>NC_138772.1:509947011-510272011 GCF_965119305.1 Pelophylax lessonae | reverse complement strand
CAATGGGAGGTGTGGACAGAGCCGATCAGGCCATGACCTTCTATCCCGCTGTACGAAAACAGCAAAAAAAATACTATAAAAAAATATTTAGACATCTTCTGGAACAATGTCTATGGAACGCTTACATCCTGCACAAAGCCAACAGTGAAAACCCTCTTGCTCATTTCGAGTTTGTCTGGAAGGTGGCTGAGCAGATATTTGCAAAGTACCAGACACCATCAGGAGTTGAAAATAGACCTGGACGTCGCGCTGTTGACGTGGTCAACCCAGAGCGTCTGACCGGCCGTCACTTTGCAGACTATATTCCGCCAACTGCAAAAAAGGCAGCACCAACCAGGATGTGTGTTGTTTGCTGCTCGAAACGCGATAGAAATGGAAAGAAAGTCCGAAAGGAAACTAGGTTCCTTTGTCCTGACTGTGACGTTGGACTTTGTGTAGTTCCTTGTTTCAAGATTTATCACACGCAGCATTTGTATTGAATTTTCTTTCTTTGACAAATTTCCTTATTTACTGCATTATTGAATAAAATTACATTATTTATGAGATTATAATTCATGATTTTGTGTTTCAAAATTTATCACATCTGGGATGTCTACTAGAGTCTTGTTTTGCTCAGGTTTAAGTCAGTAATTACTAAGAATTGTAGGCCTATAATACATAACGCCAAATTTCCATGCAAAAAATTGTACCGCTTTTGGTATGAACTTCCAGACATAATCATACCGCCAGGGAGGGTAAGGGACAATTGTGCGGTCGTACGACGCTGTACCCAAATAAAAATGTATGTCCTTTTTTTCCCACAAATAGAGCTTTCTTTTGGTGGTATTTGATCACCTGTGCGACTTTTATTTTTTTGCGCTATACAAACAAAAAAAGAGCGACAATTCTGAAAAAAAAAAAAATATTTTTCACATTCTGCTATATGACATTCTCATAAAAAAAAATGTAAATATCAACATTTTTTAACATTTTAGGCCAATTTGTTTTCTGCTACATATCTCTGGTAAAAAAAAAAAAAAAATTGCAATAACCGGATTTTGATTGGTTTGCGCAAAAGTGATCGCGTCTACTAACTATGGGAAAGATATATATATAATATATATATATATATATATATTTTTTTTTTTTTTTTAACTAGTAATGGCGGCGATCTGTGATTTTTTGCAGACAGATCGGACCCCTGACATTTTTGACACTTTTGGGGGGTACCGGTGATATTACTACAGTAATCAGTGCTAAACATATGCACTGTTACCTTAATAATGACACTGACAGGGAAGGGGGTTAACAGGTGATCAAGGAGTTAAATGTGAGTCTAGGGGAGTGATCCTAACTGTGGTGGGGCGGGGCTTCTGAGATGACCAGAGAGACGTGATCCTATATAAAAGGATCACATGAGCTCTGTGATCATTGCAGGGAGAAGAACGGTCAGTTACATTCTGTGAACATTCCATAAGGAAATCAAGTGTTTCTGAATGCCATAGGCAGTTTAAGGAGGGGGCAGGAAGATGTTCATGATGACAAAAGAAGTGGGCAGCCAAAAACATAATGAACGGATGTAAACGTGGGCAGAGTGCCAACCCTCGTACACTCATGCTGCGCAGTTTTTTGTTTTGTTTTTTTATCACAAGGGGATATTTCATAGTACAATGGTCAAAAGAACATTGATACTTAGAAGTTTTTAAAAAGTATAAAAAAAAAAAAAAAAAAAAGAAGGATTACAGGAATCTGTTCAGAGGCCTGACAAACGGATTCAACACCACAATCTTTTTTTTTTTTTTTTTTACAGGAATTAAAATTGTCACACATCGAAAGTTTATTATTTAAAAAAAAAAAATTTGCCTTTGCAAGTCATTTGAAACCTTTCAAAAAAGAATACCCGATGACCCTTCCATAAAAAAGGTCCTTGTTCAAGCACTTCCTGTTAAGAGGTGACAAATGTGTTCCTTTGCCTGTCTATCAAATACACCGCCGGCCGAGGCTACAAGTGGGCAGGCTGATAACACATGTGCAGGAATGGTCTGCCATTATAACCACCAGGAAGCCAGTACAAAACAATGATGTGTAGCCAACTTTAGGGCTCTTTCAGACGGTCCGCCTCCGTAGGCGGATCCGTGCTGCTCAGCGGGGATCGATCCGCGATCCCCGCTGAGCCGGCGGATGACAGCTCCGTCTCCGCTTGCAGTGCGAAGAGGGAGGTGTCACAGCCCTCGCTGCTCTCTATGGGGAATCGGATGAGAGCGGACCGCCTGTCCGCTCTCATCCGATCCGATCCCCAGGATGGATGGAAAAAAGGGTTTCCATCCGTCCGGATTTCACAGACAGTATCAGATGCGGATGGCAGCGGGTATCAGCGGACATGTCACCGCTGACATCCGCTGCTCCATAGGGCTGAATGGGGCATCCGATCAGATCCGCCTAAAAAACTGACAGGCGGATCTGATCGGACCGCCCGTGTGAAGAGCCCTTAGAGTGCATGCATTTATTAAAATTTTTTTTAATGTTTTATGAAAAAAAAAAAGGCAATTGTTTATGATATAGCAAACTATGAGGTCCATAAATAAAAGCAGTGGTATGGCATTACAGCAAAGATACATCTACTCTAAAGAAAAGAAAGAAGAAGCACTGTACCTTTGTAAAGAATAGTGGTGTGCAAGAGGAGTGCAATATAGACAAATGAAAAAATCCAGGAGCAAAGCTCATCCCATGATCTTTCAAAATCATTGCCACCTCCTCGAATTTATTGTAGCACTCTGAAATACCACAGCTTGCATTATCTAACTGGGCTGCAAAAGGCAAACCGTGGTGCTGAATAACCTAGCGATGTATAGTGCAGTATCTTTTCTCCATTATAAATGAGCAGTAAGTGAAGGCTCATTCACACTGGCAATAATGCATATCACTGGCTGTTATAGCAGCAGCAGCTTTTTTTTTTACTTGGTAAATGGTAGTTTTACATTGCAGGACTGCGCTGCAACTCCAAACCAAGCATCTTGGTCTCAATGCTTGCTTGGCAACTGCAAGCCAAGCATCTTGATGTCAGTAGGTGAGTTTAACCAGCAGTGTCGCCTATCAAACTCTGCAGACCAAGTTCAAATTTCTGCAGCCATGAAGCTGCCTGTTTTTACTGCCAGTGTGAAAGAGTCCTGAGCCACATCAACTTTATGATAGTTCAGAGAAACTCCAACCCTTGTAATTTCTACACTTGCTCTAGGTCAGTGTTTCAAAGTATGGAGGCTAGAGACAGACAACTAGTATTTTCAGGAGGAGGCCAGCAATGGCAGCCCCTAGATTTCCCTCAGGACAGGATTATATTAAAGTTATGACTTCCCTAGGCAGATCACCCATACGTAAATGGAAAAATATTCATAATTTGTATTTCTGTGTTAAGGTTCCTTACTAACAAGGGCACCATTGTTCTATTCATTTGAGTATACTAGTCCTTTAAGTCCTAGCCATGCCAACATATGTACTTAAATGGCTCTTAGCAGAGGGATTAATGGAATATTTTTTCATTTGGCCTTCTTAGCTGTGGGGCAGAACTGGTGAAAGTCTGTTCATTTGGGTCAGTTATGTTGGAAAACTTCCAACAGTGACTTGTAAACAGGCAGCTATGAACAAACTGGATTATTTATGCCTTTACTATGCTGCCCAAATAAAGATTAATGTATAACTGCTGGAAAATTCATATAGGAATAACACCCTCTCCAGATAGCACATCAACAGACGTCTTTCTGACGGAACAGATTTAATGGCAATTACCAGACAGGCATTAAAAATATGTCACATCGGGTAATATTCCAGAGGTCTCTAGTCAGTCCTACCATCCATACTAAATATATAATAAGAATGTACTTATCCTACATCAACCATGAGCACTGTTGGTGCTGATCTGCAAAGGGAGCTCAGGAACCTGCAAACCTCACTCTCCAAACCTTTGATGATTTTTTTTTTTTAACCCAAACAACAGTCCGGTATGCCAATTTTATCCCAAAAATGATTAAGGAATTCTGAGAGAATCATGTATGCAACATAGTGCTAGGCTGTTTACGAGAGCTATCCCATAATATCTGAAACTCTGGAGGTGGGTTGGGGAGGCACTGTGCACCTTTTCTGGGACTCCAATAAAAGTAGAACATATGAAGTGCTGGCCTTTTGACTCCAGGTATGATTATTTTTAAATAGTTACATTGGTCCAGGTTGGATAATTGTAAGTATGCATGCCTTATATCTGTGGGACTGGTACTTCAGTGATCTGTGGGCACCAAAAACAGTATCTCTCCTGCGCTCAAGTGGTATGCGGGAAGGTGAATGTTCTGAATGGTCTTTTTTAGCACAGATGAGGTGGTCTTGCTGCCCCCTCAGGGGTATCCAAAAACACTGTAAGGACAACAGTGGTCTTTGTGGACGCCATCACACTATCCAGCAGTAGAGAAGTGTTCTGGAGGCGGGTGGTTCCCATTTCCTACATGCATGCACACATCCTATGTTTGTGAGTATAATGTACGCTACCCATTTCGATTTTAATAAACTTTTTAGTGGTAATGCACAAGGTCGTGCGCCCTTCTCTTGTTGCTATCGGTGGGCACCATTGCATTTTCTCTATAAAAATCTTAAGCATTCTCAGATTGGACAAGGTGGAGAGGGGGGGCAGTGGGTTTACCATGCATCAGACAAGTCGCTCAGGACAGGACCTGTAATCTAGCGTGGTTCACTTTACTAGCGACACCTACTCTAATGATTTCCAGCTTCCAGAACAATTGGCAAGAGCACAGTACAATCTCAGGGTAAACAATACCAGGTGGCTTAAAACATCCATAGCCAGTCTGTCCTACAGTGGTCAAGGGCCGTGGCCCGCAGCCTGACGTTAACGGCATCAAGACAGTCACCACACTTCAAAGATAAGTTCACCTTTGGGAACATGCCACCCATTTTTAGGATGGAACACGTAAAATGTTCCAAGTATTACAGCCGCTGCCTCCAGTGACAGCAAGCAGAGGATCTTCAAAGAGTTCTCAAGGAACCACCGTGACGCTTTTGAGGGCTCTGGTAGTTCATTTTCTCTTCCTGTCAGTGTGTATCTACCGGCCCGTATGAAGTACGAGCATACAGATACATTGACAAGTCTGCAGGAGTGCTGCATGGCACCCACAATCTGATAGAATGCTTTACAGGCTCTAAGTAAAAAAAATAAAGTGCATTTATTATTATTTTTAAAAAGGTGAACTTATCCAAACAAACAAACTAACTATTGCAAGAGGCAGGAAGCATAGAGATCAGCTTAAAAGCAACATATTTTTAAAAAATAATAAATAGGTTATACTCACCTGCTCTGTGCAATGGTTTGGATCCTCCTCTTCCCGGTTCCCCTAATGGTGATCCTGGCCCCTCCTCTTCGAGGAGTTCCCCATAGAAAGCCGCTTTCTATGGGGGGTATGGGGGCACCTGTGCGGGCTCACTCCAGAGCCACCTTGTCTGCGTCTGACACAAACAGGGATGCTCAGCCCCGCCCCCTACCCATCCTCATTACAGGATGTGATTGACAGCAGCAAGAGCCATTGCCTCCTGCTGCTATCAAACTGCCCATTGGGGAGGGATAGAGCCACTGCTCTAAAGCACAGCGCTGCATCGCGAATGGGCTCAGGTAAGTATAAGAGGAGGCGGCGGGGTCTGGGGGGATTCTTTGACACAGGTGTATTTCTACCTTAATGCAAAGAATGCATATAAATGAGTTGTAAAGGCAGAAGGTTTTTTTATCTTAATGCATTCTATGCATTAAGGCAGAAGTACAGACTAATACCTTAAACTCTCCCCTGCAATCATAACCCCTTCTGGACCGCGTACCGCAGTTTTACTTTGGTAATTTGACGTTAAATACCGGTGTTATGGCAGCAGATATATGCCATAACTCCGGTATTTTCTTACTTGGCCGGCGGTCCTCTTTCACATAAAAGAACCAAGGGGCAGATTCGCCACGGGATCACATTTATGGGTGGCGGGAGAGGTGCCCCTCCTGCTACTTCCTGGTCGTTTTCCCTGCTTACAGGAGCCTCATTAGAGGAATAGTATTGTTGCCCTAGGACAGGAAGTGTGTTGGTGCTACAGAACCTCTCCCCTTCTCCATAGCATGGAGGGGGTATCCTGTAGTCCACGTAAGTGATCTGGGCAGAACTGGTAGCACTGTTTGGGGTTTTCATAGTTGCACAGAAAGTTACGAGTTTACTGGATTTCTGGCAGATTAAAACATTGGGAATTGTGCATGTTAAAATGTACCGAATGGTTTTTTTTTTTTTTGCCAAAACAGATTAAAATTTTGAAAATTATGTGAAATATATTAGTGCTTTTCTGTCAAAACAAACAAGAGAACTAAAATACAAAACTGACAAATGTGAATATTCCATTAGAATAAGCATCCCTATAAACTTACTGGTCTTTCTCCTTTCCAGCAGTGAATATTGGATGCAGCAACACACCACCCGTCTTCAGTTCATAGGCTACAATTATATCCAGCTCCTAGAAGAACACATCAAAGACAACAACTCATCAGTCAAGAAAACACTAATTACACTCCCTTTGTTTTATTCATTTATACACCACAAGCCCCGGGGATGGGAATGCATTGCATACTGGTAAACTGGGCAATACATTCATGGAAATAAAGATTCTCACTTCTTTGATCCAGTGTCGGTACTGATTTACACCAAATGTCTTCTTCATCCACAGCCCGTAAATATAACCAGAGATGCCTTTCAGGACCCACTCGTCGGACCTGGGAATACAAGGAACCGCTTAAACATCAACACTAGACATGAGACTTCATTCCTTGTGAAGGACATTGTGCTGCAATGATGCCCTTTCAGGGTGTCCCTACTAAAATGCATAATAGTGCAAAACAATAAAGAAAAAAAAAAAAAACACGTAAAGGGATTGCAGTTGGATAATATACTTACCTGTCCCTGGCTTCCTCTTGCGGCACCTAGACAAGGGTGGCATCATGCTTTTAGCCAGATATCAGAGAATGCTGAGCAGCCCAAATCTTGTGAGAAGACACTCTGCATTGTGTTGTCTTCTGAAATTTGGGCTACTCAGCTTTCCAAGGGATCCTGTTGGCAGGAGAATGGACGGTACACATAGTATTATGGAAACAGAAGAATGGTGAGTATATTATCTAGGTTTCCTACTAAAAAAAAGGTACAACCCGAGTTGAACAATAGGCTGATAAAATAAAAATGGAATAAATGAATGCATGCTGTGATACCTCATTATTATTATTTTTTTATTTATTAGCAAGCAGTGTAAGTAGCACCTAATAGCTTCTTGCAAACCTCTATTTCTGAACTCAGAATGGGAAAGGAAGAAGCAGCTCAAGGACCAAGTCAGTGGGGCTGTAGAGCTCATGTACAAACAAACAAGAAGCATGCTGAGCGAAGGAGAGAACAGAGTGACAAAGCTGAGTTCCACAGTGTATGGCTTCTCCTTTTGCTGTCCACTTACAAGCTGGGGGAAGGACAAGACCTGTAAGTGTTACTTGAAGCGTATGTAAGCCCCAATAATGAACTTCTCTTATTTGCTCCCTTTTTGGTCTGTTAACCACTTAAGCCCCGGAAGATTTTACCCCCTTCCTGACCAGGGGGTATTTTGCGATTCGGCACTGCGTGACTTTAACGGACAATTGCGCGGTCGTGCGACGCTGTACCCAAACTAATTTGACGTCCTTTTTTTCCCACAGAGCTTTCTTTGGGTGGTATTTGATCCCTGTGCGATTTTTTGATCATGCACTATAAACAAAAAAAGAGCGACAATTTTGCAAAAATAACAATATTTTTCACATTTTTTTTATATGAAATTCCCCCCCAAAAAAATGTAAAAATCAAATGTTTTTAAAATTGTTGGCCAATTTGTTTTCTGCTACCTATGTTTGTCATTTTTGTTGTTTTTTTTTTTTTTAACGAGTAATGGCGGCGATCTGCGATTTTTATTGCGGGACTGCCACATTGCGGTGGACAGATCGGACCCTTGACTGACATTTTTGACACTTTTGGGGGTACCAGTGACATTACTACAGTAATCAGTGCTATACATATGCACAGTTACTGTAAAAATTACACTGGGAGGGAAGGGGTTCACTTTATTGGAGAGGGAGGGGTTAAGTGTGTCCCTAGGGGCGTGTTTCTTACGGTCATTGGATGTGGCTGTGTGTGTAACAGCAGAGATCAACGGTCCTACATAGCAGGACCGAGTGATCTGTGCTTTTACACAGGGGAGAGGGACAGGCGGCTTTGTTTACATTAGCCGCCTGCCTTTCTCCCTCTCTACCCGACGATCGCGAGTACCGGCGGACATCGGGTCCACCGGTCACACGCGCCGGCTTCTTCGGGTACGAGCGGGGGTGCTCCTCCGGCGGCGCACGCTCGCCCCCTATTGGCTCCCAGGCTAGTGATGTACCGGTACGTCACTTTGCCTGGGAGGGGCTGACCGCCGCTGTATATAGTCGAGCGGCGGGCGGCAAGTGGTTAAAAGAGATTTTTTTTTTTTTAATAATCATATTTACCAAGGGCAGTGGTTCTCAACTTCGGTCCTCGGGGCCCACTAACAGGCCAAGTTTGTAAGATAACTAAATTACATCACAGGTGATCTAATTTGCTGCTCAGTGATTGAAGTATTCTAGTCTGCATCTCCCCAAGGTAATACTTAAAATCTGGCATGTTAGTGGGTCCTGAGGACCGGAGTTGAGAACCACTGACCTAGGGGGATTTGCCATCAGTGAGATGCTGCATCTGTCCCCTGCTGACTCGAAGACTGAGAACTGAGAGATCAAAGACCACTGATCACTCAGTTCTCAGTACTTCATGAGCAGGTGACTTTCAGTCATCGGCTCTCTGCTCTGCCCTTCCAGCGCTCACTGGGCGAGAGCGGCTGGTTCAAGCGCTCAGTGCCTCACTGAGAAGCTGAGCCAGGTGCCAGTCCAGGCATCTGGGTGGATCCCGACCATATGGTTGTGATATTTCTCCAGCCTGGACTGGCTCTGGCATCAGCTGACAGTGGGCTTCAGCTGAAAACGGGGCACAGAAGTGCAGAATGGACTGCCCTCCTGTGATTCACAGGAGCAGTGTTAATTTTGGCAGCAAATTTCAATTTAGTTTTAGTCTTAGTCTTAGGACTAAAATGGCATTTTAGTTTTAGTCCCATTTTAGTCTTCTGCAAGTGTTTTAGTTTTAGTCATATTTAGTCGACTAAAACTCCAGTATATTTTAGTCGACTAAAACGCCCTACATTTTAGTCGACTAAAACTCATTTTAGTCATCTATAATCAAATGGGTGTAGTTCAATTGTAATTTGTAATGCATTATTTAAGCATTTCTCTACAATTTCCAAACTCATTATATACTACTGCTGGTCCTGGAGTGAAAAATCTAATATGTTATTATTTATGCTTTGAGCATGCACCAGTGTTAATTTTTGGCAGCAAATTTCGATTTAGTTTTAGTTATAGTCTTTTGACTAAAATGCCATTTTAGTTTTAGTCGTATTTTAGTCTTAAGACTAAAATGCCATTTTAGTTTTAGTCATCTGAATTGTGTTAGTCGACGAAAACGTTTTAGTCGGTTTTAGTCGACGAAATTAACACTGCACAGGAGAAGTACAGCCAAACGAGCTATGACTGTACTTCTCTTTTAATTATACCACCCTGTTCAGCAAGTACAAAATGTACCTGTTGAAACTGAGCATGTGACTATACTGAGTTGACAACAAAGACTCTGCATATTAGAAGTCTAAAAAAAAAAAATCTTATCAGCTCAGCCAGGTTACCCCTGATAATTACAGAACCACCCCCCTAGGTTATGAAAATGATTAGAGGGGTAGGTGTTCTATAGTCCTGTCTTACTGTGACAAGGCTGCCCCTCCACAGATAAAGTAAATAGAGCATTCTCACCCCAGGAGAAGGTTTAATAGTTTGATCACAAGTTGAAAAATAAAAGGAAGAGAGGCAAAAAAAAAAATGGAGCGGTCACATCTAAAGAGTGGAAAGCTGCAATATCCTACATTTATTTCCTGGGTTTAGATACTCTTTGCAGGTATAACAGCAAGAAGATATGTATTTTATCTGTGCATTTAGTTGTGTACCTGAAGTTAAATTTTAAATTGATTCCAAACCCAATTTATTCATTAACGTGTTACTAAACTTAAAACAGTAAAATCTGTCTATAGATGAAGAATAGCATGTGTTACACTCACTGTGTAACTTAAGTGATTATTCCTCTGCATTGTGTAAAAAGGTTGTGTGATCCTGTATGCACAGATCCTCCTCCTCCTGCACGTTCACTCTGGGCAAGTTCAGATAAGACACAGTAAATGTAGTTCAGCTGTACATGCTCAGTTAGGTCTCCATTGTTGGAGAGAAAGCTTCCTGGTTTTAGCTGAGCTTTTCAGGTCACATGGTATTAACATCACACATATGGGCGTGTATACAGATCCTGACAGCGCAGTAACTAAAAAAGAACACAGTGAGTGGGATGTAACATCTTGATTGATGGATGATCAGCCTCCCATAAAAGCACGAGGACACAGGCTATAGAGGATTTCAAGAGGCAGTGAAATTTCCTCCTACATGAACACTCTGGACTCGAGCGGACCCTTCAGAGTATTATGTGATCGTGGTATACAGATCAGCTAACTGCAGTATTTTAATGTAAAAAGATTATTTATAAACTGTGGGCAGTGCCGGGGGGCTGACAGACATTTTTTTATATTACTGGGTTTAGTAACACTTTAAATGCAAGTTCATAAGTTGAGGATAGACAGACTGACTTATGTATGGTCAGTTTTTTTTTTTTTTTTTTAAATCCGATAATTTTTTTGAAAAACTTTTTAGTACAAACAACAGTAAAAAGAGAAACAACCAACACAACAAAATAAAAACAACGGTGCATATAAGTACATGTCAGTTGAGCAGGTACAGCCATAATGCATATACTGAAGACAGCATGGTTGACTACCGCTGCTGAGCCGTGTTACCCACTAGGGTCGAGGAGATCGTCGCATTACTTTAAAACTGTACCTAAAGATTGCCAGATATATGTAGTGGATTGGTCCAAGCACAATGCACCATACCATAGAAGAAAAAAGAAAAATAAACAATACACACACCCGGTCTGATGGTGAACTGTCCACCGGTTCCTCCCCACCGAAAATGGAAGCCTAACAGAGTGGTAATAATAAGTTAACCCATCCGTCCTAATTCCCCCTTCAGCTACCCAGGTATCAGCGGACTGCAAATAGACACCATGATCCTATTTGTGACCAAATGGAGAGGAGCCAAACCTGGTAGTCCAGCCATGGTCCCCAGAATGGTCAGTTTTTTTAAACAAGCGTTTCCTGGCTGGTCCCTGAACCACTACTGCCTGTGGGTTTCTGCTTTGCCTAGCTGGCTGCAAAAGGAAACACCTCTGCATGCGCACTTCCCACAGGTGCGTGCATCCATTGACTCACACAGCACCTACAGCAAGCCATGCCACTACTCCCTCCTCCTGGAAGACAGCTGCAGAAGCCAATAGCTCATCTCCTTCCTACAATCAGGAATATGGGGTAAGGCAAGGCACAGATTGTGCAATTCCCCCATCAACACAGTTCATGTTTATTAGGGGAATCTCTCCTGCAGCCCTCTTGTGTTCTGGCAGTGAGGAGCCTTCCCTGCCAGCAGAAAAACAATGATTACTGCTGGCAGCTATAGCCCCTGGCAGTTATCGCATGTAAAAAAAAAAAAAAAAAAAAATCCAAAAAGGCTGGTTGTACTGAAGTCAATTGATGGACTATCTCCAGTACAACCAGTCTGCCCATAGATTGATGGAATAACAAACAGTTCCTGCTGAACCGGCCAATATTTAATCAATCTATGGCAGGCCTAACAGCGTGGATTATGGAAGACTTGGCTGCAGTGATATGGACAGCAAATAAGTGTTTGGGGATGAGGGGGAAGTTTACATTTTTTATCTGCTGTAGCATTAGCATAAGAAATACTGAGTCTTTAGTACTCCTTTTAACAAAGTTTTGTGATCCTAAATAAGATAGAAGATATGGAAACCTAAAATGTAAAATCACACGCTGCCCTAAAAAAAAAAAAAAAAAAAAAAAACACCTCTAAGGCCCTGTTCACACCTGAGCATTTTTCAACTTGTCAAACGCTCATCTCTGAAGTTTCAAAACGTCCAACAAGCAAAATCCCATTCATTTCAATGACCCCTGTTTACATATGAGCGTTTTGTCACCTGAAGCAAAACACATAAAGCTCAAAAAAAGTACATGAGCTTCTTTTTTTGGAAGATTACCAGCGTTTTTAGTCAGATGTCAAGGCCTGCCTCCAAACACCTGCAAAAAACACCCGAAAAATGCCCCAAAAAAAATGTCTGAAAACAATACGCTCAGGTGTGAATGAAGCCTAACTGTAAGACAAAGTAGGATAGGACAACAGTTCCAAGTAATGCTCCCTAAAGCTCATTCACACAAAAAAAAATAGAACATGTGTAGCACAATCTAGTGAGAAACGAGGGCAATAATATTCGGCCCAGAGTAGACAGTCTTTCCACAAAGGCAGCTTAACTCACCAGGACATTCTAGAAATGAAGCAGCCAAAGAACTGCTGTGCGAGAGACTGAGCAAGACACCTTCTAGTTAGTGGGGTCTGGTCAATGATCATAGCGCTGTGGAGGAGGTTTGTGCTGGGGAGAGAAAAAAGAAAACAAATGATAACAAAAAGCCAAACTTATAACTAATGTTTAAATACTTAAATCGGGACTTTAGTCAGAAAAGTCCTGCTAGATCACTTCATGCTGGCAACTTTTGCAGGTATAGCCATGTAAAACATTAAAAACAGGTGTCTATACGGTGTATAATCCAGTAACAAACTGTCTCACCCTGCTCTGCACATGCTCAGTTGCTCTTTATTTTAGGTACTGTGCCAAAATTTGTAGAGGTCGATCTGCTGACAGTCTAAAGATTTCCTGCTGCTCAGGGGCGCTGGGCGTCACTGAAATGGCACCCTCCAGCAAGAAGAAAGAGAAGCAGTGCTGGAGGCAATTTACAGCATGCACTGATTTTACTAGCATAATGTGGAATGTATGTTCCTTTTTTATGTATTTTTTTATCTAGTTATGTAAAGCCTGAGCACAGGGGCAGTTTAAAGTTAACCTGTCAAGTCCACCAAAGTGTGTCAGCTGACGACTACCTGAAGCTACACTTGTTTTCAGATTAGTTCTTTTGTGTCTGAGAAGCGCTGCACTATATACAAAGATTCTTCTTCTCCAGACTAAGAATGAGACTCTAACCGTCATTTAAAGAGGAAGTAAACCCTCCTCTGCAACCTGTACCTATAGGAAAGCCTATGATAAGGCTTACCTATAGGTACTGTAAATATCTCCTAAACATGCACCGTTTAGGAGATATATACTTTGCATGCAGCCAGTGATATCACTGGCGCATGTGCTCTGAAGGATCGGCCGCTCGTGCCGTTCCTTCAGAGCCCCGTGCCGTGACCATCGACTCCCGCCAATCAGAGGGCCGGATGCCGCAAACCCGGTGTTCCGTGAAAAAACCATACCCGTGAAAATTCCCTACCCTCGTCACTTCAGGTGCACCTACGTCATTGAACAGCTGAGCAGCTTAGCAGTGCGCATGCTCTAAGCTCCGGAGGGTAGGGAAATTTTCACGGGGTAGGGTTTTTTTAACGTTACACTGCATCAGCTGTTGCCGCGGTTACATTAAAACATCTCGGCTGCAATATTAAATCATCACCGCTCCTACCCCTGTGACTTCCCTGATCTCGGCTACTAAATGTAAAAGCGGCGGCTCTATGAAAATATAAATCACGGAGCCGAGATCTCCGTGATTTATATTTTCATACACCCGCTGCTTTTACATTTAGTAGCCGAGATCAGGGAAGTCACAGGGGTAGGAGCGGTGATGATTTTATGTTGCAGTAGAGATGATTTAATGTACCCGCGGCAACAGCTGATGCGGTGTAACGTTACAACACACTACCGTGAAAATTCCCTAACCACTGGAGCTTAGAGCATGCGCACTGCTAAGCTACTCAGCTGCTTAATGACGTATCCGGAGCTGTGAGCATGCGCAGTGGTAAGCTGCTCAGCTGTTCCATGACGAATATGACAGGAAGTGACGAGGGTAGGGAATTTTCACAAGGTAGGGTTTTTTAACGTTACACCGGAAGAAGGGCGACCAAACATGTCACCCATGAGACAGGTGAGCAGTTGACACTGCGAGGCTTCATTCTAAGGTAAGTATTTCATAATGAGCTAGTATGCGATGCATACTAGCTCATTATGTGTTTGTCTTTCAGGTGTTTTGTTTTAAAAAAAATAAAAAAAAAAATTCTGAGGTTTACAACCTCTTCAACCATCTAGCCACAGAATGATTCGATTCTCTTTCCTTCCAAGGGTGAAATTGCTTGATTCCCCCATCAAAACATTCAGAGTTGATGGGGTAATGCCTCCTGCAGCACTACTGAGTTCTGTCGGCGGGGGGGTAGCACGTGGGTAGCCTCCTGGCATGTAGAACACAAGGATTATTGCTAGTGGCTATAGTCGCTGGTAGTAATCGCATGCCAAGAACCCGACAGGCTGGCTGTACCCAAGTCAATTGGTGGATCAACTTGAGTCAATCAGCATGCCCATACATGGATCAAAATTCGGCTACTCCCTGCTGAACGGGGCAAATTTCAATCTAAGTATGGCCAGCTTTAAGTGGCAGTAAAGCTTATGGGAGAAAAAAAAAATAGTTTCCCCCTGCAAGGCAATATCATGTGCCACGCCCGCTATAACACTGAAAACTAAGCGATCAAACACTGCTGATCGCTCAGTCACCAGCAATCAGCTCACAGAGTGTGGATGACCATCAGTCACCAGATCTCTGCTCTGCCCCCCCATGCCGGTTAAGGCTTTTAGCAGCTCACTGAGAGGCTGAGGTGGGTGCCAGTCCAGGCATGTGGGCAGATCCCATCCATATGGTCGCAATCCTTCCTGAGCCTGGACTGGCTCTGTGATGTCAGCCAACAGCAAGCTTTAGCCCGCTGCCTGCTGAAAAGCTGGTCACAGACTGCACTCCTGTGATTCACAGGAGAAGTACAGCCAAACAGTGACATCACCGTCTGCCAAACAAGTGAATATCCATAAATGGCGCATGTATAGGAGATAGCTGGCGGGTACTGCTGGCGCAGAGAGAGTGTGAGGAGCGGCGCAGAACTGATGCTTCCTGTAGCTCTCCTCTGTCTACTCTCACAGGCAGAGTGCATTTGATATCACTCCGCCTGTGACAGAACGGAGCTGGAACTACACAGGAAGCATCGGCTCCATTCTGACAGCTGAGCTCTGACACAGACAGCCAGGATATCGCCTGGGTGTCAGGCAGCCGCAGCCCGCATGCCGGAGACTTGGGATGTCTGGCTATATGTCATCTTAACCCATATTGACTGCACTGAGAATCGTGGAAATTCGGAATTGAGATCGCAGGGGAGGTGAATCAAGATTGTGATCATTATACGATTAATCGTGCAGCTCTAATAGGAGGTATTCATTTTACCTGCTTATAGTTAAGCTTACCTGAAGGTAAAAGTCACAAAGTGGAATTTACTACCGCTTTAACAATCTGCAGCCCTGAGCTGAACTGTCACATTGAGCAATTGTAGGAAGACCACTGTTAAATGTTTCCCTTCATGCTGCAGCTGGAGGTCTTCACATGCAGTATTTACCGTGTGTTTTTTGTGAATTGCACATTAATGAGTTTAATAGCATATGAGTTATTTTAACTCAAACATTCATGCAGTATTTAACTTTTAGTGAATTGACCCTAATATGTGCAAACTGAGGTTTTTACCATATGCCAAGAGTGCCATCTGTTGGACAGATACGGCATTACTTGGCTTACCAAAAGGTGGAGAATTGTGAGGAATGTTAAACAAGAAAAAAAAAGATAATAAGAGCATCCCTTCTTCAGTAGACGATGAGTGTTCAGCAATAACATGCTGTAGCAAAAGATGGTAAAGTGGAAAGACAATTGCAAACAAAAGCTACAAGCAATGGTCATGATTTCACAAACCAAAAGGTTGGGGGTCAGATCTACCTCTGGTAATGCTGTTCCACATTCAGCTCCGGCTTCTTGCTGTTTTTATATCCGTTTCATTGTTGGAATAACCTGGGTTTTGACTGACTTCCGGCTGCTTATATTACTGGACTCTGGACTTCCACTCTTCACTATCATTAGCCCTACACATATGGCCCATGGACAGTTCACATTCTGGTGCATTATTGCACGAGCACCTAGCAGTGGTTTGGTTGTGTGTAATCTCCCCCCCCCCCCCCCACATCATCCATGGGAACACTTTGTGGCTGCCTTGCTGTTTTTGTACTATTAACTCTTGTGGTTCAGCTGTCATGACACTATGATGGGGGGACGATCTTTTAGCGCCCAATCTGCTTGTGTTGTGTAGCAACTATGCAGAAACGACTTACTCCGATTTCACTGCACACTGTGGGCTTCTCACAGAGATAGACTGGAAAAGATTTTAAAAATGGAAAGATTTTATTAAAAAATTGTATTAGCATGTTGATTGGGGGGGGGGGGAAGAAAAACCAGGTAAGGCAGATTAACCACTTAATACCGGACACTTTCACTCCCTTCCTGCCCTGGCCAATTTTCAGCTTTTAGCGCTGTCACATTTTGATGACAATTACTCAATCATGCAACATTGTACCCAAATGAAATTTTTAGAGCTTTCTTTTGGTGGTATTCAATCACCACTGGGGTAAAATGTGGAACACCCTGTCTTAGTGTAAGGAAAGGAGAGCTGATAATAGGCAAACTACTGTTTACATTGTGATAGCTGTGATCGGACACAGCTCATCACAAGTTAAAGGGAGCTGTGATTGACCCTTTACCTAGAACTGTGATCAGCTATGTCTAAAGAACACAGCAGTAACAGAGCTTACCAAACGAGCGCCCCCAGGGGGTGCGTGGGAGGCGTGCACGTGAGAGGACGTCCTCCAAGAACTGAAGAGACATCCTGTAGCAGTCTATCCGCAATAGCGCAGGCGGTAGTAGGTTAAATCAGCATTAAAACAGTGTAGATTTTCAATTACGTACCTAAAGATACTCATAGATGCATAGGCAGTAACTTCCATGTAAGCTTCATCGACAAACACTGTCTTGAAGCAGGAATACGGGTAGCGGCAAGTGAGGATCTCCTCATAAAACTCAAACACCTCATGGAGGTAGGAGGTTGTGTGCTTCAGAAGGGGTAGTAACTGAGGCAGGCAAAAGTGAGTGACCTAAAAAAAAAAAAAAAAAGGAACAATAGTGAAGTCAATGCAGAGATCAAGACAGTTCAAGAGCCATGTTACCCCACCTTAATTCACAGCTCGATCATCCACTGAAATAGATAACTAGATTTTTTTTGCTCATGGTAAAATCCTTTTCTTGGAGTCCACTGAAGGACACAGGGAATCTTTCACCTTCAGGGTATACTGCCATCTACTGGGAGGATGGGTCCCTTGCTAACAAAAAAAAAAAAATGCAGGCCAGCTCAGGATAACGACTCCCACCATCAGCATACCTCGGTTAAAGTACTACTAAAGCTAATTCTTTGCATTAAAGTAAAAAACATTTTCTATTTCTCTGCATCCCCCCCATGTGAAGGGGAAGAGAGGGGAGAATAGATCCAGCACTTTGCATAGCTGCAATTCTTCTCCCCTTTCTTCCTCTTTATACAGCACTCCTGCTGTTGTCAACCAATGCAGTGAGGAGGAAGTCCCACTGTGTAAGTCTATGGAACAAAGCTCCACAGACGCACAGCTCGGGAGCGCACAGACACTGTGTGCCTCCAAAGCAAGCGGCTTGCTATGGGCACACACGAAAAAGAGGAGGGGCCAAGATTGTCGCCAGGGGACCCAAGAAGGGGAGGATCAGGGAATCTCTGTGCAATACCACTGCACAGAGCAGGTGAGTAAGGAGCCAGGATTGTCGCCAGGGCACCCGAGAAGGGGAGGATAAGGGAATCTCTGTGCAATACCACTGCACAGAGCAGGTGAGTAAGGAGCCAGGATTGTCACCAGGGCACCCGAGAAGGGGAGGATAAGGGAATCTCTGTGCAATACCACTGCACAGAGCAGGTGAGTAAGGAGCCAGGATTGTCGCCAGGGGACCCGAGAAGGGGAGGATCAGGGAATCTCTGCAATACCACTGCACAGAGCAGGTGAGTAAGGAGCCAGGATTGTCGCCAGGGCACCCGAGAAGGGGAGGATAAGGGAATCTCTGTGCAATACCACTGCACAGAGCAGGTGAGTATAACATATTTGTTATTTTAATATAAAAAGAAAAAAAAAAGGGGGGGGGGGTTGGGGATGAGTCCCTCAACAGACTCCTCCAAGAAAAGGATTTTAGGGCAAGAACAAAAGATTATATTTTCTCTCAACCATGAAGGGACACAAGAAGTCTTTCACCTTCGGAAACGTCCAAAAGCTGTCTGAATATTGTGCAACACAGGAAACAAACTTTAAAAGGCCCAAAACGATCAATAGGAAAAAAAAAAAAAAAAAAATGGAGGCCTGTCCACAGCTCAAGAGCTGCCCAAAGGATCCGACACCCAAAGCTGGCATCAGATGAGGCCACAATCGCCACCAGGTAGTAAGAATGTAGACTGAATGGCAGCCTTACATTGGAAAACTATGCTAATGCCAGAAAGATCAAGGAACACTCATATAGACGGAAGTATTTCTTTGCAAGTTTGAAAAGGATGAAACCAAACCTTACACCATAAACTTGAAAGCTGAATTATCCAAACCACTCAGGATGGTTCAACCAGAAACTGAGTCACCCAACATTCAGGATTACCATAAGGCAGGGGTCTTCAAACTATGGCCCTCCAGTTGTTCAGGAACTACAATTACCATCATGTCCAGTCATGTCTGTGAATGTCAGAGTTTTACAATGCCTCATGGGATGTGTAGTTCCACAACAGCTGGGAGGGCCGTAGTTTGAAGATCCCTGTCATAAGGCAATCTGTGGCTGTGAGGTACTGAGATAGAGACTCACATACTGCACAGCAGGCTAACAAGGAAGAGAACTGTAGACAGACATAATAATCACGGTCTGTGCTCAGTCCCCCAGCATTAACCCCTTCCGCTGTAAGAACCGGTGGAAAGCAGGATCGCTTTCCACATCTCAGAAATTAGCACTAAGCCCTCATTCACATTGACTGTGGCCTTGAAATTGTGCAACTTCATCTGAAATCGTCATTTCAAAGCCGCATGTCAGTGCAACTACGGGTGTTACTCGGAAGAAATCTGTGCAGCTTCATGCACAGATGTCTATGCAAGTCGCACCCGAAATCACCAAAAGTAGTGCAGGAACTACTTTTTCAAATTGATGCGGCACCGTAAAATCTGCGTCGCACTGATTTGAAGTGAGACTGTGGGCAATAGGGTGCGACTTGCCATGCGATTTGACCTATGTCTCATTCTAGACTTGGAAAGCTATTTGCAGCTAACTTGTCACCAGAACAGTGTCAGGAAAGTTCCTGACACAGAACCCAGTGCCTGAAGATCATTAACAGGCTGGCCCCCCAAGTCTTGTCCTGCGGGGTCTGGACGTGGTAATCCAAAAGCCAAGCTGAGGACGGCTGAGCCACCTAGCTGTAGCAAAGAGATCCGCTCTAGCATCGACAAAGAGAAACGTCTTCATTGAAGCACAAATGTTAAAAATAAATTATGCCAACAAAGTTAGGTTGGACTTTTCTCAGCAGAGCTGAAGAAAAGACATTCATCCTCCTAAGGCACTAGCAAAAACTAAGGCATGCTGGTAGTGGGAGGGGTTATAATGAGCCACCACAGTTTTTTGTTTGGTAGTGTTCAGTCCTTCTAAAAGTGGCAGTATAACCCTAAGGTCAAAGATTTAAATGTTCCCTCAATGGATGAGAAAGTAAAAAAAGTCTATAATTTAAAGAGGTTGTAAACCCCTTTTGTTTACATTTACCTATAGGTAAGCCTACATTAAGGCTTACCTATAGGTGCTATAAATATCTCCTAAACATGCACCGTTTAGGAGATATTTACAGTGCATGCAGCCCATGACGTCATCGGCGCATGCGCTCTGAAGGAACGGCAACCCGTGCCACCCGTGCCGTTCCTTCAGATCCCAGTGCCGTGAACGGTGGCTCCCGCGCGCATGCGCGTGATGTAATGTGAGGACGAGATCCAGGAAGCAGGACGGCCGGACATGTCGGCTGTCCTGTCGGCACTGCGGGGGCTTCGTTTTTAGGTAAGTACTTCATAATGAGCTAGTATGTGATGCATACTAGCTCATTATGTCTTTGTCTTTACAGGTTTTTTTTTTTTTTTTCACATTTTTTAAACGGGTTTACTTCCTCTTTAAGCAAACAGTTTGTGAAGCTACAACTCAGAAACGTCTCATTCATAAGTGACAGAGGGTAGAAAGGGCATCAAGCAGAAGATGGATTATGGCATGCTGGAGTACAGGTGCATTCCATGCTTCTTTAACAATGGGTTGCAGCGCCAAAAATAACAGCAACCTATTGAAATGCTGTTCATGCGATACAACATACAGTAAATCTCCCATTTTACCACACATTACTTCAAAGTGAAAAAGTGATTGGGCTTTTAAAGTGATATTAAAAGTTCAATTTAACTAAAATAATAAACGTGGTTTTGCACAGAGCAGCCCCAATTCCCCTCTTCTTGGGTCCCCCACCAGCGCTCCTGACTCCTCCTCCTTTGAGTGCCCCTACAGCAAGCTGCTTGCTATGGGGCACTCGCATGTGCCTGCTCTCAGGCCCCGTCCCCTGCTCTTTCTTCACTGGCTGCGATTTAGAGCTACAGGAGCCAATGGGTGTCTGAGTTGTGTCTGAGCCAATGAGCAAGGAGAGAGTCTTGGCTCTCGTGCACATCACTGGATCGAGGTTAGGCTCAAGCATGTATAAGAGTGGGGGGCTGGGAGCTGCATTCAGAAAGTTTTTTACCTTAATGCAGAGAATGCATTAGTGTAAAAAAATCTTTCTGCCTTTAGAACAACTTTAATGTTAAAACAACTGCAGCAGGTCTACTAACGTACAATAATATTTTAGCAACAGATCAAGTAGCATATTCATACCTCATGCATGTAAGGATCCACAAGAATCTCAAAAGGGCCGACAGCCAGAGAAATGTTAGGAGATGCGGTTGGAATAGCGAGTGTGTAGTGGAAGGTCTTCTTCCTCATGTCGGGGGTGTAAACAGTTTCCACAAGATCACCATTGGACACAGCCACCATGGAGGCATCAACTGTGAACTCCAACTTCCATGTGCATAGCTCTGAATAGGAGTCCACACACGGGAACCAAAACCTAACAGCAAGAGAATAAATACAGTGCTCAGAATTCAACCCAGAAGAAGACCGCAGCTGTGTAGACTTTTCAGAAGTCATCAGCAGAGAGACTATCTGCGAGTGGACAATGCTGGAGAAAAGGTAACTACTGCATTGAAAACCAGTATTTTTTTTTTTTTTTTTTTTAATTTTGGGGCAATTTACTTATTAAATCATTTGTAAAAATGAAGTTCTGTTTAAAGTATATGTAAACCCTCACCTTGTAAAACAACCCATCAGCACAGACAGAAAACTGACCACGCTGTGATCTCATGCCTAGTACGACCAGTTTTTAATAGGAAAGCAGAGGGACTGGCAGGATCACCAGCGATTTCACACAAAAGGAGCAATACAAAGAACATGAGACATTTTTATACAAGTACATGGTACAGCAGGCACATATCAGGAATATGAAATGCTGGGTTAACATTTAACCCTTTCACTGCCAGGTGCGTACAGACCTACAGCACTGCTTGCAGCTGGCCAAGTCCGTACCCTGTGCACGTGAAGCTGGGGCTTGGTAAACATGTGTATACCAGAGCCCTCCCTGCAGTACAGTGGACACAGGCAGCGGTCACTACCGATCGTTCCTGTGTCCAACTAACAGCTGATCATAGTAAACCGAGTGTTTACTATGTCAGACTGTCAGTTTATAAATAAATGAGGAGTCTCTATACAGACTCCATATTTCATTCATGTAAAGTGGTGCAGAGAAAGGGACTTTCCTGACGCATCATGCCAGCACACACTGGTTTGTGACTCCGCTCCCACAACCTGATGGGACCGATTAGCTATAAAATTCCTTGAAGGCGAGACCCCACAGCATTTGCTTTTTTTCCTCACCTGACAGGATGGATGGATGGATACGCATATTCCCCTTACCACACTTCCCCCCCCCCCCCCCAGCCAGGTTAAGCCTTTCCTGGATGGAAGCCCTATCCTGTACAGTCTCTAATACAGCCAAATGGAAGGAACCCCAATCTGGTGGTCTCGGGGGAATTTGGACGCCTGTTTTGCTTACAAGCCTTAAATAGGCTTACATTTCTGCAGGGGTCCTCCGGTAGGCTTTCCACTCTCCTGCACGGTGTTTTCTCTATCACTCTGGGCATTGTAGTCCCACAGATCGATGGGGTTTGTTTAAAGATGGCAGCCGCTCGTTTCTGCCACTTCCACATAGGCTCGACCAGAAGTGATGTCAGCAGGCACCCAGTTCGCCCTTATCCAAGATGACGCTGGATGCCGCAAATCGCTACTGCGCATGCGCGATGACATCACTTCCGCCGCGACAGTTCCACAGATCAAAGAAGCGAATGGCTGGGAGGAGATAAAAGAAACACCACGTAAAATCAGGAAATACTTCCCGAACCTAAAGAACGAACCGGAGTCCTTTCCATTCATTGATGAATTAGAGGGCCTTATCAAGGACGAATGGCAGAAGGCAGACAAAAAAACTAGTCTCAATAATAGGATAGCAAAATTATACCCGTCTAAAGAACCCAATGTGAATCCATGAATTTATGCACCGGTCGATTACTCTTCTCTGATGCGATTAGCCAGACATGTAACTCTGCCCATAGAAGACGCAGTTACCTTCAGGGATGTACTCGACTGTAAAATTGACCTTGACCCAAAGAGAGCATACTCAGCAGCAAGCGATGCCTGCAGACCAGCGATCGCCTCAGCAGCGGTCGGTAGAAAGATTTCAGGATGGACCTCCAGGGTTAAAAAGTAACTGCGGGAAGGGGCGGACCAGGAAAAAAAACGATATCCTCTCTTTAGGAACTCAAGCTGGCTGGAGATTTTGTGGCAGAAGCGTCAGTAGACATCATTATGTCATCTGCTAGGGCCATGTTGGCTTCAGTAATATCAAGAAGGGCCTTGAGGCTAAAGCCCTGGATGGCTGATACAGCGTCCAAAACGAACTGGTGTAAAATACCATACGATGGGATCAATCTATTCGGGTCAAAACTAGATTGTGCCACATCAAAAGTGACAGGTGAAAAATTGGGCCTGATTCCCTCCAACAGAAGAAAAAAACCTCAAGGAGGCCCATCTTTAAAACTCAACCTTTCAGAAAGATACAAGGATGCAAAATCCTATAGACCTGGAAGAGAGTTCAAGAGGAAATGGAGAAATACTCAGTCTTCCTTTCTCTGGCTGCAAAAGTCAAAACCCTCCTCATTAACGGATCAGCAGAAGTCCTTTTGAAGGCGAGCCCGTCCAACCTGTAAAAGGTGGAAGCCAGACTCAAGCTATTCGTACAAGTTTGGGCTGATCATATAACAGACCCCTGGACAATTTCCACCATTCAATTCCTTCACACATGGAAATTCAAAAGCAGACTTACAAAAGACCATTTCCAACCAACCAGATTACCAACAATAATGGAAAAAAGAAGATTGTTACTGAAAGATGTGTTGGATCTACTTCAAAAACAAGCAATCATAGAAGATTCCGGTGAACCAGAAAGGGATGGGATTTTATTCTTTACTATTCCTGGTTAGAAAATAAAAATGGGAGATCTTCGACCAGTCCTGGATTTGAACAATCTCAACAAAAAGATTCAGGTCAAATCCTTCAAAATGGAGAATCTTCAGTCAATCGTACTTGCAATAAATTTAGGAGAATGGATGCGGTCTATACAGGGAGTGCAGAATTATTAGGCAAATGAGTATTTTGACCACATCATCCTCTTTATGCATGTTGTCTTACTCCAAGCTGTATAGGCTCGAAAGCCTACTACCAATTAAGCATATTAGGTGATGTGCATCTCTGTAATGAGAAGGGGTGTGGTCTAATGACATCAACACCCTATATCAGGTGTGCATAATTATTAGGCAACTTCCTTTCCTTGGGCAAAATGGGTCAAAAGAAGGACTTGACAGGCTCAAAAAAGTCAAAAATAGTGAGATATCTTGCAGAGGGATGCAGCACTCTTAAAATTGCAAAGCTTCTGAAGCGTGATCATCGAACAATCAAGCATTTCATTCAAAATAGTCAACAGGGTCGCAAGAAGCATGTGGAAAAACCAAGGCGCAAAATAACAGCCCATGAACTGAGAAAAGTCAAGCGTGCAGCTGCCAAGATGCCACTTGCCACCAGTTTGGCCATATTTCAGAGCTGCAACATCACTGGAGTGCCCAAAAGCACAAGGTGTGCAATACTCAGAGACATGGCCAAGGTAAGAAAGGCTGAAAGACGACCACCACTGAACAAGACACACAAGCTGAAACGTCAAGACTGGGCCAAGAAATATCTCAAGACTGATTTTCCAAAGGTTTTATGGACTGATGAAATGAGAGTGAGTCTTGATGGGCCAGATGGATGGGCCCGTGGCTGGATTGGTAAAGGGCAGAGAGCTCCAGTCCGACTCAGACGCCAGCAAGGTGGAGGTGGAGTACCGGTTTGGGCTGGTATCATCAAAGATGAGCTTGTGGGGCCTTTTCGGGTTGAGGATGGAGTCAAGCTTAACTCCCAGTCCTACTGCCAGTTTCTGGAAGACACCTTCTTCAAGCAGTGGTACAGGAAGAAGTCTGCATCCTTCAAGAAAAACATGATTTTCATGCAGGACAATGCTCCATCACACGCGTCCAAGTACTCCACAGCGTGGCTGGCAAGAAAGGGTATAAAAGAAGAAAAGCTAATGACATGGCCTCCTTGTTCACCTGATCTGAACCCCATTGAGAACCTGTGGTCCATCATCAAATGTGAGATTTACAAGGAGGGAAAACAGTACACCTCTCTGAACAGTGTCTGGGAGGCTGTGGTTGCTGCTGCACGCACTGTTGATGGTGAACAGATCAAAACACTGACAGAATCCATGGATGGCAGGCTTTTGAGTGTCCTTGCAAAGAAAGGTGGCTATATTGGTCACTGATTTGTTTTTGTTTTTGAATGTCAGAAATGTATATTTGTGAATGTTGAGATGTTATATTGGTTTCACTGGTAAAAATAAATAATTGAAATGGGTATACTGTATATTTGATTTTTGTTAAGTTGCCTAATAATTACGCACAGTAATAGTCACCTGCACACACAGATATCCCCCTAAAATAGCTAAAACTAAAAACAAACTAAAAACTACTTCCAAAAATAGTCAGCTTTGATATTAATGAGTTTTTTGGGTTCATTGAGAACATGGTTGTTGTTCAATAATAAAATTAATCCTCAAAAATACTCATTTGCCTAATAATTCTGCACTCCCTGTAGATTTATGGGACGGTTATCTACACATTTCTATACATCCCATCTTTCAGAGATTTCTCAGTTTTTGCAGTAGACAACCAAAACTTCCAGTTTCAAAGCTTGCCATTCGGAATCTCCACTGCTCCAAGAACCTTTACAAAGATGCTATTACCAGTTATTGCCTAAGGGGGAGAGGATTAGGAGTTCACCACTACTTGGATGACTTCCTCCTTCTGGCCAACGGTCTGAAAAGCCTCATATGACATCAGAAGATACTGATCACCACACTTCAACAATTCGGTTGGGTAATAAATTGGGGGTAAAAGCAATCTTTAGCATTCCCAGAAGATGATTTTCCTGGGTACAGAACTGGACACGGAGGCGAATATAACAGTACCCCCCAAAAGAAGGTAGACTGTATAATTCAAAAAACGAAGCGACTGCTAACAGCAAATTCTCTACCAGCCAGAGTTTGCATGAGAGTCAATGGCACACAAGGATACTGCAAAATTCCTTTCTAATGCAGTGGGATAGAGCATTGATGCTACAGAAGATTTATATTCACTGGATGGTGAAGCAATTCATATGGTGGTGGACACATGTTCACAACCTCAAGAGACACCAGCATATAGTTCCACACCGGCATATAGTTAATCCACATTCGGAAATAGTACCATTGGACGCCAGTCTGGAAGGATGGGGAGCTTACTATCAAGACCAAGCGGCCTAGGGACAATGTGCTCCCAGAAGCACAGAACATTTTAGCCGACAACCTGAGCAGGGACTTTGTGTCAAACAAAGAATGGTCCCTGAGTCAGCAAGACTTCTCCCTTCTGACCAAGACTTGGGGAACTCCAGAGATCGACCTGGCAGAAACACTTGCGAATGCCAAGTGTCTGAGATACCTCGCAAGAACCTTTTAGCCCTCAGCCAAGGGAGTAGCCTGCCTTCACCACCCTTGGGATTTCCAGCTGGGCTGCATCTTTCCCCCAACACCTCTGATCGCAAGTTTCCAATCCAGACTGAGGAGATTGGCATCAACAGTTATAGCAGTAATCCCCTTTTGGCCGAGGAGACCGTGGTTCACGACCCTTCTGTAACTGAGTATAGAGAGCCCATTGCTTCTACCAGTTATGCCAGACCTTCAAGGCTGATTCCTACACCCAGCTCCAGAGACACTGCACTTGATGGCATGGAAGTTGAAAGGAATAGACTACTAGAACAAGGCTGTTCTTGGGAAGTTATATCCACATTGCTTCAAGCCAGGAAAAACACTAACAGCATATATATGGAAGAATATGGGTAAAATTAATCTCTTTTGTTCAGGAAAAAGAATGGAATTTATTGTCTACAGTAATATCGCAAATCCTGGATTTTCTCCAATCAGGTTTAGAGAGAGGCTTCGGCTTAAGCTCAAGCACACTAAAATTACAAGTTTCTGCATTATCTGCCAAAAGAGGCATAGAATGTGCTTTGCCCCCCTCATCATTCAATTCATGAGGGCGAGCTTGAAAATCAGACCTCCAAGGAAACCAACATTTCCCACCTGGAACCGGACGGTAGTTCTGGAGGCACTTTCTGGTCTACCCTTTCACCCGGCTGACTCCGCTTCCTTATGGGACTTGACACTGAAGATAACCTTTCTCATCGCCATAACCTCGGCAAAAAGCGTTTGAGATGCAAGCATTACTAAGGAACCCTACTTGGTCTTTTACCCAGATAGGGTAATCTTAAGACCTTCTTTATTCCCAAAGTAGCGTCTACCTTTCACTTCAATCAAGACATAAGCCTACCAACGTTTCTCAACAATCAGGACGAAACCACATCCTTTGGACATAAAAACTACTATCAATAATTATCTTTCAGCCACAAGCTCCTTCAGGAAGACAGACTACCCCTTATGGTCTCAGGAAAGATCAAAAATCATCAATACGCACAATAGCATAATTTTTGTTAAAACCATAAAAAAAGGCATACTCCGTCCAACAACTTCCGATACCGGACGGTCTCAAGGCTCATTCTACTAGGGCAGCGGCAACATCCTGGGCTGCATATTGCATAGTGTCTCCTGAAACTATATGCAAAGCAGCAACCTGGTCATCAAGAAACACATTTATGTCACACTATAAAGTGGATTTTGCTCAGTTAACAACTGTGGAATTCGGAAGATCGGTTGTTCAAGCCAATTCTTTGGTTTCATGTTACTAAATAATATTTGCTAGCACCCACCAGATTGGCGAGTTATTTCCCAGTGTGTGCTGCCATAATGCGTCAGGAAAAAACGGAAAATTGTATACTCACCCTTCCGTAACTTTCCTTTCCTGACTTATCTTCATGGCAGCACATAAATCCCACCCTTTCTTAGGTAATATATACAGAGAATGCTGTGGGGTCTCTCCTTCAAAAGTGTATAGCTAACCAATCCTATCAGGTTGTGGGGGCGGAGTCACAACCCAGTGTGTGCTGCCATGAAGATGCGTCAGAAAAATAAAATTATGGAAAGGTGAGTTTACAATTTTCCGTTTTCTTAAATCCCTTTCTCTGTCTCAAAAAAGAGCTATTGGGGGTCTGTTTAGACCTCCGATATCTCCCCAAAGATGTTGACTAATAATGATTTTAGTGCATTTTTAGTGAAAATAGCGATATGATGAACATTTACACAATTATTGCGGGGCCCAAAAAATCAATAGCACTCTTTTTTTATTCTACAGGTCATGTGCTTTCAGAAAATGTCTGGTTTGAGGGCCGGTTCACACTGGTGCGATGCCAGACATCGCATGTGATTCGCACAGCATTGCTATGCAGATCACATGTGATATCTATGCGATGTGAATTTGCATCGCATTCGGACCAAACTGGTACAGGACCCTTTTTTTTTGTCCGTACCAGAATCAGATCCCATGAGTGTTTAAACCCAGGCAATTAGATTCCTGTCCGAATTCACAGTTTGCACTGCAATCTGCAAACTGATCTGGGGGTGTCATTAACTTTGTATTGACACCCGCAGCAGTTCGCAGAGGGCAGTGTGAACTGCCGGCGATGCAGGGGCGATGCGGGAGCCCGCGCTGGATTCACAGGGTTTCCCGCATCGCACCAGTGTGAACCGAGCCTGAGGGGACTTTTCAAATTCTGAAAGCTTTAAGTTAAAAAAATGGTAACATCTGGATTTTTTGAATAAATAGTTTTTATTTACACTTTTGCGTAAATTCAGTTTTTACCATTCCACAAAAGGGTGCAGTTTAAAATGCACAAATATTTGGTATTTATTAACTTATTAAAGTTTTAACTTTTATATTTAGTAGGATTTGCACATTTTGCCATGTACTTTTAATGATTTTAGCGTATTTTTAGTGAAAATATTGGTTTGATAAACATTTGCGCAAATATCGCAGTGCCATAAAAATCAGTAGCACCTTCCTTTTATTCTACTGGCCATGTGCTTACAGAAAATATATGGTTTGGGGGGGGGGGGGGGGTCTTTTTTAAACTCTGAAAGCTGTAAGTGAAAACCTCCAGATTTTTAGAGAAATTTTAGCGTACGTCCGATTTTCACTATTTCTCAAAAAGGTGCAATTTAAAATGTACAAATATTTGTTATTTCCTAACTCAATACAGGTTTAGTTTATATATTTAGAAGGAACTTAGCAGGGATTTTGTAAAATTTGCTGTGTTTGTATCTGCTAAAAAAATGGATTTTTGTAAGAACGTACCGTAAAATCCTTTTCTCTTAAGCTCATTGACAGACGTAGTCTTCTTGATTCTCAAGAGCTGGGTTATGTTGTCTCCGCAGGAGTAGGACTAGGCAGAATGACAAAACGTTCTGGCTCCACCCTAGGGGGCAGTCCCTGAGGGTATATCCTCCCTCTCTCTGCTACAGGGAATCAGTTCTGTTTAAAGCAGTACAGAGAATTTAACCCAACCCAACTCAATGATAGAGGGGCGGGTACTACGTCTGTCAATGAGCTTAAGAGAAAAGGATTTTACGGTAAGTTCTTACAAAAATCCATTTTTCTCTATCGCTCATTGACAGACGTAGTCTTCTTGATTCTCAAGAGCTGGGACATCCAGAAGCAGTGCCACAAATGAGGGGTGGGATTGACAAAATCAAATCCAATCTAGTAGGCCCAACCGGTGCCAAACTAGAAGTTTTAAAGGCTCATTGTAAACAAAGAATGAGACTAAAAGAAAAAATTTTCCAACGGAAAAAAACCCTCGAGGTAGACCACTGGTCTCCTCAAATTGCGGCCTGCAAAACCTTGCGGCCAAATGAGGCATCAGACGATGCCATTACATCAACTTTATAATGTTTAGAGAAGGTATGCACCGACGACCAGGTAGCCGCCTTGCACACCTGGACCACTGACGCCTGATGGCGAAAGGCCCATGACGCACTAAGTGCCCGAGTGGAGTGCGCCTTAACAGGGAACGGGGGCTCCCGACCCTTAATAGAATAAGCCTGTACTACCGTCTGTCTGATCCATCTGGAAATGGTCGCGGCAGATGCAGGCAACCCCTTTTTGGGTCCATCTGGAATCACAAAAAGTGAATCCGTCTTGCGAAACGAGTCTGTCGTTTTCAAGTATACCCTGATCGCCCGGACCACATCCAAGGAGTGTAACGCAAACTCCCGAGGATGACTGGGCTTAGGACACAGGGAAGGTAATACAATCTCTTCATTCAGATGAAATTCTGAAACCACTTTTGGTAGGAAGGATGGATTCGGACGAAGAACCACCTTATCTCTATGAACCACCAGATATGGTGAACGACAAGATAATGCGGCCAGTTCTGACACCCTGCGTGCAGAAGTAATAGCCACCAAGAAGGCCACCTTCTGGGACAACGTGGGTAGAGGAATCTCCCTAATATCTTCAAAGGGAGGTTTCTGAAGAACCGACAACACTAAATTAAGATCCCAGGGGGGTAACGGCGCGTGCACTGGCGGAGCCAGATGTCGCACCCCCTGGATGAAATTCCGCACCAAGGAATGAGTAGCCAAAGGCTTCTGAAAGAAGATAGCTAATGCTGAGACCTGACCCTTGATAGTACTCAAGGCCAGTTTCTGCTCAACCCCTTGTTGCAGAAAAGCCAATATTCGACTAATCGAATAAGACCGAGGACGGAACCCCAAAGGTTCACACCATGCAATGTAGGACTTCCATGTGCGATGATAAATCTTTCTGGAAGTCGCTTTCCTTGCTTCAACTAGAGTAGGAATAACTGAAGCTGACAAACCTTTGTCCTTTAGCACCTGGGTCTCAATAGCCAGGCCGTTAAAGCCAGCGATCGTAAAGCAGGATGGAAGATCGGTCCCTGAGACAGTAGATCCTCCCTGAGAGGAAGTCTCCATGGGACGTCCGCCACCAGTCTGACCATGTCGGCGTACCAAGCTCGACGAGGCCAGTCCGGAGCTACCAGGATTACTGGGATTCCTTCCTCCTCTACCCTGCGAAGAAGTCTTGGCAGTAACGCGAGAGGAGGGAAGGCATATATTAGCTGGTATTGCCCCCACGGGGCGATCAGTGCATCTGCGGTTTCTGCTAGAGGATCGCGGGAGCGAGCCACGAATCTCTGAACTTTCCTGTTGAATCGTGATGCCAACAGATCCACATCCGGGGTGCCCCACCGTAGGCACAACTGGTGGAAAACGTCTGGATGGAGGGACCATTCCCCCTGATCCAGGGTCTGACGGCTGAGATAATCTGCCTGCCAATTCTCCACCCCCGGAATGAACACCGCAGAGATTGCTGGAACAAATCGTTCCGCCCAGCGAAGAATGCAAGCCACTTCTTTGGCCGCTCGGACACTCTTGGTGCCCCCCTGATGATTGACATAAGCCACGGCCGTGGCATTGTCCGACTGGATCTGAACCGGGCTGCCCTGGAGCTGCTCGGTCCAGTGAATCAGACAAAGTCTGATCGCTCTCAGTTCCAATACATTTATCGGTAACCTGGATTCTTCCGGGGACCAAAGTCCCTGGACAGATAACTGACCGAGAATTCCTCCCCATCCGGATAGACTGGCATCCGTGGTCACTATCGTCCAATATATTGGCAGAAATGACTTTCCCTGGCTGAGCATTGGAGACCGAAGCCACCAAACCAGAGACTCTCTGGTCTGTTTGCTCAATCGGATCTGATTGTCCAGGGATTCCGGATTCCGATTCCATCTGAGAAGAATCTCTTGCTGAAGAATTCGGGTATGGGACTGGGCAAATGGGACTGCTTCGAATGAAGCCACCATCAACCCCAGAACCCTCATGCAAGTCCGAAGGGAAGACCAGCTGTTGGACAGTAACAACTGGACTGCTGATTGAATCTTTCGGAGTTTCCCTACCGGAAGGAAAACTCTTGTCCTGACTGTGTCTAGAATTAGACCCAGATATTCGAGCCTCTGGGTGGGAACCAGAAATGACTTTTGCTGGTTCACCAGCCACCCGAATTCCTGTAAAGAAATCATAGTAATTTCTATGTTTTGTAGCAAGGTCTGAGGAGACTCTGCATGAAGCAGAAGATCGTCTAGGTAACCTAGAATCGATATACCTCTTTGGCGCAGAAGTGCCAACATTGGGGCCAACACCTTTGTGAAGACCCGCGGAGCCGTGGCGAGACCGAAAGGTAACGCCACAAACTGATAGTGGTTCTCCTCTACGGAAAAGCGTAGAAAACGCTGATGTCCTGCGAAAATGGGAATGTGAAGATAGGCGTCCTTGATGTCTATGGACGCTAGGACATCCCCTGGATGCAGGAAGGCTGCTACCGTGCGAATGGACTCCATTCTGAATCTTCTTATGTTGACGAAAGAATTGAGCGCTCTTAAGTCCAGAATTGGACGCACTTTGCCCTCTTTCCTGGGTATTGTAAACAGGTTTGAATAAAACCCTTGAAACCGTTCTGTCCAAGGAACGTGGACTACCACTCCTTGTTGTAGTAGATCTGTGACTGCTCTCCGCAGATCTTCTAGACGATCCGGAGATAGTCGGATATTGGAAGGGAAGAATCGCGCCGGTGGGAGAGATCGAAACTCGATCTTGTACCCTGACTTTATGACTTCGCAAACCCATTTGTCCGGGATTCTGGAAAGCCATGGATCCGGGAACCGGCGAAGACGTCCCCCCACCCCAGTTATGGGTGGGGGCGCACCTTCAGGCTTTGGATGGTTTATCTTCAGGTCTGGAGGGGGCGGGCTTTTGCTTGCCCGACCAACGACCCCTGACGCCTCCTGCAGGAGCTTTGGAGGACTTAGTTTTTTCACCCGCTAGACGAAAAAACCTCTTGTGAGCAGAAAAAGAAGGCCCTCGTCTTTGACGAGTTCCTCTACCCTTAAAATTTTGCGGTAAAAAGGTGCTTTTTCCACCGGTGAGATCCTTAATGATCTCATCTAAGTTGGCTCCAAATAGACGCTCTCCTGAAAAGGGGATATTAGCCAATGCTTTTTTGGAACCTTGGTCGGCTAACCAACCTTTTAGCCACAGTGTACGCCTGAGAACCACTGGTGAGACTGATGCTCGCGCCATTAATGGAGTGGCGTCTAACGCCGCATCACACACAAACTGTAACCCCTGTATCATTTGTTCCAACAAATCTGATACCGCCTGAGGGACTTCTTCTAAGTCCCGGCGTAACCACTTGGTCCATTCAGTTACAGCCTGCGAAACCAGACCAATAGCAATTATTGGCCTGAAAGCTGATCCAATCAAGGAAAACATGGTGCGAGACATAGCTTCTATCTTGCGATCCATTGGATCTTTAAAAGACGGAGCGTCTTCTAAAGGAATAACCGTGGCTTTATTCAATCTAGCAATAGGTGAATCCACCACAGGTGGTTCTGTCCATTTCTTAATAAGGGTTTCCTCAAACGGATAACGCCTGTCAATGCGTTTAGAAATATTAAAAGTGCGTTTTGGCAGACGCCATTCTTCATCGATTGGATTGCCAAAACATTTGGGCAATGGAAAAACCTTTGCTACTTTGATGCGCTTTTTAGTCCCAAAGGGGATCTCAGTTTCAGCTATTTCTGATGGAATACCCTGTAACCTTAAAGTCTCTTGAACAGATACAATGAGTGCGTTTACCAACGCTTCCTCTCGGGCTATGGCGGATGCCGAAACATCCTCCTCACTGTCTGAAGAGACAGGACCCGAGACACCAATACCAGATGAAGTACCTGCAACTGCAGAAATAGGCTCAGAGTCTGAATCCGAGGTTTCAGATAATAAGGGGTTAGGCGGGGGTCGCTTTCTTGCGCCCTGTCCCTGACAAGCCACTTCCACCCGGGACACAAAAGTTTCCATAATAGCTGACAAAGATTCAATTGTCAATGGGGTGCTGGAGGATCCCGCAGACCCCTCGAGGGGATCCGGAGGAGATACATGAGTGGCAGGGTCCATGTTAATACAGGACACTTTTGCCAGCAAAAACAAAAAAACTTTTTCTCTTTTTTTTTTTTTTTTTTTTCTTTTTGTGTGTCTCCCCCTAGCGCAATAGCGCCCCTCAGAGTACCTGCTTCTCGATCCCAGAGAGAGAGAGAGGGACCCCCAAGGCTCACCAACCGATGCAGTGCAGTTTCCAACAAACTGCAGCCAGCGTCTGTCTTACACAGACTGGAAGGAGCCGTTTGCTTTTTCCCGGGCAGAAGGCGTGGCTCCGCCCCCTGTGTACGCCTTCCGGCGTTCCCAGCCCTCCACGAGGAAGCTGGGCTCACAAAACATGGCCGCCCCCATAGAAGAGACATAAGACTCCAAAAACATGGCGGCCGGCGTGACCTGAGGACATATATGCATTCGGTCTACGGCAAAATGGCGGCGGACCGCCGATATCGTCTTCCCAGCACATCCACCTGCACTCTGCTGAGAGGTGACATATGGATCTACAGAGATACACTGCACATAAGGTAGGATTATACCTCCTATGTCTGCTGTAATGTTACAGTCTGCTGGGTAGAGTGTTAGCTCTTGAACCAAGTCCACTTCCCACAAACACATGCTGTATTACAAGGGGGACTTGTAAGTATCAGATATATACTGACCATATATGGAGGGGCCCATAATATATACTGCCTCATAATGAGGAAAAAAGGGAACGTTTACTCACCATACCGAACCGACAGGCACCCTCTCTTCACAATACCCTCTCCACCGGGGTGGGGGTTTGTGGACGCCTCGACTCTCTGGGCCTGGCGTCCAAGCGAGCTTTTAACTCGCAAAGTCAGTCCCTTTACTGGGACTCCATCGCGGCCGACTCAGCGCACTGGTCTGCACGCGCTTTTAGGCAGAAACCGGGGTGACCACTGGATCTCAACATCCAGCCCGTCGCCCGGCCCCGCATACTTACTTGAATATGTCGCGGCCGACCAAGCGCAATGCCATGGTCTGCACGCGCTCGTAGGCCGGCTGGGGTGACCACAAGTGTCGCCCAGTCCGGCATTTTTGCTTGAAGATCTCACAGGAAAAAAAACACTGGAGAAAACTACCTAAAAAATGTCTTTTTCTTAAAGAAAAAAGTCTTGCCAGGACCAAAAGATCCCAGCAAGGAACTTAGGTCCTTACTCCTGACTAGACAGAAAAAAACTGATTCCCTGTAGCAGAGAGAGGGAGGATATACCCTCAGGGACTGCCCCCTAGGGTGGAGCCAGAACGTTTTGTCATTCTGCCTAGTCCTACTCCTGCGGAGACAACATAACCCAGCTCTTGAGAATCAAGAAGACTACGTCTGTCAATGAGCGATAGAGAAATCATTACTGTATACCCTAAGACCCCGTTCACACTGGGGCGAGCCGACCTTGCCGGGCGACCTGTGTAATCGCGGTGCGCAGCTCGCACCACGACCTCAGAGCGGCCGGCACGGACTTCATATAATTTAAGTCAATGCAGGTCGCTCCGGGTCGCCCCAAAGAAGCTCCGGACCCTTTTTCTAAGTCGGAGCGACTTGTGTCGCTCCTATTAGAACGGGTCCACAGCTTCTCTATGGCAGGCGACCTACGGCGACCTGTCAGGCGACCAGGTCGCCTGACAGGTCGCCCCAGTGTGAACCGGCTCTTAAAATCAGTAGCACCTTATTTGTATTCTACTGGTCATGTGCTTTCAGAAAAAATATGCATGGGGGGGGGAGCTTTAACAAACTCAGAAAGCTGTAAGGGAAAAATAAAAAAGCAACGGAAAAATTGCAAAAATGGCCTGGCCAGCTGTGTGCAAAAGTGGAGCACAGGGCCTGGCAGCGAAATTCAATGTGATGCCAGCCAACAGGACTACGGCTTACCTGGTGGAGTTCTGGTATCCATAGGAAAAGACATGAGCCCCTCTCTCTGCCATACTACCTTCCACATTGGGAACAACAAAATGAAGGCCGCCTTTCGGCTGGTCCAGGGAGAACTCAATGTACACCTTCAGCACTTTTAACTCTGCAGAAAGAAAAAAAAAAATACACAAACAATAATAATAAATTATTAGTCAGGCACAGGCATACCACAACAGCAAAATAGTCGTAATGTAGATTACCGTCAACATGTTTCCACAATTCTGATGGTACTTTGATGCAGAGTTCACCATTTCCAGCATCAGGGTCAACTGCACTGACAGCTGCCGCATACGCATTGGAAAAATAATTTAGATTTCGTCTAAAGAGAAAAGAAAACAATCAGAATTAAAATGTAAAAAGTATATGTAAAACTTTATTCATATAGCTAATCGTGTTTTTTCAGTGTAGATGAACTAGTTACTCAGCCTCAGTTGTAATATCACAGACACAATGTAAAAGACAGTTAAAATCCCACAGAAAAATTGGATGAGAATACAAACTCCAAATAGACAGGATTTCTAAAGATATCCGACTCCAGGACTTCAAGAACACATGACCAAACAGTACTAAAATCACCACGCAGTCTGATGTCCAAAACAAATTGTAGACATTGGCATGTTATACATAATGTCTCTCCCTCTCCCTCTCTCTCCCTCTCTCAAACAAGGTCCATAAAGACATGGATAAGCGAGTTTGGGGTGGAGGAACTTGACTGGCCTTCATAGAACACCTTTGGATGAATCAAATCGGAGGCTGCGAGCCAGGCATTCTCGTCCAACATCAGTGCCTGACCTCACAAATGCGCTTCTGGAAGAATGGTCAAACGTTCCCATAGACACACTCCTAAACCTTGTGGACAGCCTTCCCAGAAGAGTTGAAGCTGCTATAGCTGCAAAGTTTGGGTCAACTCAATATTAAAACACTACGGACTAAGACTGGGACACCATTAAAGTTCATGAGTGTGTAAAGGCATGTGTCCCAATACTTTTGATAAAATAGTGTATGACATACCCGATCGATGCGGCTGAAAATCACTGAAGTAGACACTGCTACTCTAATGATCTCCAGCAACGTCAATGTCCCATGCTAAGCAGCCATACATTGTGAATACAGGGGATCGGCCACTCAGGCACCATTCAGAGAATGCTTTGCTTTTTTTTTTTAATTACTGCAAATCATTCTCTGATTGGACAAGATGGATGTGATGTCACCATCCTGCCTCTCCACCTCATCCAATAAGAGAACGCTTGCATTCATTCGGAAAACACAAAGCATGCTCTGAATGGAGCCTGTGCTGAGTGGCGGACCCCCTGTATGCACAAAGCATCAGGCTGGCCGCTCAGATCATTAGAGTAGCGGTGTCTACTTCAGTGATTTTCAGCTTCCAGCAGCATCGGCCAAGTATGTCAAATACATAGTTAAAAGGACACTGGTCTAGATTTGTAATGAGTGGCCATTACTTTTTGGATGAAAAGGGGTGAGTCTTTTTTGAAAGATTGTTTACTTTATTCAAACGCTTTGTATGTCATATTCATAAGGCAATCAAATGTCAATAAATTATATACAGTAACCCCCGCTCCATCGCGGTTCAGTTTTTGCGGTCCCGGTATATTGCGTTTTTTTTTTGTAATGTTATTTTACTATATAAATCAATAAAAATGAAATATTTTTGTGTTTTCCATAGCTCTTGCTCTGTCTCTCAGTATCTTTTATGTGTTTAAATGAGTTTCTATTGTTTTAAAAGTGTGTTTAAAGACCTAAAAAATGCTTTTACACGTACAGTGACAGTAAAAAACATGCCTATAATGCATTTTAATAGGGTTTTTCTATTTCGCGGATTTTCACTTTTCGCAGCTGGGTCCGGAACGTAACCCCCGCAATGGAGGGGGGTTTACTGTATATTCATTGCATGCAAACTTGTGTGCATATTTATGGAGAGGGGATCCATAGATTTCATTAGATTCTTCAAGTGGTAGTAAAGTCTGTTCTGCCACTTTTACCTACAGGTAAGCGAATAATAAAGCTTACCTGTAGGTAAAATGAATATGTGCACAGTTTAGGAGATATTCCAATGACTAGCAGCCGGTGACATCGGCAGGGCATGACCACTGCGCTCTCAAAGGACATCATGCCGCCATTGAAATAGCCAGGGCCTACAATCCAGGAAGGAAGACCAGGTGAAAATGGAAGCCCTGTCAATGGTGACAGCACGCTGCTGGAGGGCTTCGTTTTCCAAGTGATTCTTTCATAATGGGCTAGTATGCGATGACATTTCATTGCAGGACAACCAGAAGGTTTTTATTTTATTTTTTAATTAGGATTTACTACCGCTTTAATGGGGTCCATGACTCAAAAAAGGTTAAGAACACTGCGTCACATAACAACCAGAGCCATACCTGTACGTCGCTAGATACCGGGACAATGCCTGACAATCCCGGTACTGGTTTTTAGAGCAGATGGTTGGCTCCTTGCTAAAGCAAATTTAGCAGCTAACTAGCTACCAGATTGCTTTTGCAAGCAGTTGGATGGGGGCGTCCCTCCCCTCCCGCCACCTTCCATGGCTTTACTAGGATCTCCTGACACACCACCGGCTAATCGGAGAGCCGAACAAAGACCAGATCGGCTTTGTACGATGTTTGGATATGAAAACCCAGAAGCGATAACCTGACATTACTTCCAGTTTACCTGCATGCCAACGGGACCATTTTCGAAAATCAAAAGCATTCGAACAAACAGATCTTGGTGTGATCAAATGCTTTTAAGGGCAGAAGAGGGATTTGTGGTCTTATAGACCCCAGATCACTCCATATAGAGTACCCGTCACATGCCTATTGCCGTTCACAAGGGATGTTTAAACGACGCGTGAGAGCAATAAATGTGATATTAATAAAAAGAAAAAGTGAAAAGTGACGATGTAAAAATAAAACGAAATAATATTTTTTTTTAAATGCCGCCGTCCCCAGGTGCTTGTGCGCATGTGTCGGTCTTGCACTCAAACAAACCTCGATCATCCCACACGTGAGGTATCACCATGATCATGGGCATTATTTCTTAAACCCGACCTCCTGTATAAGTCTAATCGGTTTGTCGCATGGGCATGCGTAATTTTAAAGCATGATATGACTTGTATCCATTTACTCCTTGAAACATCATCTATTATATTTTACCAAAATAATTGGGTTATGCATTGTGTTTTCTCTATCGCTCATTGACAGACGTAGTCTTCTTGATTCTCAAGAGCTGGGTTATGTTGTCTCCGCAGGAGTAGGACTAGGCAGAATGACAAAAACGTTCTGGCTCCACCCTAGGGGGCAGTCCCTGAGGGTATATCCTCCCTCTCTCTGCTACAGGGAATCAGTTTTTTTCTGTCTAGTCAGGAGTAAGGACCTAAGTTCCTTGCTGGGATCTTTTGGTCCTGGCAAGACTTTTTTTCTTTAAGAAAAAGACATTTTTTTAGGTAGTTTTTCTCCAGTGTTTTTTTCCTGTGAGATCTTCAAGCAAAGATGCCGGACTGGGCGACACTTGTGGTCACCCCAGCCGGCCTACGAGCGCGTGCAGACCAGGCATTGCGCTTGGTCGGCCGCGACATATTCAAGTAAGTATGCGGGGCCGGGCGACGGGCTGGATGTGAGATCCAGTGGTCACCCCGGTCTCTGCCTAAAAAGCGCGTGCAGACCAGTGCGCTGAGTCGGCCGCGACGGAGTCCCAGTTAAGGGACTGACTTTGCGAGTTAAAAGCTCGCTTGGACGCCAGGACCAGAGAGTCGAGGCGTCCACAAACCCCCACCTCGGTGGAGAGGGTATTATGAAGAGAGGGTGCCTGTCGGTTCGGTATGGTGAGTAAAACGTTCCCTTTTTTCCTCATTTATGAGGCAGTATATATTATGGGCCCCTCCATATATGGTCAGTATATATCTGACACTTACAAGTCCCCCTTGTAATACAGCATGTGTTTGTGGGAAGTGGACTTGGTTCAAGAGCTAGCACTCTACCCAGCAGACTGTAACATTACAGCAAACATAGGAGGTATAATACTACCTTATGTGCAGTGTATCTCTGTAGATCCATATGTCACCTCTCAGCAGAGTGCAGGTGGATGTGCTGGGAAGACGATATCGGCGGTCCGCCGCCATTTTGCCGTAGACCGAATGCATGTATGTCCTCAGGTCACGCCGGCCGCCATGTTTTTGGAGTCTTATGTCTCTTCTATGGGGGCGGCCATGTTTTGTGAGCCCAGCGTCCTCGTGGAGGGCTGGGAACGCCGGAAGGCGTACACAGGGGGCGGAGCCACGCCTTCTGCCCGGGAAAAAGCAAACAGCTCCTTCCAGTCTGTGTAAGACAGACGCTGGCTGCAGTTTGTTGGAAACTGCTCTGCATCGGTTGGTGAGCCTTGGGGGTCCCTCTCTCTCTCTCTGGGATCGAGAAGCAGGTACTCTGAGGGGCGCTATTGCGCTAGGGGGAGACACACAAAAAAAAAAAAAAAAAAAGAAGTTTTTTGTTTATTGCTGGCAAAAGTGTTCTGTATTAACATGGACCCTGCCACTCATGTATCTCCTCCGGATCCCCTCGAGGGGTCTGCGGGATCCTCCAGCACCCCATTGACAATTGAATCTTTGTCAGCCATTATGGAAACTTTTGTGTCCCGGGTGGAAGTGGCTTGTCAGGGACAGGGCGCAAGAAAGCGACCCCCGCCTAACCCCTTATTATCTGAAACCTCGGATTCAGACTCTGAGCCTATTTCTGCAGTTGCAGGTACTTCATCTGGTATTGGTGTCTCGGGTCCTGTCTCTTCAGACAGTGAGGAGGATGTTTCGGCATCAGCCATAGCCCGAGAGGAAGCGTTGGTAAACGCACTTATTGTATCTGTTCAAGAGACTTTAAGGTTACAGGGTATTCCATCAGAAATAGCTGAAACTGAGATCCCTTTTGGGACTAAAAAGCGCATCAAAGTGGCAAAGGTTTTTCCATTGCCCAAATGTTTTGGCAATCCAATCGATGAAGAATGGCGTCTGCCAAAACGCACTTTTAATATTTCCAAACGCATTGACAGGCGTTATCCGTTTGAGGAAACCCTTATTAAGAAATGGACAGAACCACCTGTGGTGGATTCACCAATTGCTAGATTGAATAAAGCCACGGTTATTCCTTTGGAAGACGCTCCGTCTTTTAAAGATCCAGTGGATCGCAAGATAGAAGCTATGTCTCGCACCATGTTTTCATTGATTGGATCAGCTTTCAGGCCAATAATTGCTATTGGTCTGGTTTCGCAGGCTGTAACTGAATGGACCAAGTGGTTACGCCGGGACTTAGAAGAAGTCCCTCAGGCGGTATCAGATTTGTTGGAACAAATGATACAGGGGTTACAGTTTGTATGTGATGCGGCGTTAGACGCCACTCCATTAATGGCGCGAGCATCAGTCTCAGCAGTGGTTCTCAGGCGCACACTGTGGCTAAAAGGTTGGATAGCCGACCAAGGTTCCAAGAAAGCATTGGCTAATATCCCCTTTTCAGGAGAACGTCTATTTGGAGCCAACTTAGATGAGATCATTAAGGATCTCACCGGCGGAAAAAGCACCTTTTTACCGCAAAATTTTAAAGGTAGAGGAACTCGTCAAAGACGAGGGCCTTCTTTTTCTGCTCACAAGAGGTTTTTTCGTCCAGCGGGTGAAAAAACTAAGTCCTCCAAGCCTCCTGCAGGAGGCATCAGGGGTCGTTGGTCGGGCAAGCAAAAGCCCGCCCCCTCCAGACCTGAAGATAAACCATCCAAAGCCTGAAGGTGCGCCCCCACCCATAACTGGGGTGGGGGGACGTCTTCGCCGGTTCCCGGATCCATGGCTTTCCAGAATCCCGGACAAATGGGTTTGCGAAGTCATAAAGTCAGGGTACAAGATCGAGTTTCGATCTCTCCCACCGGCGCGATTCTTCCCTTCCAATATCCGACTATCTCCGGATCGTCTAGAAGATCTGCGGAGAGCAGTCACAGATCTACTACAACAAGGAGTGGTAGTCCACGTTCCTTGGACAGAACGGTTTCAAGGGTTTTATTCAAACCTGTTTACAATACCCAGGAAAGAGGGCAAAGTGCGTCCAATTCTGGACTTAAGAGCACTCAATTCTTTCGTCAACATAAGAAGATTCAGAATGGAGTCCATTCGCACGGTAGCAGCCTTCCTGCATCCAGGGGATGTCCTAGCGTCCATAGACATCAAGGACGCCTATCTTCACATTCCCATTTTCGCAGGACATCAGCGTTTTCTACGCTTTTCCGTAGAGGAGAACCACTATCAGTTTGTGGCGTTACCTTTCGGTCTCGCCACGGCTCCGCGGGTCTTCACAAAAGTGTTGGCCCCAATGTTGGCACTTCTGCGCCAAAAAGGTATATCGATTCTAGGTTACCTAGACGATCTTCTGCTTCATGCAGAGTCTCCTCAGACCTTGCTACAAAACATAGAAGTTACTATGATTTCTTTACAGGAATTCGGGTGGCTGGTGAACCAGCAAAAGTCCTTTCTGGTTCCCACCCAGAGGCTCGAATATCTGGGTCTAATTCTAGACACAGTCAGGACAAGAGTGTTTCTTCCGGTAGGGAAACTTCGAAAGATTCAATCAGCAGTCCAGTTGTTACTGTCCAACAGCTGGTCTTCCCTTCGGACTTGCATGAGGGTTCTGGGGTTGATGGTGGCTTCATTCGAAGCAGTCCCATTTGCCCAGTCCCATACCCGAATTCTTCAGCAAGAGATTCTCCTCAGATGGAATCGGAATCCGGAATCCCTGGACAATCAGATACGATTGAGCAAACAGACCAGAGAGTCTCTGGTTTGGTGGCTTCGGTCTCCAATGCTCAGCCAGGGAAAGTCATTTCTGCCAATATATTGGACGATAGTGACCACGGATGCCAGTCTATCCGGATGGGGAGGAATTCTCGGTCAATTATCTGTCCAGGGACTTTGGTCCCCGGAAGAATCCAGATTACCGATAAATGTATTGGAACTGAGAGCGATCAGACTTTGTCTGATTCACTGGACCGAGCAGCTCCAGGGCAGCCCGGTTCGGATCCAGTCGGACAATGCCACGGCCGTGGCTTATGTCAATCACCAGGGGGGCACCAAGAGTGTCCGAGCGGCCAAAGAAGTGGCTTGCATTCTTCGCTGGGCGGAACGATTTGTTCCAGCAATCTCTGCGGTGTTCATTCCGGGGGTGGAGAATTGGCAGGCAGATTATCTCAGCCGTCAGACCCTGGATCAGGGGGAATGGTCCCTCCATCCAGACGTTTTCCACCAGTTGTGCCTACGGTGGGGCACCCCGGATGTGGATCTGTTGGCATCACGATTCAACAGGAAAGTTCAGAGATTCGTGGCTCGCTCCCGCGATCCTCTAGCAGAAACCGCAGACGCACTGATCGCCCCGTGGGGGCAATACCAGCTAATATATGCCTTCCCTCCTCTCGCGTTACTGCCAAGACTTCTTCGCAGGGTAGAGGAGGAAGGAATCCCAGTAATCCTGGTAGCTCCGGACTGGCCTCGTCGAGCTTGGTACGCCGACATGGTCAGACTGGTGGCGGACGTCCCGTGGAGACTTCCTCTCAGAGAGGATCTACTGTCTCAGGGACCGATCTTCCATCCTGCTTTACGATCGCTGGCTTTAACGGCCTGGCTATTGAGACCCAGGTGCTGAAAGACAAAGGTTTGTCAGCTTCAGTTATTCCTACTCTAGTTGAAGCAAGGAAAGCGACTTCCAGAAAGATTTATCATCGCACATGGAAGTCCTACATTGCATGGTGTGAACCTTTGGGGTTCCGTCCTCGGTCTTATTCGATTAGTCGAATATTGGCTTTTCTGCAACAAGGGGTTGAGCAGAAACTGGCCTTGAGTACTATCAAGGGTCAGGTCTCAGCATTAGCCATCTTCTTTCAGAAGCCTTTGGCTACTCATTCCTTGGTGCGGAATTTCATCCAGGGGGTGCGACATCTGGCTCCGCCAGTGCGCGCGCCGTTACCCCCCTGGGATCTTAATTTAGTGTTGTCGGTTCTTCAGAAACCTCCCTTTGAAGATATTAGGGAGATTCCTCTACCCACGTTGTCCCAGAAGGTGGCCTTCTTGGTGGCTATTACTTCTGCACGCAGGGTGTCAGAACTGGCCGCATTATCTTGTCGTTCACCATATCTGGTGGTTCATAGAGATTAGGTGGTTCTTCGTCCGAATCCATCCTTCCTACCAAAAGTAGTTTCAGAATTTCATCTGAATGAAGAAATTGTATTACCTTCCCTGTGTCCTAAGCCCAGTCATCCTCGGGAATTTGCTTTGCACTCCTTGGATGTGGTCCGGGCGATCAGGGTATACTTGAAAACGACAGACTCGTTTCGCAAGACGGATTCACTTTTTGTGATCCCAGATGGACCCAAAAAGGGGTTGCCTGCATCTGCCGCGACCATTTCCAGATGGATCAGACAGACGATAGTGCAGGCTTATTCTATTAAGGGTCGGGAGCCCCCGTTCCCTGTTAAGGCGCACTCCACTCGGGCACTTAGTGCGTCATGGGCCTTTCGCCATCAGGCGTCAGTGGTCCAGGTGTGCAAGGCGGCTACCTGGTCGTCGGTGCATACCTTCTCCAAACATTATAAAATTGATGTAATGGCATCGTCTGATGCCTCATTTGGCCGCAAGGTTTTGCAGGCCGCAATTTGAGGAGACCAGTGGTCTACCTCGAGGGTTTTTTTTTTTTCCGTTGGAAAATTTTTCTTTAGTCTCATTCTTTGTTTATAATGAGCCTTTAAAACTTCTAGTTTGGCACCGGTTGGGCCTACTAGATTGGATTTGATTTTGTCAATCCCACCCCTCATTTGTGGCACTGCTTCTGGATGTCCCAGCTCTTGAGAATCAAGAAGACTACGTCTGTCAATGAGCGATAGAGAAAAATGGATTTTTGTAAGAACTTACCGTAAAATCCTTTTCTCTTAAGCTCATTGACAGACGTAGTACCCGCCCCTCTATCATTGAGTTGGGTTGGGTTAATTTCTCTGTACTGCTTTAAACAGAACTGATTCCCTGTAGCAGAGAGAGGGAGGATATACCCTCAGGGACTGCCCCCTAGGGTGGAGCCAGAACGTTTTTGTCATTCTGCCTAGTCCTACTCCTGCGGAGACAACATAACCCAGCTCTTGAGAATCAAGAAGACTACGTCTGTCAATGAGCTTAAGAGAAAAGGATTTTACGGTAAGTTCTTACAAAAATCCATTTTTTTCGAAAAAAAAATCAAAGTGTATTTCTGCACACAAAATTGCGTTTGAAAAACACTGCGCAAATACCGTGTGGGATAAAAAAAAATTGCAAAACACACCAATTGATTCTCTTGGGCCTCCTCTTTAAAAAAACACACACTATATATATATATATATATATATATATATATATATATATATATATATATATATATATATATATATATATATATATATATATATATATACACACACACACACACATATATATATATATATACTGTTTGGGGGTTCTAAGTAAAAACTACGATTGTTACATGTAAACAAAAAAGTGTCAGAAAAAGGCCTGGAGCTAAAGTGGATATACAGAGATAAATCGCACTATAAAGAAACAGATATTATTAAGCTGAGTGTTCATTTAGCCCCGGTTCACATTAGTGTGATCGCGGAGATCGCATGTAATTCGGCGCACACTGCTCCTAAATTACATGCGATCTCATGTGCGGTGCGAATTTCAGCTGGATTGCTTTTGCCACTTTGTATGGCTGAATTCGCACCGCATCCGTACTAAACTCGCACATGAGGCTTTTTTTTATCTGCAGCAGAATCGGATCGCATAGTGGTTCACACTAGTGCAATCCGATTCAGTGAGAACTTGCAGATCGCACTGCGATATGCGATCGCAACTAGGGGCGTCGTTAACTTTTAATTGACACCATCTGCGTATCGCATATGGCAGTGTGAACTGCCAGAGGTGCTGATGCGATGCGGGATCATGCTGCATATTCGCAGCGTTCCCGCATCGCACAATTTGTGAACCGGCACTGCTCCTAAAATCACATGCGATGTCTGTGAAGTGCGAGTTCAGCCATACAGTTTGTATGGCTGAATTCACACCGCAATCGCAGTGAACACGCACATGACCCTTTTTTTGGTCCGCAGCAGAATCAGATCGGATGGTGGTTCACACTAGTGCGATCCGATTCCTGTGTGAACTGTCAGATTGCACTGCGATATGCGATCTGATCTGAGGGTGTCATTAACTTTGAATTGACACCCCCAGTGTATCGCATATGGCAGTGTGAAATGCCTGTGTTGTGGATGCGATGCGGGAACACGCAGTATTTTTGCAGTGTTCCCGTATTTCAATAGTGTGAACCGGCACTAAGCGAAGATCATTCCTATAAAAGAACATTAGCAGATGGCAGACAAAAGTAAAGTTGGGTTTTTTTTTGCCACTTTAATTTGCCAAACAATATTTTCTTACGTCTATTGTTTCATTATAAGATGAGTGCAGGCAGTACACATTTTCTGTTCCCAGCTGCATCATCCCAAAATTATCACAAATATTTTGCAAATATGTAATATTTTCAGCGGAGAAGACCGTCACTGTTTATGAAAAGAAAGTTCCAAGTCTAGCGAGCAGGATCTTATGTCTATGGGTGGCTTTACATCATCTGTAATCAGTGTTTTCTTTAGTCCAATGTTCTTTGCTCAGTATCTGGCTCCCTACAAACTTTCCAAGCATCAGGGTCCGCCAACACTTTATGCCAGCACTGTAATTATTTAAAAAAATTAGAACACCGATAGTATGGGCACTGACACAGCTTTAGTGTGCTGTAACTGGCAGGAACACATGGTCTTGGCCCCGTCACTGTACCCTCAATCCTTCTATAAATGGAGGGATTATTGATGGAAGTGTTTTGGTAAATTTGTTATGGAACCCGGAGGGCTGGTGAAAATCCAATAAAGTGAGCACATTATAAATTACTTCTCAGAAAAAAAAAGGTCACACTCATTAAATATAAATTTTAATTTTATGGGTTTAAAGGGGAACAGTCATGTTAATAAAATAATCTTAGTTATTATATGAACAGACATGCAATCAGAGTTTAGTCTTACAAGCAGACAGATTTATTTTTTTCTTCTACTATGCTTTCAGATTGGGGACATTAAAGCAGAGCTTAAACCAAACGTTCTGCTTTAGGCCTCCTTCCCCTGCTACTCTTTCACAAATGGCTGTTTTTTTTTTGGGGGGGGGGGGTGCAGATGCCTAGTTTAGTGGACCGTGAGGGAGTTCTGTCCCTACCCTCCCCTCCCCACAGTCTTCTCCGACACGTCACAGGTCCCAGAAGATAGAGGAACCATTCACGGTGCACAGTTCGGCTCGCGCATGCGCAGTGGCCACGTGGACAGTCAGGGCTAGTACATTCCACAATGGCTAGCCTCTGATCTGTCCCGGTTCGCACTTACCTTTTAGAAGAAATACTCACTTATAAAATTTCTTCCACAGCGTTTCCATCTCTCTTGTGGGCAGCTGAAGCCGGCGCGATCCTCTTCTGCGTCTTCTTCTCCCAGAATGCGCCTGCACCGGCCCCTCTCGTCACTTCCGGTGCAGCGCCGCATTCCTAAACAGCTTCTGGGCATGTCCAGAAGCTGTTTAGCAGGGGAATGCGGCGTCGCCCGGAAGTGACGAGCGGGGCCGGTGCCGTCGCATTGATTCCAGGGAGCGATGACGTTCAGCTCCCAGGAATCATCGCGAGACAGGAAGTGACAGCGGAGCCGCGGCACTGAGGGAGGAAGTACCCTGAGGTGAGTATTTACGATCTTCAATTACAAGGTGTGTTTTTTTAAAAAAAAAAAACCTAACTATCCAATTCCTTTTCAGGCGATGCAGAACTAGCGGACGGGCACAAAAAAAAAAAATATCGATTTTGTGCCCGGAACTCCGCTTTAAGCTGCAAGCTGTCATAGCCAGGTCCCCCACAGACCGAAGACTGGTGGAACAAAAGGCTCGGGTGAGAACAGCGCTGTATCCTGGGACAGGCGAGTGTCTGTTTATTAAAAGTCAGCAGCTACAGTTTTTGTAGATGAATTATTTTTTTTAAATTAGACTGGAGCTCCTCTTTAGGCTCCTTTCACACTTGTATGACCTGAAAGTCGCACGACTTTGCTGTGCCTTGAAGCAGTGCCTGTGTAATCTTGAGGTCTATGGACCTGAAGTCAGAACAAAGTAGTGCAGGGACTACTTTAAAGTCGCATAGATATTATTGGTCATCATTGGAAATCATGGGGAATGACTGGTCTTGCGACTTTGCAGGACAAGTCGCACAAGTGTGAAAGGGGCCTAAAAAATATTTAGGAATAACGAAGCCTCATGTGTCAGGAGGCTAGGGGATGGAAGCTGCAAATGTGTCTGCAGCACAGTGGCTAATTGATTAGCACTTCTGCCTAGCAGCAATAGGATCATTGGTTTGAATCCCAACCACAGCACTACCTGCCTGGAGTTTCATGTTCTCCCTGTGTGGGTTTCCTGCAGGTACTCCGGTTTCCTCCCACACTCCAAAGACATGCTGGTAGGTTAATTGGTTCATGTCTAAATTGGCCCTAGCATGTATGATTGGGAGATAGGGACCTTAGAGTGTAATATATATATATATATATATATATATATATATATATATATATATATATATATATATATATATATATATATATATATATATATATATATTACACTCTAAGGTCCCTATCGCTGCATGGATTCTGAAAAAGATGAGAATCACAATTTTTTTGCTTAGAGTAAAGATCACGATTCTCGGATTATCATCTTCTTTCACATTATACAAAAAAAATTAGGCTAACTTTACTGTTTACTGTATTTTTCAGAAAAAAATTGCGTTAGAAAGACCGCTACACAAATACAGTGTGACATTAAATATTGCAACAACCAAATTTTAATTCTCTAGGGTCTCTGCTGAAAAAAAACAAAATTATGTTATATATATATATCTATAACTCTATCTATATATATATATATATATATATATATATATATATATATATATATTTATATTGTTTGGGGGTTCTAAGTAATTTTCTAGCAAAAAAATTGTTACATGTAAAAAAAAAAAATGCCAGAAAAAGGCCTGGAGCTAAAGTGGATATACAAAGAGAAAATACTGATTTAACTTGTAAGCAACAGGTGTCAGAAAAAGGCTTAGTCTTTAAACCACTTCAACCCCCGGATGGTTTTACCACCTTCCTGATCAGACAATTTTTTGCAATACGGCATTGCGTTGCTTTAACTGACAATTGCGCGGTATTGCGACGCTGTACCCAAATAAAACGTATGTCTTTTTCCCACAAATCGAGCTTTCTTTTGGTGGTATTTGATCACCGATGTGGTTATTTTTTTTCGTGCTATAAACAGAGCGACCATTTCTGAAAAAATAAAAATTAAAAAAAAAAAACAAACAGAATATATTTTTTTGCTTTAAAAACATATCCAATAAGAAAAATGTAAAAAAAAAAAAAAAAAAAAATCTAAGTTTTTTTTTATCAGTTTAGGCCAATATGTATTCTGCTACATGTTCGTGGTAAAAAAAATTAATGGTGGCGATCAGCGATTTTTTGCGGGACTGTGACATTGTAGTGGACAAATCTGACACTTTTGGGAACCAGTGACACCAATATACTGATCACTGCTGAAAAAAAAAAAAAAAAAAAAAAAAAAAAAGACCTGTCACTGTATAAATGACACTGGCAGGGGCGATGAAAGGGTTAAGTGTGCTCCTAGGGAATGATTTCAAACTGTTAGGGGGGGGGATGGATGCAATTAATTACATAAAATCCCACTCTGCCTCTCCTCGGAACAATCGGCTGGTCCCGTTGGCCATCGCGGCTGCTGTACCCGCTGTGTCCAATCACAGCTCGGCCACGCAAGTAGTATATATGAGGCAGGCAGTTCGGAAGTGATTAAACTGAGCTCATTTAGGCTCCTTTCACACTGTCCGCCTCCGTTGGCGGACTCCGTGCTGCTCAGCGGGTTATCGATGCGCCGATCTCCGCTGAGCAGGCAGGTGACAGCTCCCTCTCCGCTCTGTGTGGGGAGGTGTCAGAGCCCTGCAGCCCTCCATGGGGGAATCGGATGAGAGCGGACCACCTGTCTGCTCTCATCCGATCACATCCCCTGGACGGATGGAAAATAGGGTTTCCATCCGTCTGGATTCGGATAGGATCCGAATCGGAGAGCAGCGAGTGTCAGCGGACATCCGCTGCCCCATAGGGATGAATGGAGGATCAGATCCGCCTAGAAAACGGATAGGCGGATCTGATCGGATCGTTCATGTGAAAGGGGCCAACAGACCAAATTTCATTTCTTTGATCTAAAAGAACCAAATGATACATTGTTTGTAGTTATCTCTCAGCACTGAGCAATGTTGATAAACATTTGCCGGCTTTATTTTTTTGACAGCTGTGAGTGAGCAGAGAGCAGCTCTTCACTGTATTAATCATGGAAATGCTGGATTAAGACCGTAAGGAGGGGGGGGTTTGAACAGAGAGCGTGATTTTTTTAACAATTAACCACTTAAGCCCCGGAAGATTTTACCCCCTTCCTGACCAAGGGGTATGTTGCGATTCGGCACTGCGTGACTTTAACGGACAATTGCGCGGTCGTAAGACGCTGTACCTAAACGAATTTGACGTCATTTTTTTCCTACAAACAGAGCTTTCTTTTGGTGGTATTTGATCACCTGTGCGATTTTTTGATCATGCACTATAAACAAAAAAAGTGTCAATTTTGCAAAAATAGCAATATTTTTCACATTTTTTTTATATGAAAAATTCCCCAAAAAAAAAAAAATGTAAAAATTAAAATTTAACATTTTCGGCCAATTTGTTTTATGCTACATATGTTTGGGGGAAAAAAAAAAAAAATAAAAAAATCGCAAAAAGCGTATTTTGATTGGTTTGCGCAAAAGTTATCGCGTTTACTAACAAAGGGAAAGATTGATGTCATTTTTGTTGTTTTTTTTTTTTAACGCGTAATGGCGGCGATCTGCGATTTTTTTTTTTGCGGTACTTCGACATTGCGGCGGACAGATCGGACCCCTGACTGACATTTTTGACACTTTTGGGGTTACCAGTAACATTTCTACAGTAATCAGTGCTATACATATGCACTGTTACTGTAAAATGACACTGGTAGTGAAGGGGTTAACTTTTTTGAGAGGGAGGGGCTGTGTGTGTCCCTAGGGGCGTGATTCTAACTGTGATTGGCTGTGGCTTGGGCTGTAGGAACAATGATCAACGGTCCTACATAGTAGAACCGTGTGATCATTGTTTCTACACAGGGGAGAATGACAGGCGGCTTGTTTACATCAGCCGCCTGACTTTCTCCCTCTGCAGCGGCGATTGCAGAGTGACCGGCGGACATCGGGTCCGCCGGTCACACGGGGGAGGGGGGGGGTCTGTGACCACACGTGAGTGCGCCTCCAGCGGCGTGCGCTCGCTCCCTAGACCCTCACAGGCTAGCGACGTAGATCTACGTCACTTTGCCTGTGAGGGGCTGACTGCCGACGTAAATAGTCGTGCGACAGTCGGCAAGTGGTTAATCATGCAGCTCTACTAAAGAGCTGTCATACATTTTCATAAACTACAGAACAATTCCCCTTTTGTTATAAAGAGAAGGAGAAGAGAAGGGGTTGTTTGGTTAGAACATTTTCTGTCCTGTACATTCTAACACACTTCCACGCATTCTGACCCAAGGTCACAACGATGCTCCTCCATAAATAGTACAATAAGTGAGCATTGCCACTCTAGGACAGGATGAGCGTTACTGGCAGGATAACCAGGTGAAAATAAAGAACAAAATTATGAAAAAAAACGCAGCCACCAATTCTAAAGACTGGGAAGCTGCTGTATACAGTATTGCATTTCAGTTATTGGTTTAGGTGCAGTTGAAAGAGGATCTTCAGGCAAGAAATCAAACTTCCTCTCATCTACTTCCTTGTCCCGCCTCACACATTTGCAGACAACTTCCTGTTTGTCATGGTAAACATTTTTTTTCTCTTTGTGCAGCCTGACACCTTAGGACTCCTCGCCTAGGTGAGGATGACATAGTATTGGAACCCTCCCTTCTTCCATCGCAGGCTGTGTTGTTTTATTTAAATCCAAGTATCTGAGGCACTTATTACATTATAGATCAATGCACATATTTGCCAACACACCACGAATCATCAAGTATCGTCCAAAGCTTTTACTGAAAATCCCTCACATCACAAAGGACCACTTGCAACATTTTGAAGCCGCACAAGATCATCACATGCCTGATGAAGGGGTCCTGTGCAGCTCCGAAACGTTGCACTTGGTCCTTTGTGATGTGCACTGTGGCCAAGTAGTTAGCACTTCCATCTAGCAGCATTAAGGTTATTGCTTTGCATCCCAAACAAGAAACTAACTTTCTAGAGTTTTTGCATGTCCTCCCTGTGCCTGCGTGGGTTTCCTCCAAATACTTCTGTTTCCTCCCACACACCAAGGACAACTGGCTTCTGTCTAAATTGGCCTTGATATCCGTATGTATCAATGTGAGTTAGAGACTCTAGACTGTAAACTCCTTGAGAGCTAGGACTGACATGAATGTACATTACCAAAAGTATTGGGACACCTGCCTCTACATGCACATGAAGTTTAATGGCATCCCAGTCTTACTCCGTAGGGTTCAATATTGAGTTGGCCCACCCTTTGCAGGTATAACAGCTTCAACTCTTCTGGGAATTCTGTCCACAAGGTTTAGGAGTGTGTCTATGGGAATGTTTGACCATTCTTCCAAAAGTGCATTTGCGAGGTCAGGCACTGATGTGGAATGAGAAGGCCTGGCACATAGTCTGCGCTCTAAATTATCCAAAAGGTGTTGTATCAAGTTGGGGACAAGTTTCTGTGCAGGCCAGTCAAATGCCTCCACCCTAAACTCACTCATCCATGTATTTATGGACCTTGCTTTGTGCACTGGTCATTTTGTGGGGGGGGGGGGGGGTTATGGTGTGGGGTTGTTTTTCAGGGGTTGGGCTTGGGCCCCTTAGTTCCAGTGAAGGGAACTCTTAAGGTGTCAGCATACCAAGACATTTTGGACAATTTCATGCTCCTAACTTTGTGGGAACAGTTTGGGGATGGCCCCTTCCTGTTCAAACATGACTGCGCACCAGTGCACAAAGCAGGGTCCATAAAGACACGGATGAGTGAGTTTGGGGTGGAGGAATTTGACTGGCCTGCACAGAGTCCTGACCTCAAACCGATAGAACACCTTTGGGATGAATTAGAGTGGAGACTGTGAGCCAGGACTTCTCTCCAACATCAGTGCCTGACCTCACAAATGCGCTTCTGGAAGAATGGTCAAACGTTCCCATAGACACACTCCTAAACCTTGTGGACAGCCTTCCCAGAGAAGTTGAAGCTGTTATAGCTGCAAAGGGTAGGCCAACTCAATACTGAACCCTACGGACTAAGACTGGGATGCCATTAAAGTTCATGTGCGTGTAAAGGCAGACGTCCCAATACTTTTGGTAATACAGTGTATATGCGTGAAGCGTTGCGTAAATGAACAGTGCTATAGAAGTACCTGTAATAAAAAAATATTAAAAACTTTGTAAAATACTTGATGATTCGTGGTATGCCGGCATATAGGTGTATTGATTGGAGGTCTCCAGCTGGTAGCTGCCTCAGCACCAACTACTTCTGAGCCCAATCTAGGAATGTGTGAAATGGAAATATTGACAATGACTTATTTTTTACTGTATTTATCTTTGCATAGGTAAGGGGAACTTCTAGTTAAGTTTTCTGATGCCACTTTGAATGGTCCAATCTTCCTTGCACAGTAAAGCCAACCAAGCAGCAGTCAGATGAATGAGAAGAGAAAATTGTAGAACTCACTGTTTGGACTCATGGTGACAGACTTCCAGCGTGGGGTCGTTGTATATGAACGCTGCCTCCAGCTCATTCACTTTCACTCTGTATATTCTACACTGTTTACTGTTCAGCTTGATTCTGTTCAGATTGGCCACTGTGGGGAATATCGTTAAATCCACATATCCCTGAGGAAAGACACACAAGCAATTATCAACATTTACTGCAAAAAAACAAAATAAAATATGTCATTTAGTGCTGGTTCACACTGGTGCGATGCAGGAACCCTGCAAATCCACTGCGGGTTCCCGCATCACACCAGACTGGCAGGCAGTTTACACTGCCATATGCAAACTGCTGGGAGTGTCAATATAAAGTTAATGACGCCCTCAGGTTAGTTCGCATACCGGTTAGTTGGTTAGTTCAGACAGGAATCAGATTGTATAGGTGTGAACATCTATGCCATCAGATTCTTGTGCGGACCAAAAAAAGGGTCCTGTGCGACTTTCGCATCACACAGACATCGCATCTGATTTGCACAGCAGTGTGGTGCAAATCACATGTGATGTCGGACATTGCATATGTGTGAATCGGCCCTGACTATGTCCACTGCAGGCTTTGATAACTTATGCCAAACACACACCCCCCCCCCATCAGCTCATACATGATAACTGAGGCAAGGCCAAGATGTAAGAGGTGATCAGATGCTACTGGAATTTAAAGTGTCATAAAACCCACATCATAAAAAAAAAACTATCAATAAATGGTGTATTACATGCTGTTCATACTCAGTCACTATGAGATTCTTTTTCTGTATTCTGCAAAAAAAACTGGTTGATCCTGCTAAATACAAACAAAATGGAATTGGGTGACTGACAAAAGGTACACCTATTGCCAACCAAAACCACCACATCCCCAATATGAACATATAACAACAAAATACGGTGTTCGACGGACTGGAGGACCAGCCATGGAACCACCAAGGTGATGGGACTTTAAAGGTGTATGGTTGTGGCACAGACAGAAGAACAAAGAATTAGGTTAAAAATATATTTTATTGGTTACCATAGTAATTAAAAGGGTACGAGAACCGTATCCAACAGTTCATTAACAAAAAATAATTCATAAAACGAGAGTTACAGTTGATACAAATATGAATACTACGTTCGTGTGAACCGAGGAGATGCAGGGGGTCACCGGGGTCCTACATGTTTCGCCATTTCAATGGCTTCGTCAGGGACCAAGTGACTTGTGACCTCTCGCAATAGCTCAACACATAATTAGCAAAAGCAGAGCAACTGTGAACTGCATTACTGGTCGTGCGTGCAAGGCGGTACCGGAACCTCCCCAGGTCCTGGGTGGACGCGAGGTAATGAGTGCCTTAGTAGGCCAAACCAATGCTGGACCGGGCCAGGACAGAACAGTCGGCTATTGTACCAGATACAGCAAAGCAGGATAAAAAATTCCAGCCTCAGCAAGCCGAATCAAAATTGCAACCGTCCCGCGCACTGGTAATGATGACCTGATCTAGGTCACCACTTTGCACGCACGACCAGTAATGCAGTTCACAGTTGCTCTGCTTTTGCTAATTATGTGTTGAGCTATTGCGAGAGGTCACAAGTCACTTGGTCCCTGACGAAGCCATTGAAATGGCGAAACACGTAGGACCCCGGTGACCCCCTGCATCTCCTCGGTTCACACGAACGTAGTATTCATATTTGTATCAACTGTAACTCTCGTTTTATGAATTATTTTTTGTTAATGAACTGTAGGATACGGTTCTCGTACCCTTTTAATTACTATGGTAACCAATAAAATATATTTTTAACCTAATTCTTTGTTGTTCTGTCTGTGCCACAACCATACACCTTTAAAGTCCCATCACCTTGGTGGTTCCATGGCTGGTTCTCCAGTCCATCGAACACCGTATTTTGTTGTTATATGGTTGATCCTGCTGTTCTCTATCTCACCCTTCTGCCCATGTCCCCAATTCAGCTAGGGATTATGTAGAGCAGTGATGGCAGCTCTGTACATGATCAGTTTTCAGTGAGTTTCAATGCTAAGCATTTCCTTCCTATTACATCTGAGCAGCCCATGTGTCTATAGAGTCACATGTTGGTGTATACACAGTTTTTAATGACAACCCTCTCCCTCCCCCATGCCCACTAACCAGCTAACACACAATGGGGGGGCAGAATATTACATGTAGATTAATGGGGGCTTCGCTTCCTTATTATAAAACACAGACTGGATGGGTGTGACACAGCCTGTGACTGGCAGAAATCTGCCCACGCCATGTTATTTTCACAAAATAATCAAGATTTTATTTCAAATATATATATATATTTGTATGACAATTTAGGTATATTAATATGAATCATTTATTTTTACTCTGTATTACAAAGGCTGTTTTTTTTTTTTTAACATGTGACCAGCAGCAGAGGACTAGAGGCTCCTCCTGGCTGGGAAAGATCTGAGTCATGTGACAGCTGTATATCGATTAGGAAAAAAGTACATAGATTTTTTTTTTTTTAATAATTACAGTGCCACCATCCACATACAGAAATAGAAGGGACAATTTAAATTAAAGTGTGTTTTGTTTAGTATCACTTTAAGGCTCCGTTCACATGTAGGCGTTTTGGGGCGTTTTTGGGGAGTTTTTCTGCTCTAGGATCAGCTCTCAAAACGCCCAACAAGACAAATCCTATTCATTTCAATGGCCCCTGTTCACATCTGAGCGTTTTGAAGCTGTGCGCAAAACGCCCAACGCTCAAAAAAGTACATGAGCTTCTTTTTGGGCAGATTACAGGCGTTTTCCATTGGTCTCTATTCAATCTAAAAATGCCTGCACAAAAAACGCCTGTAAATCGCGGTAAAAATCGCAGTTAAAATACGCGCGAAAACGCTACGCTCAGGTGTGAATGTAGCCTAAGGAAGAGATCAATTCAGGATTAAATTAATCAGTAAAGGGACATCAGAAGTTGGTAGGTGGGGGCATGAGTACACAGGAAAAAAAGAGCTTTATCCCCACTACAGCCCCACACACTACAAACATTACAAATTAACTTAAAGCGGAGTTCCGGGCTAAAAAAAATTTTAAGCAAAAAAATTACCCCGGGACAGTCAGGGCTAGTGCATTTAAGCAACGATAGCCTCTGAACTGTCCCCTGTTTCACTTACCTGTAAGAAGAAATACTTACCTTGAAAATGTTTTGTCCAGCGCTGCCATCTCAGGTGTGGGCAGCTGAAGCCGGAGCGTCCTCTTCGTGTCCTCTCAGTGACGTCGGAGTCCCAGAATGCCCCCACTCGTCACTTCCGGTGCAGGTGCATCATCCCTGAACAGCTTCTGCTCATGCCCAGAAGCTGTTCAGCAGGGAATGACGCGCCTGCACTGGAAGTGACCCTGCTGCAGGCGCATTGACTCCTGGGATCAATGACGCTCATCTCCCAGGAGTCAATGCAAGGAGGAAGTGACGTCAGGGACCGCGGCCGCAGAAGAAGAGGAAGGTAGGTAAGTATATTTTCATTAAAAATAAGGTAAGTGAAACAAAAAAAAAGGTTTTAATTATCCAATACTTTTTCAGGTTCATCTAAGCTAGCGGGCATGCAAAAATAGTTTTTAGGGTGGAACTCCGCTTTAAGTGTATGCCAGGCTAAACCCTGCTGGGTTTTAACCGTAATGCAATTTCCCTTCACTTTCTTTACGGACAACTTTTGAGAAAGAAGGTGAGAAGAATTCTCCAACAGATTGAAAAGAAAATAAATGAAGAGGGGACCCCCCCTTGAAATGCGTCAGCCATACAAGTCTAAGAGGCCACTTCCCAAGTTCTAAACAATTATTGCTTATCCTGTTGAGCTTGTGATATGCAGTGGTTTGGAAGTATACATATTAATACTTCAATGAAAAGGTCATGCACAAGGCTGGTGCACCCTTTTCTTTTGACTTTTCAGATATGCATTTATGCCTGTTGCATATTTTCTCTCTCCTCCTGTCTGGTGAAACCAGCCGCCAACAACCAGGACAGAAAGCGAAAGTAAATCCCTCTAACAGAAGCCCAGACAGTATGAAGATTGTCACAGTGGTTCTAACCCTTCCATACTTATTAAAAGTCAGCAGCTACAAAAAGTGTAGCTGCTGACCTTTAGGCCATTTTCATACTTGTGCAACTTGTCATGCGACTTTGGACTGCAATGTCAAATGACAAGTCGTACTCCATGATTTCCAATGAGTACCGTTGATATCTGTGCAACTTCAAGTCACAACGACTTCAAAAGTAGTCCCTGCACTACTTTGGTCTGATTTTAATGCGTTTTGAGGTCCATAGGCATTGCTTCAAGTCCAGTCAAAATCGGTGTAAAATGGTGGTGAAAAAATTGTGGTAAAATCGCACAACTTTTAGGTCACATAGTTACATAGTTAGTGAGGTTGAAAAAAAAGACATCAGTCCATCCAGTTCAACCTATGATGTGTGTGTGTGTTTGCTTTTAACCGTACATTGTATACCCCTGTATGTTGTGGTCTTTAAGGTGCCCATCTAATAGTTTTTTGAAACTATCGATGCTCCCTGCTGATACGACTGCTTGTGGAAGAGAATTCCACATCCTTACCGCTCTTACAGTGAAGAACCCCTTACGCACTTTAAGGTTAAACCGCCTTTCCTCAAGTTTTAGTGAGTGGCCACGTGTCTTATTGTATCTCCTTTCTCTGAATAGTTTGTTCCTTATGCTAGGGTCGCCAGTACAGTATTTGTACATTGATATCATATCCCCCCTCAATCGTCTCTTCTCCAGAGAGAATAGGTTCAGTGCTTGTAGTCTTTCCTCATAGCTGATGTCCTCCATTCCCCTAATTATTTTTGTTGCCCTTCTCTGGACTTTCTCCAGTTCCAGCACATCCTTCCTGAGGACCGGTGCCCAGAACTGGACAGCATACTCCAGATGTGGCCGGACCAGAGTCTTGTAGAGTGGAAGAATAATCTCTTTATTTCTGGAGTGAATCCCCTTTTTTATACAACCCAGTATTCTGTTGGCTTTGCTTGCGGCGGCTTGGCATTGCATGCCACTGCCAAGCCTGTTGTCTACCAGTACCCCCAAGTCCTTTTCCATCCTAGACTCACTCAGAGGTTCCCCCCCTAGTGAGTAGCTTGCTTTCTGGTTTCTGGCCCCCAAGTGCATTACTTTACATTTTTCAACATTAAATCTCATCTGCCATGTAGTTGCCCACCCCGTTATTTTGTTCAGGTCTGCTTGCAAGATTTCCACATCCTGCATAGAAGATATTGGCATGCCTAATTTAGTATCATCTGCAAATACTGAGATTGTACTAGATATCCCCTCCTCTAGATCATTTATGAATAAATTAAACAGGATTGGTCCCAGGACAGAACCCTGGGGGACCCCACTTTCCACACCCGCCCAATCCGAGTACTCCCCATTAATCACCACCCTCTGTACTCTCCCCTGGAGCCAGTTCTCTATCCAGGTACTCACCTTATGGTCCATACCTACCTTCCTTAGTTTGTACAGTAATCGTTTGTGGGGAACGGTGTCAAAGGCCTTTGCAAAGTCCAGATACACCACATCCACAGGCTTACCTTTATCTAAGTGGCAGCTCACTTCATCGTAGAAGGTTAATAGATTGGTTTGGCACGAACGATTTTTCATGAATCCATGCTGATTACTACTTATAATACCGTTTTCATTACTAAAGTCTTGTATGTGGTCCCTTATCATCCCCTCCAAAATTTTGCAGACTACAGAGGTTAGGCTGACCGGCCTATAGTTACCCGGGATATATCTCGGCCCCTTATTAAATATTGGTACCACGTTGGCTTTTTTCCAATCAGCTGGCACCATACCCGTCTGTAAACTATCCTTAAAGATCAAGAATAATGGTCTGGCAATCACCTGGCTGAGCTCATTAAGAACCCTTGGGTGCAAGCCATCCGGTCCCGGGGATTTATTTATGTTAAGTTTCTCTAGTTTAGCTCTAAGTCTATCCTCTGTTAGCCATGGCGGCACTTCCTGAGGTGTAGTATTTAGTTCGGCCTTACAAGCTGGGTTCGTGTAGCCCCCCGATTCCTTTGTGAAGACTGAAGAAAAGAAATTATTTAACACTTCCGCCTTTTCTCTGTCCTCTGTGGCCATTTTTCCTTTATCATCTTTTATGGGGCCAATGTGCTCTGGCCTCGCTTTCCTACTGTTTATATACTTAAAGAACTTCTTGGGGTTCTTTTTACTCTCCTCCGCTATATGTCTCTCGTGTTCTATTTTAGCCGCCCTGATTTCGTCTTTACATTTCTTATTACACTCTTTGTAGTGCTTAAATGCTGCCAATGACCCCTCAGTCTTGTATTTTTTGAAGGCCTTTTCTATAGCTCTAATATACATTTTTATGTTGGAGTTTAGCCACCCAGGGTTTAGTTTTGCTCTTTTAAATTTATTTCCCTGTGGAATGCACTGGCCCACCCCCTTCTTAAATAAGTGTGAAAGGGGCCTTAATAAACACTCACCTGTCCCACGATCCAGCGATGCGACCGTCCGAAGCCTTGGTTCTCTCCCTCGGCTCTCCCCGGTGCCAGCATCACTAGTGTGGGCACCCGGCCGTGGCAGCTTGCGGCTTCCCCCTTGGTTACGCACTATGCATGCTCGAGTCATGCTGCGCGTCCTGAATGGCCGGGCAATCTTCTTGGACCTGTGACGTGTCCCAGAAGATTGCAAGGAGAGAGGGGGAGCGGAGAACTTCCACTCGAACCCCCTACCCGGCCCGAGCGGAAGTGGGAGCAGGTACCTGTCAAAACTAGTGGTCTTCCCCAAAAAATTACATGCCAAATGTGGCATGTCAGGGGGTCTTAAAGCAGCAGTTCCACTTTTGAGTGGAACTCAGCTTTAATATTTGACTCAACACCTACAATTACTACAACCCTTAACACTTAAACCCAAGAACAAAAATTTTATATTTTGCAGCTTACTAATTTTATACGTGTTGTCTGCATTCTTTTTTTTTTGCCTTTTTTACCCCTTTATTTTCACCTGATGATCCTACCAATACCACACTTACTGCCAGTTACCAAAGCCGTCTTCACCTCGGTGAACTACAGAACACCATTTCTGCAGGGGTTGATTCTGTAGCCCAAACACGCTTCCTATCCTTGAGTGACAACACTGCTCCTCCATAGATGCAGTACAGTGATTGACTGATGTGACGCTAAGACAAGAAGTGTGTTACTGGCAGAGACCATAAAGCAGCCATCACATCTAAGATTTAACAAAGGAAAATCAAAGGAAAGTCTAAATTAGTCTCATCCCTTCCGATCCATTGACAACCGCCACCATCTGATAAAAACAGATAGATGGGGGATCTATTCCCCATCTGTCTGGCGGATCGGATGGCCGTAGGATAGAAATGGGCAGACGGTCCGTTTCCATCCAATTACCCCATAGAGGAGAGTAGGATGTGTCCTTGTCCACTCTGCATATGAGACAGATCCCCCACTGAGCTGGCGGATCCACTTTATGGAACCCGCCCATGTAAAAGGGCTCTTACTACTGTATGTGGATCTGTGTAGCAGAGTGAAGTGGCAGGAAGAGGGAGGCCTGGGGGCAGCGCCTCCCCCTGAAAAATGCCGCCCAAGGCCAACGGCTTATTTGCCTCGTGGTAGATACGTGCGTGGTGCAATCACTGTTTATGTACCTGTGCGTTATTGGCTTTGTATGCATGTATGGGGGCACTTTAAAAAGGTTCTTATCATATATTTTCCTTTTTTTTTTTTTTTTACATTGTCTCTTTCATTTTTTTTTTTTATTGTATTGCTATCACAAGGGATGAACAACATTGTAATAAGCCAGTATGATCGCTTAATATAAAAGTGCATTGGCATAAGCAGGAAAAAGAAAAGGGCATACTGGAATGGATGCCGGTAGCTTCAAGCATCAACCCAGTATAATCACTTCAAAGTTACAACGTACAGGTACATTCACAGAGGCTGAAGTGGTTACATTTTTGGTGGGTTAAGAGTTACTTTACATTCTTGCAGTGCTTTGGGGACGAAAAGAGCGATGGTCTGTGGCAGCATTGACCAATCAGAATAGCTCTTATCCGCCCCAGAAGCTCTACAGAAAGAGGGAGAAGAGTGGAGATTGCAAATCACCAGCCTGCTACATGAACTGCATGGGCACTGACAGCTCATTAAACATGGAGGTAAATACAGTAGGTTCTGGGGAGGGTGTGTGGTGTTAGTTTACTTCTTTATTGTTTCTGAAAAGGTGAGCTTACACTTAAAGATAGACTTTGGCCGGCCATACATGGAGCGAATTCCTTTCCTGCAACCACAGGTTGCAGGAAAGTAACTCGCTCGATTCCCCCATCAACACAGACAGTGTTCATGGTGGAATGCCTCCTGTTGGGCCTCTGTCTTCTCCCGGCAGGAGCGGGGGAAGCTGTCCCTGTTGGGAGAAGACAGCGATAATTGCTAGCAGCCGCTAGCGATAATTGCAGGCAAAACCCAGCATGCTGGTTGTACCCAAATTGATAAACATGCATACACGGTTCAAAACTCAGCAAGAATTCGAACCACGTATGGCCTGCGTTTAACCTAAATTTAACTACATATAACTCTAAACTTACACAAACATATTTATGTGAAAGTGATTAGGAGCTCGCTTACACCAGATGCAATCAAATGCATTTTTAAACTTCATATGAATGCATATGCAAATAAAATGAATATCATTTTTTTTTTTGCATGTAAACAAACCTGGAGCGCATGTGAACACAATTCAAATCTCATGTAAAAGCAACAAAAACGATTCCTAAAAAACACTTGTGGAACTGCACACATTTGAAATGACTCCCCAACTTCCACCACACATGCATTGCAGCACAACACAGAGCACTATACCCCACTACCGTACGTTGTAATTTGCTGCGATGGAAAGGGGGGTATGTCTGATTTTTTTGCCCTGGCGAGTTGGCTGCCCATTCAAATAGGGATCTGTAAGGCTCCATTCACATTAGGCGTTTTAGGAACTCAGGCAGAATCGCTGTGATCCTGCCAACAAATCGCACTACAATCACAAAATGCATGCTCTAGTGACGTTTATTTTTAATCGCACCTAATAAGTGGTGCCGTTCTGCCACAACAAATCGTAATGCGCGAAGCTTGTTGCCCAAAAAGGAGCAGGAGCTTCTTTTGGGCAACAAGCTTCGTGCACTGGGGCAAAAGTGCACCACGTTAGGTGTCATTGAAAACGAAACATGTGTTTTGCGATTTGAGATCGCAGACAGAATCACAGCAATTCTGCCTGAGAACCCAAAACGCCAAGTATGAACGGAGCATTAAGCCTCGTACACACGATCAGATTATCGAACGATCTGTTGTCCGTTTTTTGTAGCATGCTAGTCTGATGTGGAAAGTGAAGAGGTTATTTTCATACGAATTTTCCCGTACGACAGAATTCTACTTCAGAAGGGATGTCATGTGTTGGATTGTTTTCTATGTGTTCTTTCGTCTCTGAGCATGCCTAGTCTTGCTCTTAAGATTTTTTTCCATCAAAATCTGTACTAATGAGATGAAAATTGGACGTGTGTTGACGGACGACAAAAATTTTATAGCCTGCACATAAGGATTTTGTCGGCTGAAAAGTCGGAGTCGGCTGTCGAAAGCACCATACTAACAATCTGAAAATCGGCAGATCGGTCGTCGGATGAAATTTCCCTTCAGATTTTCTTATAGTGTGTACCGGCCTTTACACAACACACCAGAGCAATCAGGAGTGAAGGGACCTAAAAAATTTTGTGCCCAGATATTTTTTTTACATTTAAAGTGGAACTAAACCCTCCTATCATTTTCAACCAAGAAAGCTGCCATACTGGCCTCTGTTTGATCTTCTACTGCCATGGTGCTGCACATGTGATCAGTTATGACTCCAGACATTTGATGGTTTGACAGTTTGTCAAGAGCGCAAGCAAATGTGACAGTTACATTCCTAGGAAGGTAACTGTTCTTTGAAACTGTTAAATTGGTGGGTTTAGTTCTTCTTTTAATCTAAGGACTCAGTATTTTTAGGTTTATGAGGGGAAATGTTTCAAACACCACCCTCCAGTCTGTGCAGAACATTTCACAGTAACAACAGACACAAGAAGAACTACTTACTATGACAGATTTCCTCTGAAAATTGATATTGCTGATGCAGACTACCTGGTGAGTCGTATAGAGAGAAAGAGAAACAAAATTATTCACACATTACAATGACATGACCTGAATAGTAATGGAGATGGCAGCTATAAGGAAGAGCAGTCAGCTACAGACAGGATGGTGGGAGTGCAACAGAATACACTGCTAAAAAAAATTAAAGAAACACTTTTTAATCAGAGTAAAGCATCAAGTCAATTAAACTCCTGGAATATTGATCTGGTCAGGTAAGTAGCAGAGGGGGCTGTTAATCAGTTTCAGCTGCTTTGGCGTTAATTAAATAAAAAACAGGGGTACTAGATGGGCAACAATGAGACGACCTCCAAAACAGAATGGTTTTACAGGTGAAGGCCACAGAAATTGTTTTCCCTACTCATCTTTTTTGATGGTTTTTCACTAGTTTTGCATTTGGCTAGGATCAGTGTCACTACTGGTAGCATGAGGCTATACCTGGACCCTATAGAGCAGTTATGTCCAAACTATGGCCCTCCAGCTGTTCAGGAACTACAATTCCCATCATGCCTAGTTATGTGTGTGAATGTCAGAGATTTACAATGCCTCATGGGAATTGTAGTTCCTGAACAGCTGGAGTGCCATCGTTTGGACAATACTGCTACAGAGGTTGCACAGGCCGTACAAATCCTCGAGGATGGCACATCAATACGTGCCATTGCCAGGTTCTTTGTCTCCCACCACAGTCTCAAGAGCATAACAGCAATGACTAGCCTCCCATCAATGAAAGGAGATGAGAATTGCTGATTAATTGTAATTATTCTTGCAGAAGTGGCGATTCACTTTCCTTGAAAAAGGCATTGATTGAATCGCTGAAACGCGTTGGAATCCCCGGTGTTACTTTGGCATCCACAGCAACCCTGCATCATGGATGACAGTGAGCAACATCTGGAATCCCCACCTTCTTCACTTTTTCCAACCACTGGGTTCTCACATGGTTTTTATGAACACTTTGATATAGATGTATGTGATTTGTCACTAGGATGACATGTTCCATGGATTTGAAGATTTCAATAATAATCTTGTTTTTTGGAACCTTTTGTATTGAATAAAATCTACGCGTTTCAAAAATCCTTCTTGAAACGAGAGGGATGTAGTATACAGATATGAGGGCTCTATATACAGAGAGGGATGTAGCATACACAGTATACAGATATGAGGGCTCTATATACAGAGAGGGATGCAGTATACACAGTATACAGATATGAGGGCTCTATATACAGAGAGGGATGCAGTATACAGATATGAGGGCTCTATATACAGAGGAATGTAGTATACACAGTATACAGATATGAGGTCTCTATATACAGAGAGGAATGTAGTATACACAGTATACAGATATGAGAGCTCTATATACAGAGAGGAATGTAGTATACACAGTATACAGGTAGAGGATGCTCTATATACAGAGAGGGATGTAGTATACAGATATGAGGGCTCTATATACAGAGAGGGATGTAGTATACAGATATGAGGGCTCTATATACAGAGAGGGATGTAGTATACACAGTATACAGATATGAGGGCTCTATATACAGAGAGGATGCAGTATACAGATATAAGGGCTCTATATACAGAGAGGGATGTAGTATACACAGTATACAGATATGAGGGCTCTATATACAGAGAGGGATGCAGTATACAGATATAAGGGCTCTATATACAGAGAGGGATGTAGTATACACAGTATACAGATATGAGGGCTCTATATATAGAGAGGGATGTAGTATACACAGTATACAGATATGAGGGCTCTATATACAGAGAGGGATGTAGTATACACAGTATACAGATATGAGGGCTCTATATACAGAGAGGGATGTAGTATACACAGTATACAGATATGAGGGCTCTATATACAGAGAGGGGTGTAATATACACAGTATACAGATATGAGGGCTCTATATACAGAGAGGGATGTAGTATACACAGTATACAGATATGAGGGCTCTATATACAGAGAGGGATGTAATATACACAGTATACAGGTAGAAGAGGCTCTATATACAGAGAGGGATGTAGTATACAACACAGTATACAGATATGAGAGCTCTATATACAGGGAGGGATGTAGTATACAGATATGAGCGCTCTATATACAGAGGAATGTAGTATACACACAGTATACAGATATTAGGGCTCTATATACAGGGAGGGATGTAGTATACACAGTATACAGATAGAAGAGGCTCTATATACAGGAAGGGATGTAATATACACAGTATACAGATATGAGGGCTCTATATACAGAGAGGGATGTAGTATACACAGTATACAGATATGAGGGCTCTATATACAGAGGAATGTAGTATACAGATATGAGGTCTCTATATACAGAGAGGGATGTAGTATACATGGAAGTATATAGAGAACACTTGTATACAGGGAGGTATATAGAGAACACTTGTATACAGGGAGGTATATAGAGAACACTTGTATACAGGGAAGTACAGGCATACCCCACTTTTAAGTACACAATGGGACCAGAGCATGTATGTAAAACGAAAATGTACTTAAAGTGAAGCAATACTTTTTTTCATTTCTCAATGCATGTAAATACACTAGCTCCATAGGAAATCTTGGTCAGCTTGACATTGCATTGCTCCCAAACCATGTTGACAAGGACACCAAGCTTGGGGAGCATGTTAAGGGGATCCAGGACTATGACATAGTAGATTACCTAGGCAAGCTGGCCAGCCACAAACATGATATGTTGTAGTCCTGGGTCCCCTCTCGGTGCTCCCTAAGTTTGGTATCCCTGTCACTTATGGTTTGGGAGCAGTGCCATGTCAAGCTGACCAAGATTTCCTATAGACGCCAATGTTAAAAACCGGGAGTAGTGTCATGCCAAGCTGAACAAGCTGTGTCCTTACTCGCGAGTGTACTTAAAGTGAGTGTACTTAAAGCGGGGTATGCCTGTATATAGAGAACACTTGTATACAGGGAGGTATATAGAGAACACTTGTATACAGGGAAGTATATAGAGAACACTTGTATACAGGGGAGTATACAGAGAACACTTGTATACAGGGAGGTATATAGAGAACACTTGTATACAGGGAAGTATATAGAGAACACTTGTATACAGGGAAGTATATAGAGAACACTTGTATACAGGGAAGTATATAGAGAACACTTGTATACAGGGATGTATATAGAGAACACTTGTATACAGGGATGTATATAGAGAACACTTGTATACAGGGAAGTATATAGAGAACACTTGTATACAGGGAAGTATATAGAGAACACTTGTATACAGGGAAGTATATAGAGAACACTTGTATACAGGGAGGTATATAGAGAACACTTGTATACAGGGAGGTATATAGAGAACACTTGTATACAGGGAAGTATATAGAGAACACTTGTATACAGGGGAGTATACAGAGAACACTTGTATACAGGGAAGTATATAGAGAACACTTATATACAGGGAGGTATATAGAGAACACTTGTATACAGGGAAGTATATAGAGAACACTTGTATACAGGGAAGTATATAGAGAACACTTGTATACAGGGGAGTATACAGAGAACACTTGTATACATGGAAGTATATAGAGAACACTTATATACAGGGAGGTATATAGAGAACACTTGTATACAGGGAAGTATACAGAGAACACTTGTATACAGGGGAGTATACAGAGAACACTTGTATACAGGGGAGTATACAGAGAACACTTGTATACAGGGGAGTATACAGAGAACACTTGTATACAGGGAAGTATATAGAGAACACTTGTATACAGGGAAGTATATAGAGAACACTTGTATACAGGGAAGTATATATAGAACACTTGTATACAGGGAAGTATATAGAGAACACTTGTATACAGGGAAGTATATAGAGAACACTTGTATACAGGGAAGTATATAGAGAACACTTGTATACAGGGAAGTATATAGAGAACACTTGTATACAGGGAAGTATATAGAGAACACTTGTATACAGGGAAGTATATAGAGAACACTTGTATACAGGGAAGTATATAGAGAACACTTGTATACAGGGAAGTATATAGAGAACACTTGTATACAGGGAAGTATATAGAGAACACTTGTATACAGGGAAGTATATAGAGAACACTTGTATACAGGGAAGTATATAGAGAACACTTGTATACAGGGAAGTATATAGAGAACACTTGTATACAGGGAAGTATATAGAGAACACTTGTATACAGGGAAGTATATAGAGAACACTTGTATACAGGGAAGTATATAGAGAACACTTGTATACAGGGATGTATATAGAGAACACTTATAGGGATACTTATAGTTTGTATGGCCGGGGGCTCTCGAAGCCTTTGTCTCCCTTCTTCCTGTTCATGGTGACAGTGTCCCCCGCTCCGCGGTCTGGCCCCGTTGCTATGGAGACAAGGGACACTCAGCTCCCTGTCCCGCGCTCCCTCTCTAAGCCAGCCATGAGCAGCAGCCACAGCACTTCCGCTTCCGCAGCGCGGAAATCTCGCGAGATGTCCGTGACTCCTGCTCGGATTCCATCTTTGAATTGGGAAAACAGCGCCAACCAATCCCATTCAATGCTGGCACGTTTATCTGTGCAGGATGACAGATCCGGTGTACTGCCGAAAGTTTCAACCTGCCGAAAACTCCAACCAGTTTTCGGCAGGTTGAAACTTTCGGCAGTACACCGGCTGGAATCTAATAGTATGGGAGCTGTCACTGAGAATTATGAGACACAGGAGAGCTGACTGCTCTGCTTATGTATGTAGCAGAGAAATGGGGAGAGATCTATAATTCTGGGTACAGGATTATAAAGTTTATAAAGTTTTAGGATTATAAGGGTTACAGACAATCAAGGGCGTCCACAGAACTTTTTTCAGGGGGGGGGGGGCATAATTTTAGGGTTACCCATGCTCCACCCCTTTTCAACAATGAAATGAAGGGGAGGGGCTTAGTCATTATACTTATTTTGAGTATTTATTTTTAAAGCATTTGTTAACCTAAAAAAAAAAAAAAAATATGTATCCTGTTCCCTTAACCACTTAAGTCCCGGAGGATTTGGCTGCTAAACGACCAGGGGGTATTTTGCGATTCGGCACTGCGTGACTTTAACGGACAATTGCGCGGTCGTGCGACGCTGTACCTAAACTAATTTGGCGTTCTTTTTTTCCCACAAACAGAGCTTTCTTTTGGTGGTATTTGATCACCTGTGCGATTTTTTGATCACGCGCTATAAACAAAAAAAGAGCGTCAATTTTGCAAAAATAGCAATATTTTTCACATTTTTTTATATGAAATTCCCCCCAAAAAAAATGTAAAAATCAAAATTTTTTAACATTTTCGGCCAATTTGTTTTATGCTACCTATGTTTGGTAAAAAAAAATCGCAAAAAGCGTATTTTGATTGGTTTGCGCAAAAGTTATCGCATTTACTAACAAAGGGAAAGATTTCTGTAATTTTTGTTGTTTTTTTTTTTAACGCGTAATGGCGGCGATCTGCAATTTTTTTTGCGGTACTGCGACAATTGGGCGGACAGATCGGACCCTTGACTGACATTTTTGACACTTTTGGGGTTACCAGTGACATTTCTACAGTAATCAGTGCTATACATATGCACTCCTACTGTAAAAATACACAGAAGGGGTTAACTTTATTTGGGAGGGAGGGGCTGTGTGTGTCCCTAGGGGCGTGCTTTCTACTGTGATTGGCTGTGGCTTGAGCTGTAAGGACACTGATCAACGGATCTACATAGTAGATCCGTGTGATCAGTGTCTTTACACCGAGGAGAATGACAGGCAGCTTGTTTACACAAGCTGCCTGACTTTCTCCCCCGCCGATCGCAGAGTGGCCGGCGGACATCGAGTCCGCCGGTCACACGCGCGGGGGGGCCCGTGACCACGCGGGAGCGGGAGCGCGCCTCCGGGGGCGCGCGCTCACTCCCTAGACCCTCACAAGCAAGCGACGTAGACCTACGTCAGTTTGCCTGTGAGGGGCTGACCGCTGACGTAGATAGTCGTGCGGCGGTCGGCAAGTGGTTAAAGCATGTTATGCAGCACAGTGCCCCTTCTATCACCTAGAATACCTGGCTGATCCTGCCTGGTTATGTCCTCCCCTCTGTAAACTGACCACGGTATACCATGGCTGCTGAGCCCTGACACTGTGGTCAGTTTACCTGTCTCCGTCATCCGCAGCCCTCCTGACCAGACAGAATGGTATAAAGTGGCTTAACAACCACTTGAAAGGGGAAGTTGAGATTCCAGGGGGCGGGGGCATTTGCCCCCCTTTGTCCCTACCTGCGGACACCCATGCAGACAATAACTCCCAACTGTCTCTGATCAGGAAAGTCCCTCTGTCCCTCATTTGTCCCTTATTTTGGAAACAGAAAAAAAGGAGGGTGGAAATGCCTGGTGCATTGCCTTAGATACCTTACAATTTTTACTAAAAACACCAAAAGCATACTCACAAACAAAACGCATTTCATATACAACTCCAGGCTCACGGATGACACATCTCTGCTGTTGGAAACTGACGCATTTCGGGAGGCAGGCTCTCTTCCTCAGAGCTAATCCAACATGCTTAGGGTACCATTGTTATATACTGTCTGTTTGTAAACATAAACCCCCCTCCCCCCTCCACCGTCTAGCACTGGGCAGGACTACATCCACAGCCACCCCTCTGCCCACATTTTTACTTACCTCCTCATAAAAAGAAATCAGGTTTGTTTGACAACTTCTGTCTCTCATGAATCCATGCTGTCTGTTGCTTAAAATATTTTTTTTAAGCAAGAACTCATCTATGCGGTCTTTTATTAAACTCTCCAGTATCTTCCCAACTATAGAAGTTAAACTATCAGGTCTATAGTCACTTGGTAAAGACTTTGATCCCTGTTTAAATATGGGCACCACATTGGCCCTACGCCAATCCAATGGTACTATTCCAGTCCTTAACTACCTCAATACTGGGCACTTAAACCCCCTTCCTTCCCAGACCAATTTTCAGCTTTTAGTACTGTTGCATTTTGAATGACAATTGCGTGGTCATGCAACGCTGTACCTAAACCAAATATGTGTCATTTTTCCCCACAAATAGAGCTTTCTTTTGGTGGTATTTGATCATCGCCAGGTTTTTTCTTTTTTGGTGCACAAATAAAAAATACGGAAACGTTTGAAAAAAAAAAAGTTTTTTTGTTTAGGTTATAAAATTTTGTGAATAGATACGTTTTTTCCTGCACTGATGAGCACTGATGACGCCGCACTGACAGGCACTGATGAGAAGACACTGATGGGGTGGCACTGATGGGGTGGCACTGATATGCAGCACTGATGGGCACTGATAGGTAGCACTGATATGCAGCATTGGTGGGCACTGATAGGTAGCACTGATGGGCACTGATCGGCGGCACTGATGGGCACTGATAGGTGGCACTGATGGGTGGCACAGATCGTCACTGATGGGCGGCACTGATCGGCACTGATGGGCGGCACTGATGTACACTGATAGGCAGCACTGGTGGGCAATAATGGGCACTGGTGGGCGGCACTGATAGATGGCAATAATGGGCACTGGTGGGCAGCACTGATAGATGGCATTGGTGGGCAGTACTGACAGGAAGGGCACCACTGGCAGGCTCTCTGAGCCCTGATTGCCATCCCTGGTGGCCATGGTGGGCATCCCTGATGGTCATGGGTGGGCATCCCTGGTGGCTCTAGTGGCACCCCCCCTCCCAGGGCTGCACTGGTAATCAATGTTCTGATTACCAGCACAGACCCCCCCTGTGATCAGTAAGTAATTAGAAATACTCACTGATCCCCCCGGCTGCAGTATCGATCCTCTCTTCTTCTCCTCACTGACAGGATCTGTCAGGAGGAGAAGAGATCGAAGCCGTTACAACGGCTGTGTTTACGTTACATGACAGCTGTGATTGGACACAGCCGTCATATGATCAGGAGGGCCAATAACAGGGCCCTCCTGCCGCATCTTGTTGCTCTGTGTCCGAGGGACACAGGCACATCGAGATCGCGCCACTGCGCGTGCCCGCGGAGGCGCGATCTCGCTCCTTCTGAAGGACGTTCCGGAACGTCCGATCAGAAGGACGAGACTCCCACCCGGCCGTATATATGTACAGTGGCCGGGTGGGAGGTGGTTAACGAGTCCCTAAAAATTAGAAACAAAGGCTTTGAAATGACAGCGCTCAATTCTTTTAGGATTGCCTGGATGGATGCCATCTGGTCCAGGTGCTTTATCCACCCTTATTCTGTCTAAATATTTCTGGACCATATCACTTTTGAGCCATTGTGGATCATTTGGGGCTGTGTCAATACCATCCCCATGATAGTCATGAGCTCCCCCATGCTCCTTTGTATGCACAGAGTTGAAGAAGGGATTTAATAAATTTGCCTTCTCTTTGTCCTCAGTCACCCACTCCAGATTATTTTGTAAAGGGCCTACATGCTTAGACCTGACCTTTTTACTGTTAAAGGAGTTGTAAAGTCAGGAAGGTTTTTTATCTTAATGCATTCTATGCATTAAGATTAAAAAAAAACCTTCTGTGTGTAGCAGCCTCCCCAGCACCCCTAATACCAACCTGAGGTCCATCTCTGTCCAGCAATGTCCATGAGTCTCTCGGCCGTCTGGGACTCTCTCTCCTAATTGGCTGAGACACAGCCTCTGCACCATTGGCTCCTGAGGCTGTCAATCAATGTCAGTTAGCTAATTAGGAGAGGGAGGGGGCGGGGCTAAGCGGCAGCTCCGTTTCTGAATGGACACATGGAGCTGCAGGTCGGCTCGGGTGCCCCCATAGCAAGCTGTTTGCTGTGGGGGCACTCGTCAGGAGGGAGAGGCTATGAGCAGGAATGAGGGACCCAAGAAGAGGAGGATCGGGGCTGCTCTATGCAAAACCAACTGTACAGAGGAGGTAAGTATAACGTTTGGTATTTTTTTTTTCTAAAACGAGACTTTACAATCACTTTAATGTATTTGAAGAGTTTTTTGGGGTTTGTCCAGGGCTGGCCCAAGACATGGTGCTGCCTGGGTCCAAAATTAATGCTGCCCCCCCCCCCAAAAAAAAAAAAATAAATAAAAAAAAATCACGCCCACCAAAAGGCCCAAACAATTTTATTTTATATCATGATAATTAAAACTAAAATAAAGTGTATCAGGAAGTCAGCTTTATATGCAACACCTTGTCTACATGCACAATTATATGACATACCAATTATGTTCAATTCCAAACCACAAACTCCAGTATTATTTTGTATGTCTGAATGTCTGACGTCATTACGCACACCACAATCACATAAGAACGTTCTGCGAAGGAGATCCTCCGCCTTCTCATACTCATCAGTTTGCACTATGGATGGCAGTATGAGATGGGGAAATGCTGCCCGTAATGCACCGCAAACTGATGATACACAAAACTGCTGGGAAAAAAAATCTTGGGCATCAATTTGCTGCCCCTCTTAAAGTGCTGCCTGGGTCCAAAGGACCCAGTGGGACCCATGTAAGGGCCGGCCCTGGGTTTGTCCTACTATCTTTTGCAATCTGTTATTCGTTTTGAATTTTTGCGTTCTTTATTTCTTTTTTTCATATTCTGTTATATTCTTTGTAACATATAAAAGATGATAGTGTTCCTTCATTTTTATATTTTTTAAAAGCTCTTTTCTTATTTTTTATAGCTTTTTTAACTTTTGCCGTGAGCCACATAGGTTTTATTTTTAGCCTTTTAAACGTATTGTATACAGTCTTTTTGAAGAATTTCTATTTATGTTCTGTGTTCATCGATGCCAACATTCCCTCCCAGTCTTAGTTTAGGAGAGCAGCCTTCATCCTTGTAAAATTTGCTCTCTTAGTTAGTTAAGTTTTTTTTTTTATATTTCTCCTATATATTTGTTGCTTGCAGCTAACATTAATAAAATTATGTTATGGTCACCACTACCCAGATGTTATTTTATAGGAATATTGGTAATAAGCTCTGCATGGTTTGAGATTACCAGGTCCAGCAGAGCATCATTCCTAGTTGGGGCCTCAATAAACTGCACCATAAAATTGTCCTGTAATAGGGTTATGATTTTTTGCCCTTTAACTGTCCCAGTAGTGCCATAACTCCAGTCAATTTTTGGGTAGTTAAAATCCCCCATTATTTAGCACCGTAAATTTACACAGCACTTCTACATATTTTTATTGTTCATTCACATCAATCCCTGCCTTTAAGGAGTTTACAATCTAAGGTCCCTAACTCACATTCATACACACACATACTAAGGCCAATTAACTTATCAGCATGTCTGTGGAGCATGGGAGGAAACTGGAGTAACCTCATGCAGGCACAGGGAGAACAAGCAAACTCCAGCAGGTAGTGCTGTGGTTCGGATTTGAACTGATTACACTAATGCTGCTAGGTAGAAGTGCTAACCACTTAGCCATTGTGCTACCCCTGTTTTGCTAGAAATTGCCATAATCCCCTAGTAAAGTAAATGTTTTCTGAAAGCAGAAGCCCTGAAGATTAAAATGGTCATCGTTGCAATTTTTTATTTTGCACGATTTTTGCACAGCTATTTATTAAGAACATATTTTCAGGAAAAAAATACACTAAAATGAAATTTAGTGCAAGCATAATAATACCCAATTTGTTTAATAAAATATGTGGTTGTGTCGAGTAAATAGATACCCTGAAATTTTACACATCCATGAAATTGCAAAAAATGATGGTACCCAGAAGGTTGCCATAGGACTAGGCAATGCTTTTAACACCCTTACAAGCAGAGGCGGCTCTAGGATTTGTGAGGCCTAAGGCAAAACTTGGACATGAGGCCCCACTTACGCCCATAATGGGAAAAATAATTCAAACGATAAAAATTAACTGTATAAATTGCATATATTAAGAGTCTTAACCTTTGTTCTATGAATTCACAGTTTCTAGAATTTTCTCTAACCAATTCTTCTTTAATCACAGATCATTAAACATCGGGTATGCATCTATGTATATGTATATATATATGTCTACTCTTACATCAGTCCCCAGCATTTCCCTATAGGTCATGATTCCTTAAATCCCTCCTTACATCAGAGTTCAGTGTCCCCCCTTACATAAGAGTTCTCCTTTAAATCAGATTCCCCCAGCATCTCCTCCTTACATCAGAATCCACAGAATTCCTATTTACATTAGAGTCCCCCTCTTAAATCAAATTTCACAGAGCCCCCTTTACATCAGAGTCTCCAGAGTTTCCCCCTTACACTGTAAGAGGGAACTCTGAAGACTCTGATGTAAGAGGAAATCTGGGAACCCTGATTTAGGCGGAATTTTGGGATCTCTGAAGTAAGGGGAGTTCTGGGAACCCTGATATAAGGGGGAATGCTGGAGACTCTGATGTAAGGAGAGTTCTGGGAACCCTGATTTGAGGGGGAAAGCTGGGGACTCTGGTGTAAAAGGGAACTCTGTGGTCACCAAAGCTCCCCCTTGCATCAGAGTTTCCAGAGTCCCCCTTACACTTCCCTTCCTCAGTCCGCCACAGTCTAGGGCACGACAAGTCCCACTGCAGAAGGCTGCCATACCTGAGTCCCCACAGAGGGCACTGTAAATTCCAGTATAGTGCACTGCCATTCCTCCCTGAGGAATGGAAGCCTGCTATGCTTGGACTTGTACTGCTCTCTGTAGGGGACTGAGGAACTACTGCCTGCTATGCTAAGACTTGTAGTGCCCTCTGTGGGGACTAAGGCATGGCAGCCTGCTATTCTGGAACTTGTAGTGCCCTCTGTGAGGAACTGAGGATTCCTCAGTCCTCCACATTCTATGCTATATAATGTCACAGCCCCGCTACCCCTCACATTCCACCTCGGGTGCTGTCACTGTGTAGAGCAAAGGGCTCCAGGTCCACCATGTTTGGCTTTGATGTCAGATATGCAGGACTGGCTCAGCTCAACTTTCTTCCCTGGCAACTGAATCTGGCATCCCAGGGGCCTCTCCTCCTCCCCCAGCCACCCAGGGGCCTCTCCTCCTCCCCCAGCCACCCAGGGGCTCTCTCCTGCTCCCCCAGCCACCCAGGGGCCCTCTCCTTCTTCCCCAGCCACCCAGGGGCCCCTCTCCTTTTCCTCCAGCCACCCAGGGGCCCTCTCCTTCTCCTCCTGCCACCCAGGGGCCCTCTCCTTCTCCTCCAGCCACCCAGGGGCCCTCTCCTTCTCCTACAGCCACCCAGGGTCCCTCTCCTTCTCCTACAGACACCCAGGGTCCCTCTCCTTCTCCTCCTCCAGCCACCCAGGGTCCCTCTCCTTTTCCTCCTCCAGCCACCCAGGGTCCCTCTCCTTCTCCTCCTCCAGCCACCCAGGGTCATTCTCCTCCTCTAGCCACCCAGGGTCCTTCTCCTCCTCCAGCCACCCAGGGTCCCTCTCCTTCTCCTCCAGCCACCCAGGGTTCCTCTCCTTCTCCTCCTCCAGGCACCCAGGGTTCCTCTCCTTCTCCTCCAGCCACCCAGGGTCCCTCTCCTTCTCCTCCTCCAGCCACCCAGGGTCCCTCTCCTTCTCCCCCAGCCACGCAGGGGCCCTCACCTTCTCCCCCAGCCACCCAGGGGCCCTCACCTTCTCCCCCAGCCACCCAGGGGCCCTCTCCCCCAGCCACACAGAGGCCTTCTCCTCCAGCCACCCAGGGGCTCTTTCCTTCTCCAGCCACCCAGGGGCCCTCGCCTTCTCCCTCATCCACCCAGGGGACCTCTCCTTCCCCCCAGCATCCCAGGGGTCCTCTCCTTCTCCCCCAGCCACCCAGGGGCCCTCTCCTTCTCCCCCAGCCACCCAGGGGCCCTCACCTTCTCCCCCAGACACCCAGGGGCCCTCACCCTCTCCCCCAGCCACCCAGGGGCCCTCTCCCCCAGCCACCCAAGGGCCTTCTCCTCCAGCCACCCAGGGGCTCTATCCTTCTCCTCCAGCCACCCAGGGGCCTTCTCCTTCTCCCTCAGCCACCCAGGGGCCCTATCCTTCTCCATCAGACACCCAGGGGCCATCTCCTTCTCCCCCAGCCACCCAGGGGCCCTCTCCTTCTCCCCCAGCCACCCAGGGGCCCTCACTTTCTCCCCCAGCCACCCAGGGTCCCTCACCCTCTCCCCCAGCCACCCAGGGGCCCTCTCCCCCAGCCACCCAGGGGCCTTCTCCTCCAGCCACCCAGGGGCCTTCTCCTCCAGCCACCCAGGGGCTCTATACTTCTCCTCCAGCCACCCATTGGCCCTCTCCTTCTCCCTCAGCCACCCAGGGGACCTCTCCTTCTTCCCCAGCCACCCAGGGGCCATCTCCTTCTCCCCCAGCCACCCAGGGGCCATCTCCTTCTCCCCCAGCCACCCAGGGGCTATCTCCTTCCCCCCCCAGCCACCCAGAGGCCATCTCCTTTTCCCCTAGCCACCCAGGGACCCTCTCCTTCTCTTCCAGCCACCCTCTCCTCCCCCAGCCACCCAGGGTCTTCTTCTTCTCCTCCTCCTCCACAAACCATCCTAAGACTCTTCCAACTTCCCTGGGGCTCCTCACCCCCTTTGCGTAGTAGACACCGCAAATCTATGACCAGCCTGCAGAGTGACAAGTCAGGGCCTGGTTACCTTTATGTTCCTGGGCCAGGGCAGAGCTCTCCTCCCAGAGCAACAACCGATGATAGCAGAGTGAGCTGACCGGGCAGTCACTTCCTACTGATGCCGGTACACGCCCACCGATTCCTCCACATCTTAGGATTACATGATCAGACGGCCAATCCCCAGGCAGAGAAGGCGGGGTAAGTGTCAGCGGACAACAGACACCTGGCAGCTGCAGTGGAGGGACTGCAGCACACTGCTGCAACTTTTATATCCGAGGATTTAAAGCAATCTTTTACTTGGGAGATATCGCCCTTCTAAATGTTGTCGCTCCGCCACTGGCCACGAGGCCCCTGTAGGTGCGAGGCCTTAGGCGACCGCCTAATTTGCCTAATTAGAGATCCGCCTATGCTTACAAGTCATCTTTTCAAAGTTAACCATGGACTATGACCCTAGAATTATTGTTCTCACACTCCATTGTTAGGAATATGATATTGTGGCACAGTTGATGTTTTCCTACATGTGCTCACCCTAATCTGGACTTTTTATAGGTTGTGAGCAGGGGTGATGGGGGTGCTTTAAATGTTTGTAAATCATTTTTATTTTATAAAAAAACTTTTTTACACTGTAACATTTTTTTTAAATTTATTTATTGCTATCCCAAAAGGGCTAACAAGCCCCCTATTTCTTAGCATGGACAGATTCTATTATTGAGACCCTCAATGCAGCTGCTCCAGCACAGATAATGCTGGAATAGCTGCATCCTTGGCTACACTAGCTGAGGAATGACAGCTGTGACCCTGGAGGTGAAGTATTACATGCTGCTTCCAGGGTCATTCGTCGCAGAAGGGAATAGGGAATAGAAGTTACCTGATTCCCATACTTGCCAACTGTCCCTTTTTTCCAGGGACAGTCCCTGGAAATAGGAGCCTGTCCCAAGTAATTTATATTGTCCCTTGAAGCGCCTGTTAATCGGGCTGCCCATAAATGTTACTCAGAAGTAGTGCAGCTGAATGGGAGAATTATTCCAACTCTGCTACTTTGGCCTTAAATTTGAAATTCCCATTTTAATTTCCTGTAATTCTCTCTATATTGAGTAGACTCTATAATCTGATAAGTAGGCAACATTAATTATGCAGAGTGGGAGGAGCTTCAGGGAAGTGGGTGTGGTAATTGATAGCTGTGCTGCAAAGTGTCCCTGGAAATTTTTTTTAAATGTTGGCAACTATGGATTCCTCCTGTTTACTCTGGAGAAACATTGTGGGACCTCCAGTTGTGGACGCTCATTTAAAAACAGGAAGAAGGAAGACAAGGGCTTTAAGAGCCCCGGGCAATACAAACTAGTATAGACTCCTTACCTGTAGTACATATCGCCCTTCTAAACTGTGTATAGTATAATTCTGACATACACTATATGACAGGAAGTGAAGGGAAATCTCCCCAATAGAACATGGTAGGCAACAAAAAACAAAACTGACAGGGGTTACAACCAGTGGTGGCTGGTGCTCCATTTTTTGAGGTGGGTTTCAAACAAACCCCTCACCTGCTTGCCAGCCCTGCACTTAGTCAAACATAGAAAAAAGGTGACCGCACTCCGAAAATTTAAATCAAAAAGGAGTAATTTTATTCTTCATCACAGGCATCAAAAATAAGACAGGTGAGCAGTGGCGGCTGGTGCTCAAAATTTTTGGGGGGGCGCAAAAAGAAAAATGTAATAGGTATTGCTTCGTGGCAAAAAACGCGGTAAAAAAAATTGCATGACTTTGAGGTCATGGTACAGGCATGGCACAGGTGATGGTACAGGCATGGCGCAGGTGATGGTATAGGCATGGCACAGGTGATGGTACAGGCATGGCACAGGTGATGGTATAGGCATAGCACATGCATGGCACAGGTGATGGTATAGGCATGGCACAGGTGATGGTATAGGCATGGCACAGGTGATGGTATAGGCATGGCACAGGTGATGGCACAGGTGATGGCATAGGCATGGTGCAGGTGATGGTATAGGCATGGCACAGGCATGGCACAGGTGATGGCACAAGTATGGCACAGGTGATGGTATAGGCATGGCACAGGTGATGGCACAGGTGATGGCATAGGCATGGCACACACATGGCACAGGTGATGGCACAGGTATGGCACAGGTGATGGTATAGGCATGGCACAGGTGATGGTATAGGCATGGCACAGGTGATGGTATAGGCATGGCACAGGCATGGCACAGGTGATGGTATAGGCATGGCACAGGTGATGGCATAGGCATGGCACAGGTGATGGTACAGGCATGGCACAGGTGAGGGCACAGGTCGGCTTCAATCACTTACCTTCTGACGGCGGCGGGATGGCGGGATTCCGGGAACCGAGACGAGCAGCGCCGTGGACGTCCTCCTCCTCAGTCTTCTGTCTTCCGGTCCGGGCGGCGGGAAGGAGATCGGGCGGTGACAGTGCGTGACTGACGCACGCACCGGCACCGCCCCCATTGCGAGTCAGCGATGTCCTGGATGATGATTGGTCCAGGCTGGAGACTGGACCAATCACAGCCAGGATATCACGAAGGTGGGGGTGGCTCAGCGCTTTTTCCTGCGCCCAGGTTACGCCCCCAGAAGGCAGCCAATCGGCGCCTCTTCTGGGTCGTAAACCCCACCCAGACCCCCCCCGTAGCCACCAGGCCCAGCGCATAGGCCTGCGAACACGTTTTTTTTTTTATCAAAACTTTTTTTCTTCTTTTTGTCATTTTTTTTTCTATTTTTTTTTTTTTAGGGGGTGGGGGGGGGGGGGGGGGCGGCGCTCTGGCGCCCCCTATGCATGGGCCGCCACTGCTGGTGAGACATGGGACAGGTGAAGGATTGACGCGTTTCACAACACAAAGGGTCGCTTACTCATAACCAAAGGTGTGGTTATGAGTAAGCGACCCTTTGTGTCGCGAAACGCGTCAACCTTTCACCTGTCCCATGTCTCACCAGTCTTATTTTTGATGCCTGTGATGAAGAATAAAATGACTCCTTTTTGATTTCAATTTTCAGAGTGCGTCACCTTTTTTCTATGTTTGACTATTCATCTGGATGGCGGATCCGACCTGCACCTGAATTATACTCTACCTAGAGCGGTCCACCTGTGTTTCGAGCCCTGCACTTACCCCATCCAGGTCATGGGTGGCTTTGGCGGCTTCCTCGGCTTCTCCCCGCCGATCCAGGAAGACAATAGCAAATGTTAATTCGCTAATGTCACAAGTTGGTGGGCTCAGGGCGCAGTGCTCTGCACCCCGAGCCCAACCTTTTTGAAGCCAATTAAAGCCTCCAGCTCCAATCATGTACGTCAAAAGAAAAAAAAAAACCCTCGTAAAACTATATGCATCCGGTGCCCCGCATAGAGATTAGGGGCTGACGTATAGAGATTAGGGGGGCGGCACCCCTGCGCCCCTTTATGGACCGGCCGCTGCTGGTTATAACCCTCCAGCAGTGCCATCTTAAGAGCATTAAAGGGCCCCGGGCAATGCAGTGCACTGGAGCCCTGCCTACATAATCACCCACGAGAATAAAAATTCAAATTATTGATAAGGTGATATTTATTGGTACAGCAGTGCCAGGCTAATGACAGCTTCCAGGTTCGGCGGCTGGCTCCGGTAAACACACACGGATGGGAGTCAGACTCAACTGTCCTGTGTGTGGCTGTTCCCATGGAGGCGGACAGGCATTCCTGCAGTTGTGGGCTCCCCCCCATGGCCCAAGTGACCTGACAGCAGCGCAAGGCCTATAGGTGCTTACCACCTGCTAAGTTCAGCAGTAGGATGCACACGGAAATCGAGACTAGGTCTTGGCTGGGGCTGTGTCGCTGGGCAGGTGGGGCCCCACGGGCAAGTGGGGCCCCCGGGCAACTGCCCAGCATGCCCATTCGGTAAGATGGCCCTGCCCTCCAGTAGTCTTTCCAAAATTAAAATGAAAAAGTTTTGCCTGGCAGGAGAAAAGAAGCTTAAAAGATGCGGGAAAAGCCATGTTTTGCACACATATTTAGGTGCATTTGTGCTACTTTATGCACATTCCCTCATTTGGCATTAATATATTCTTTTGGCCAGAATATAAATTTATTGCCAATTAGAATACATCAACGTGCAAACACACCTATACATGTCTAGTGTTAACATGCACTTCAGTGAGTTCACACGTTTTCTCTGCCCAAACGCTCTACCCCCGAATGCACTGGTAATGTTTTTTTTTTTTTTTTTCAGCCAGTAAACGCTCTTCTTTTAAAGTCTGTAAATACCTATGTATGCATGGACATAGGCATGTCCATACAGGTGCGTTTACAGGCTGCAAAAATAGACGCCAAACGCCTGTAAAAGCAACATTTTTCAGCCCAGTGTGCATGAGGCCTAAGGTAAAGGAGAACTAAAGCCAAAATCTGTTTTTCCATCTGCAGATTGAAAATTATCCTTTTGATCTGCAGATGATCTGCAAAGAATGAAACAAAGTAGATACAAAAGTAACAATGTTACTTTGTATTTCTCAATTTCCTATCTGAACCATACACACTAGAGAAAATTTAGGCTCCATGCACACTAGCTTAAAAAAAAAAAAACGCTCCTAGCAGCTTTTGACTATTTCGGTCTAGAAGCGTTTTTGAAGCTTCAGTTTCTAGGAGCAGAAATAAAAAAAAAAAACTAGGATTGCAATACGTTCGGTCAAGTACTCCTTGATACCAAGTACCGATACCTTTGCAGTGCGATTTAAGCCTATACAAAATAAATGGGCTTGAATTGCACTGCAAAGAATTGCATACGATTTGAACACATAGCCATAGGCTAAAGTCACTATAAGCTTGGGTTGACACGGGAGTGGTGCGGGAAACCATGTGTGATTCGAAAAGGAACCGCACCACATTCCTGTTCAAATCACATGCAATTCTTTGCAGTGCAATTTGGGCCCATTAATTTTGTACAGGTTTAAATCGCACCACAAATGTATCGAGTTGGGTATCTGCGCATTTGCACGAGTACAAGTACTCATTCAAATGCTCAGTATCGGCACCGATATTGGTATCTGTGCAACCCTAAAAAGAAACTCTCTTCTTTTGCATTTTTGGGAGCGCAGAAAAAAATGCTGAACAATCCCTAACTGCTGCAAAAACGCTGCTTAAAGCTGGCACAAAAATGCTATTATGAGCGTTTTTCATCCAGTGTTTTTATCAGTGGCAGCTGATGTTCGGTAATTCAGGGGGGGGGGGCGGCAAACCAATGGGAACCCCCCCGGGGTCGGTCGGTCGGTCAGTCAGGTCGGTCAGTCGGGTCGGTCAGTCGGCAGGTGAAGCAGGCAACAAATTCCCCCCCCCCCCCCTCCATCTGCCTCCTTACCTCATTCTTCCTCCTGTCGGGAGCCAGGGAGTGCTGGATGGCTGTGCCGCTGTCCTCCTCCAGCCATGTGTCTTCTGCCTCTTCCTGGCCACTGGCCAGTAAGATCGCTCCTCCTTTCTGGCCAATTGGGAAAGGGGTCTCACAACCCTCTTCCTGATTGGCTGAGAGGAGAGTCAGTGTGACAATAGTGAATATTCATTCGCTATTGTCACACAACTGGGTGGGCTCAGGGCTCAGTGCTCTGCGCCCCGAGCCCACCCTTTTTTGAAGCCTATTAGAGCCTCTGGCTCTCATCACCTGCTTAAAAAAAAAAAAAACCCTATTGGAATCCATGCATCTGGCGCACTGCATCTAGATTAGGGGGCCGAACACATGGATAGGCCCCCTGCGCCCCCAATGGACGGGCCGCCCCTGGTTTTCTATGGCATTTTTTTAGCGTTTAGTGTGCATGGAGCATTACTAAAATTGTTGTACACAGAATCTGGTGCAGTTGTGCATAGCAACCAACCAGCTTCTAACTTCAGCTTGTTCAATTAAACTTTGACAATAAAACCTACAAGCTGATTGGTTACTCTGCATGGCTGCATCAGATTTTGTGCACAGCAGTTTTAGTAATGCCGGGTTCACTTATGTGTGATCGGATGAGGTTTTAAGCGCATCCAATTCACATGACATATAAATGTGACCGGCTCTTAATGGACCCGGTTCATACATGTCTGGGGCAGATGCAGTTTTAGAAAGGGTCCTTTCCGTTTTTTGGTCCGATTCAGGTGCAAATTCAGGCAAAAGTTTATAGGCCTAAATCTCCCCCACCGTGTCTGGCGTTCACACTCACAGTTTCTCTGTTACCGTGTTTTCTCATTTGTACCTGTCAGAAATGCAGGAAAAACGTTCCCAAATCTTTTCTAAAACCTCAGTGGCATGGAAACCAGATAGTGCTATGCGGTCCCGTAATCAGGAAAATGCGCAATGGTTTCCAATCCCCTGTGATGGTAATGATAATGGCCCCCTTTGTTTCTACTAAACAGTAGAGATGGGCCGAACACCCCCCTGTTCGGTTCGCAGCAAAACTCCCAAACAGGGAACGTATGGCAAACCACATTGAAGCCTATGGGAGACGAACAGAAAAAATAAAAAGTGCCCATTTTAAAGGCTTATATGTAATTAATTGGCCTTTAAATGGATATGCAGGTCTGGGTACTTCCCTGGGGGGACATGTAGCAATATTTTTTTAAAACAATCGTTTTTTTTTTTTTTTTTTTTTTTTAGGAGCAGTGATTTTAACCATTTAAGGACCAGAAGGTTTTACCCCCATAATGACCAGGCAATTTTTGCAATTTGGCACTAGATTGGCTTTTCCCGGTAAATGCGTAGTCATGCAATGCTGTACCCAAGAGAAAATATTACATTGCATTCTCTACTTTTTATTATAAAGAAATATCCAATAAACTCAATTTTTGTCAAACATTTAGGCCAAAATGTATTTAGCTACATGTCTTTGAAAAAAAAAAAAATCTCAATAAGCGTATATTTATTGGTTTGTGCAAAAGTTATAGCGTCTACAAACTATGGTGTGTGTATATATATATATATATATATATATATTCCTTTTCTTTCTTCATTTTCCAAAACAATTGAGAGCTGCAAAATACTCACCATGCCTCTTTGCAAATACCTTGGGGTGTCTACTTTCTGAAAAGGGGTCGTTTGGTGCTATCTTGGCATTTCATGGCCTCCGAAACTGTGATAGGTAGAGAGCAGTGAAATCAAGAATTTACGCCCTAAAGCCCCGTACACACGTACCGATCGTCGGCCGAACGATCGGCCGTCTTTTGTCCGCGGGCTGTCTTGTCTGTTGAAAAGTGCAAAAGACTGCACACGAATTTTGTCGGCCAACAACAGCCGACTGCAGAAGTGATGTCATGTGATGGTTAACTTTCCTTGTCTTTTTTCTTTTTCTGAGCATGCTCAGTCTTGCTAATCTGCTGTCTGTCGGCCGAAATCTGTACTGACTGGCGAACAATTGGCCGTTCTGGTGTCGGCATACAAAAATTTTTTTTTTTTTTCTTTTCAAATATAATTTTATTAACTCATTTCATACAAAAACCGAAAAGACAGAAAAATTAAACAAGTTCCCAAAACATAAACACAATGGCAACAGTACATCCTCATAGGTAAATCTCAACTATATCTCGAGATGGTATTTCAGACCTTCATATATTAGCCCAACTGACACCTGATCCTGATGCTGTTGCCCAATTTATTATACCCCCCCCCCCCCCCACAGAGAAGAGAAAAAAAAAAAATTACTTAAAAAACAGAATTACCAAACAAGCATTTCCTCCTCCCAGTCCCCCCAATCCCCCCTCCCGAAGATGAGCGACGCGCACCCCCCCCCCTATCTCCAGTCCTCTATCGACCCCTCTCAGCTAGCAAAAAGTCGTCTGCCTTCCTCTGATGACATAAACAGGATCCATTTATCCCAGATACTATTATATTTTTCCTGCTTATGTTGTGAGGACAAGATCAAGTCTTCCATTCTACTAATATTTTCTACCTTCCGTACCCAGTCTGAAATTGACGGCGCTCGTGTTTTTTTCCACAGTAAAGGGATACATGCCTTTGCAGCATCTAATAAAAAAGGTATTATTGATCTCTCATATTTTCCAATTGGAATTTCAGAAAGATGGAATAGGAAAAAGGCTGGGTCCTCCTCTATCTTGTAGTCTGTAAAAGTTTGGGTCAAGTTCCTTACCTCCGACCAAAAGGGCCTTATTACTTCGCATGACCAAAAGATATGTAAAATTGTGCCCTTCTCCTTCCTACACCTCCAGCATTTATCTGTCTCTTGTGGATACCATTTGTGTACTTTATCCGGTGTGTTGTACCACCTGGTAAGTATCTTAAAATTTGTTTCTTGGGATTTAACGCATCTTGCAGGTCTAAAAGTAAATCTAAGAATCCTTTCTATTTGTTCCTGAGTGAACTCTCGGTTTAGCTCACTTCTCCATTTCTCTTCGTCCTTCACATAATCTCTCAAACTCCGTCAGTGGTCTATCAAATCGCTCTGGATTCGTTATCGATAATAGAAAATGGTGTAACTGATTAGCCTGCCAAAAGGGTAGGCCAAATGGTCCCCCTTCCTCTTTTAATTTTGCAATCGAAGGCCACTTTTTCTCTATCAAAAAAACTGATACTTGTTCCTGCCCTTTTTCTTTCAATTTTATATACTCTTTCCCCTCCATGCTCAGTCTTGCTAATCTGCTGTCTGTCGGCCGAAATCTGTACTGACTGGCGAACAATCGGCCGCTCTGGTGTCGGCATACAAAAATTTTAATGCTTGCATGACAGATTCTGTTCGGCCGAGAGTGCGCTGTCGGCTGTCGGAAGCATCATACTAACAAGCCGAAAATCGGCCGATCGGTCGTCGGCCGAATCTTTTCGGCCGACAATCTGCACGTGTGTACGGGTGATAATTATAAGGTGATAATTGGTTTTCACTAACTGATATGGTATCCCTGTAATTGGGAAAAGCAGCAGAATGTATTTTTGGGTGTAATTTCACATATAGCAATGGCATGTTTGAGCAATATATCTTTTAAATTACAACTTTGTGGAAAAAAAACAAAAAAAAACATTTTTGGCATTTTCCCAAAACTTGTGACAAAATATAAAATATTCCATAGAGTCAACATGCCTCTCAGCAAATAGCTTGGAGAGTCTACTTTACAAAATGGGGTTATTTGGGGGGTTTTGTGCTATCTTTACATTTCAGTGCCTTCAAAACTGTAATAGGTAGTGAGGAAGTAAAATTAGCAATTTACGCCTTTAGAAATTCTAAAGGCGGTGATTGGTGTTCGGGGTTCCGTACACAGCTAGGCTCCCAAAAAGTCTCACACATGAGGTATTCCTGTACTCAGGAGAAGCAGCAGAATGTATTTTGGGGTGTCATTCCACATATACCCATGGCATGTGTGAGCAATATATAATTTAGTGACATTGTGTAAAAAAAAAAATAAAAAAAATTGTAATTTTCCCGAAACTTGTGGCAAAATATAAAATATTCCATGGACTCACCATGCCTCTCAGAAAATAACTTGGGGTGTCTACTTTCCAAAATGGGGTCATTAGGGGGCTGTTTGAATTGTCCTGGCATTTTATGTCCAATATTATAAGCTTATGCCACACATCCCCCACTCTTTTAACCACTTGAAGACCGCTTAAGCCTTTACTGACACTTTTTTTTAACATGAAAAAAATATATTTTTTTACTAGAAAATTACTTTGAACCCCCAAACATTATATATTTTTTATAAAGCAGAGGCCCTACAGAACAAAACGGTGGATGTTGCAATTTTTTTTGTCACACAGTATTTGTGCAGAGGTTTTCCAAACGCAATTTTTTGGAAAACAAACAAACAAACACTTTGTTTTTTTTAATTTAATGCACAATTACACTACATACAGTATTTCCCAAATGTTTGGTAAAATATAAAAGATGATCTTATGCTAAATGCACCATTACAAAACATGACATGCTTTAAACTTGCGCACGCCCGTGCAGCGGCGACAAACTACATAGATTTAAAAGCCTTTAAAGAGGAAGTAAACCCTCCTCTGCAACTTGTACCTATAGATAAGCCTATGATAAGGCTTACCTATAGGTACTGTAAATATCTCCTAAACATGTACCGTTTAGGAGATATTTACTTTGCATGCAGCCAGTGACATCACTGGCGCATGCGATCTGAAGGAACGGCCGCTCGTGCCGTTCCTTCAGAGCCCTCGTGCTGTGACCATTGGCTCCCGCGCGCATGCACAGGAGTGACGTAATCGCGGCTCCAGCCAATCAGATGGCCGGATGCCGCAAACCCCGGAAGAAGGGCGACACAACATTTCACCCATGAGAGAGGTGAGCGGTCGGCACTTCGGGGCTTCATTCTAAGGTAAGTGTTTCATAATGAGCTAGTATGCAATGCATACTAGCTCATTATGTGTTTGTCTTACAGGTGTTCATTTTTAAAAAAAAAAATTCTGAGGTTTACAACCTATTTAAAAGCCTTTACAGGTTACCACATTAGATTTACAAGGGAGGTCTACTGCAAGATCTACTGCCCTCGATCTGACGTTTGCGGCGATACCTCACATGCATGGTGCAATTGCTGTTTACATATGACACGAGACCGATGCTTGTGTTCACCTTTGCGTGCAAACACGGGGGGCCAAGGGGGGGCTTGAATTTTTTTTTTTATTATTTATTTTGCTTTTTTATTTTATTTTGACACCTTCCCTTTAATTTTTTTTTTTTAAATAATTTTTATTGTTATCACAGGGAATTTAAATATCCCCTATGATAGCAATAAGTTGTGACAGGTACTTTTTTTTGAAAAAATTGGGGCCTATTAGACTCTAGATCTCTCTGCCCTTAAAGCACCTGACCACACCAAGATTGGTGTGATAAGATGCTTTCCCAATTTCCCAATGGCGATGTTTATATCTGGCGAAACCAAAGTCATGAAATGCTCATAGCTTCTGGTATCTTAGGCCATAGAGATGATTGAAGCCTGGTCCTTAATCAGCTCTATGGTCAGCTGAAAGAACCACCGGCTGCAATCTCGGATTACTCAGTGGGACAGGAGAGAACCGTGACAGGCGGTAGGAAAGGGAGGGAGTCCCCTCCAACTGCTTGCAAAAGCAGTGTAGCGGCTAACTAGCCGCCAGGATTGCTTTTACATGAAAGCCGACCGCTGGCTGTATAAAATGATACCAAGATGATGCCTGAATCAGCAGTCATCATCCTGGTATGACCACTCAAAGTCCAGCGACGTACCAGTACGTTGCTGGTCTTTGTTGGGCAGATATTTTAAGGTTCTTTTTCTTTTTATGCAGCCTGTGGGCTGAACGAAAAAAGAGAACCTCACAGATTCCTCCATTTACATCAATCAATGTGGATGAAGAAATCTCTGCCAGAACGTGTGTGGTATGCCCACCATTAGACCTCCCAGTATCCACCCACTTCTAATGATCGGTGTATATGCAATGCATTTTTTTTTGTTCATCCCATGAGCTGAACGAAAAAATAAAAAAAAATAAAAAGACAGATTCCTCCATTCACATCGATCAATGTGGATGAAGAAATCTCTGGCAAGAAAAGTGTTAAAAAATATATGGCGAAGCATAGGGGAGATCCGCCCTCTGCATCCACCCATCCCCTATGCTTCGCCATATATGCTCTTTTTTTTTAACTGAGATGGTGAAATCACCGGCAACAGCACTGTAAAACAGTAGAATGGTGGTATCTGCAGAGCAAACTATGGTTAACAATCAAAAACAGTAACAATAAAACATTACATTATAGCAGTATGTTATAAAGTACAGTAAAATAGTAAGAACTGGCTTTTTTTTTCTTTTTTTAACATTTTTTTTCTTTTTTATACTTTTTTTTTATAACTTTTTTTTACACTTTTTTTGTAACTGTAAAAAAACTTTAAGTGTTCCATGCTAGGGTGTCTCAAAATGCGATTTATAACATCTTTCGAGACCCTGTTTGAAAGTGTGCCCTAGACTGTGCTGTGCTGTACCCTATACCAATACTCTACTGGTGTGTAGTAGCGACGGAAACAGTCCCCGATGCAGAGATGCAGAGACCAGGTTGGCCAGGACAGGAGAGACAAAAAAAAAAAAAAAGCGGGTGTCACGCCTATACCGGCGTTTTCTACAGACACCACATCTTATTTAGTTAGGGTGCTCTTTGGGTACAGGTACCAGGGAGGACTTCTGGAAAATGCCTCTCATGCAGCCGGCTCACTGCATCTGGATTGTGAATTTGGGCCACAGCACCTTCTGGATACAGAAGGGCTGTGATGATCTCTTTCTGGAATTTTAGGAAGGATCCACTTCTTCCTGACGCTTTGTATAGCACATAAGCATTCAGCAGAGCCAATTGCAATAAGTATACAGACTCTTTTACCAGCGCCTGGCTTTACGGGATATTAAGTACGACACGTTGAAGTCCACCCCTCCCATGTTAAGGTTGTATTCATGGACACAGAGAGGCTTCTCAACAACAGCAGTCGCCGTTGCATTTTGGACTGTCGTATCTGCGTGAATGGAAGACAGAACGAAAACATTCCATGTGTCCCTCCACTAAGTTGGGAATCTACAAGCCGTTGGGGGAAGCCCCTGGCAATTAGGTCGCACGGTGCCACATGCGCCAATTGCAAATTCAGAAAGGTGACTTAAAAGTGGCACGCTTGTATAGAAGTTGTCCACGTGTAAATGGTAGCCCGAATAAGGGCAACACCAATTTCCAAATAACCTTGCCGCTGCTCCCCACGCAGTCTGGGCAGTTGGGGGGCTCCACATTGCTATTTTTGCCCCTCATAAACCTGGAAACTAGATGTATAACCTGTTGCCCTGTCACAGAGCTTATACATCTTGACCCCGTGTCTGGCACGCTTGCTGGGGATAAACTAAAAGCAAGGCGGCCAGAAAACCTAATCAGGGACTTACCAACGCAGACAGCTTGTTGGGGCTTATACAAGGCTGCAAACTTCTGGTTGAAGTGATTTACGAGGGGCTACATATTGTGGAGCCCATCATATCCAGGGTCACCCCGAGGAAGACAGAGTCACTGAAGTGCATGAACCGCAGGATTTGCTTGTATCTCGTCCTGGCCATGGTAGCAGAGAACACGGGCATATGGTGAATTGGGTCAGTGAACCAATATGACCACAACTCACTCTTTTTAGTAATGCCCATGAGGAGGGATAGGCCCAGAAAGGTTTAAAATTAGGAAACAGTGAAACATTTCCATGCAAATTCTCTGGCAAGGGTCAAATTTGCATGTGCGGCGATTAATTGATCAGCATATAAATTGCTTTGGTCCACAAAAGATCTGTACAGATCATCCATAAAAACAGCTTGTAAAAGTCAAGGGAAGTAAAATCGGCTGTTTCCATCTGCATTCCAGGTTGGCCGGTGAATGGGGGAAGTATGGGCACTGCAGAATTGATGGGCTCCCAATCAGGATTTGCAAGCGCATCAGGAAGGACACTCTGGGCACTACGGGCCTGTCTTCAAATTCTTGGTGGCTGTGGGACACTACTTGTGCTAGCCACCGCACCAGCTTGAACTGCACTTATGGGACTCGCCACTTCACCAAATGATACTGCAGTGCTGGTTTGACTATGACCAGGATGTACTAGGCCACTGGTGCTTGCCAGTTCACCAGAAGGTTGAGCGGCACTAGTACCGATACTCTGCTGCTTGCGAGAACCCTGCGATTGTTGCCCCTTAGCAACAGAAGAACGGGGTAAGGTACGCTTGACCTTAGCAGGGACCACTCTGTCGTCAGAACTATCTGTCAGGGTGACGCTGCTCTCTACAGGTTCAAATACTGAGCCTGATTCTGACAGTGAGCTTCCCCATCGCTCTTATCTGTCATGCTCAGCATCATGTAGGCCTCTTCACTAGTGTACTTCGGTTTGGACATTTTGGCCAATAAATTTATAGCTACCTAGTGTGACTCACAGGTAAAAAAAAAGAAACTGGCTGTCAAGGACTGTTTGAACCGCTACCAAAAAATGTATTTGCTAGTGCTAGCAGAGATCAGGCCTGACTAGTTTAGTGTCCTGTGTATTGGAAGTCACAGTAATCTGCTGATACTGCACTTCTTGGGGGCTGGGCGGAGGGGCTAAACGCAGGTTCTGGCAGGTGTAGGGGCTGACCCTGCTAACGCTGCATTTTGGGAACACTATACTATACTATTGGGGACACTAGTATAGTTCTGATCTGATTACCCTTGCGGAAAATGTCATCTACAGTATTAAGATACGCAGAAAGGACAGACGTATTTAAGGATGCGGACCATTCAAAATCTTACAAGATTAAGCAATTCATTAATTTCAACACAAGCCAGGTACTCTACATACTATACTAGAGTGCCCGTGCCATAAATACTATATGGGTAAGACAAAACGCCCCTTAAAAAGCTGCATCGGGGAACATCTTACAAGTATCCGAGGCCTCAGCATTTTGTGCAGTACCATAACTGGCCCAACTGAAAGAGTTGAAAGTAAAAGTTTTTTTACCCAAAATTTACCAAGCAGAAGGGCAACTTTGATACTGTACTTCCCCAGTGTGAGAAATAATAGATTTTCCAACTAGGGACACTGGTGGCCATGGAATTGAACACTGAATTGAACTTTCAGGTGTTCCTGAAAACCTGAATTCTAAGACCAGTACAACCCTTGATTTCATCCCCATACAAAGAATACTGGGCGATAGGGGGGGAGATAGATATATATCTATATACATGTCTGTGTTGTATCTCTTCATCACCTATTCTCTAACTAATCTAATCAAAATATGTGCATGAAACCTACTTGGCAATTCAATGCATCTTTGTTTATATTATTATCTGTGCATATGCAGATGGCCACAAGATGGCAACAGACTTTTACCCATGAGTTACGGGATATATTTATGCCTTTGAATACACCTCAGCATATATGCGAATATATAAATGTTGCTGTAATTCAAGTGGCCACAAGATGGCGATGTTAAATTATGAACACACCACATAGGACCATGTAAGGGGTTAAAGATTCGGTCAGGCGTGACATCACCAGATATCCTGTTAAGGGGACACCTTTAATGCTATTTAAGGCGAGGAAAATTGTTGTCATGCTACCCTGAAGAAGCCCAGGTGACCTCTGGTCGAAATGCGCAGGTCTGATTGTCCCCACATACCCATGAACATTACCACACTTTGAGGCTGATGACATCCCATCGCTCTGCACCACCGATTTGCATGGAAGTGCACATATACACAGGGAACCCTTTGATCCAGATACCAAGGCTACTACACTGACCCGAGGCTCCCACTTCCGCATCTCCCAACCCTGGGAAAAAGCGCTGCCGGAAGGAGGTTACTATACAAAGTGGACAGCGCGGATTGAGTGCCGGTATCGATCTGTGGCTGCTCCGGGAACCATGAGTTACCCCGGGGGGGGGGGGGGGGGGAAGCGCTACTTACCTTACAGCAGTGTTTATCAAGCTTTTTTCACCCTTTAAAAATCATGCACAATCTCGAGGCACCCTTTGAAAATTATTGAAGCACCCCATTCTGAAATGTAAATATGATTCTAATAGTTTTACATCATGCATCAACATCCACCCAAGTAGGACACCCAATGTTAGAGGTGATGTATTCTTCCAAAGCAAATACATTTTTGAAAACTGGTACTGACTAGTATTCCAATGTTTCTCTTCTCCCTCAGTTTTTCTCCATCATTCATCTAATGCAGTGTTTCTCAACTCCGGTTCTCAGGGCACACTAACAGGCCAGATTTTAAGTATTACCTTGGGGAGATGCAGACTAGAATACTGCAATCACAGAGCAGCAAAAATTTTATCACCTGTGATGTATTTCAGTTTTTTGTGAGGACACTAAATTAAGAGTGTAGGACTGCAGATATAACAGGGTGCCGTGAAGTGGCTCTGCAGCTTTCACATGCATTTGCAAATGTGTGTCAACTAAACCCCTGTTCTTTGTACCAAGAGACAGGTTATATTTGGTTGGTGACAGACTGGAGGGTGAGTACATCAGACTGGGGGCTGGCTGACTTTCATGCACCTCTTACAATCCTTCAACCTCATTTTACAATTTTTGGGCAATTTTTAGGTATTTTGCCAAGGCACCCTTGAAGAAACTTCAAGGCACCCCAGGGTGCCTGGGCACCCTGGTTGAAAAAGGCTGCCTTACAGTGACGTGATCTGATGGTCACAAACATCACTAATGTCATCCAGGTCAGGACACTTGATGCAACCAGAGGTATTGCCCCTTCAACTAAGGCATTGCATGTGTTTGCCTAAACCATCCAGGACATGCATGTGGTAACAGGCACAACATAGACTGCCATAGCTCAGACTGAAACTGTCACTTACATCATACAGGATTGTCGACACTGGCAATTGTGACTTGTGCCTACCGGTTCATAGCCTTTAGATCTGGTTAATCTTAGCTGTTGCTCTCGCTCTTCATGCACCATATCTGACAATTGCAGGAACATCAGTATATGTGGTGACATACTGTTTCTTGCCCAGCTCAATCTGGTACACTTGGGGAATTAAGAAGCCCAGACGTCCACTGTGAGTTGTGCGCCCGTTGACACCATGGCGGTTACCTGGGACTCCTTCAGACCCCTCACACTCTGCCCCTTACCGATAAGCTGGTATAGCCGGCACCCCCGATTTAGGTGGTACTGCAGTGTGCTTGGTTTTGATGTGGCTGTATACCCAGGCATGTGTTTTATGTATCACAACGTTGTTTAATCATTGTCTATTGCCTATCAACTGTGTATATATTTTTCTACCCTTTTTCTATATGCTGATTAATAAAGTTTTTCAAGAAGAGACCGCTGGCTGCCCTATTCCCTTTTCACATATTTTGAACTACTTATAGGTCTTTCCTATTCTCTTTTGCTACTTTTCCAATTTATAGGAAATTTGCGTGGCAAGTCTCTAGCAAGAGCAAAGTTGAAGTGGTGAGTCCACAGCAAGAGCTCTGCAAGTCTACAGCATGAAAATTCAGTGACCCCTGTGGTGGGATGACTATTGCACAACATAACTGAACCAGAACTCGCAGAAGACTTGCAGAAAATTTGCGAAGAAAGTTGATCTGGAGTCATGCAATGCGGACTTGCTGCAATAGTGCAACAAACTTGTGAAGCCTGACAAGTCTAGCAATAGCTTAGCAAATCATTTTCAAACTTGCAGTACAATTGCTTGCTATCTGGGTGAGTCTGCTGTCATGAGATCCATCAGGGCGCCCCTTCCAGGAGTGGAGACCTTTCATCCACTTCAGCAATCTAAGCCTGCAGACTATTCTTGTTATAGTTTCAGGACCGCCATCAATGGACTCCTCTTTTTGCAATCAGGAAGCTACTTCATCTACAGGGAGTGACATGGGCTTCCAGAGAGGGACACTCTGAGACCACAACCAGAAGAAAAAAAGTGTCATATGACCACTGACTCGTGTAATAAATTGGGGCCTTTGATTTCTATTTTTTTAATATTTAGTTAGGCAATTAGTTAAATGGGGGTGGAGGGGGTAACTATAGTTGTGTGTGGTTGTGTGTGTGTGTGTGTGTGTGGGGGGGGGGGGGTAATTTGATCGGGAGATCAGCTTTTATTGAAAACTTCTGGCTATCTTTCAAACAAAGGTGACAAGTGTGACCTTAGCTTAGCATGAGGCTGATTAAAGCGGATGTTAATTGATAATAACAGAATCACTAGGAAGCCACTTATCTTTTGCAATGGAATTGGTTGCCCAATAGCAAGATGTCCAATCACATCTAGATAGGCAAGCAAGAATAACTGAAGCAAACTTTTATTTATTTTTTTCTTAAATCAAACTTTATTGCCATACAATAGGTCATGAGAACAGAACAAAAGCTTTCTCGATGCACGCTCTATCCCAGTAAATGATGACAAGCAATCCTAAAAAATATCATGTACAACACTAGGAAACATATATTAAAGCAATAATGTCAAATTTTAAAAATAATCTTCACTGCATCTGAGCACCATAAACCAAAAATACAATTTATATCATTTTTAATATTCAAAGCAAACTCCTCCATCCATCCATGTCTCTATGCTTTTATTTTCTTGAGAAATCACTTTGAAACACCCCCCCCCCTAGCATTTCTGGTCACGGCCATCTTGAGTAAGGGCAGATGATTCATGGCAGAATTTACTTCCTGGAATCCATCTGCCCTTAGCTTAAGCATGTGGAGAGTGTGCTTAGCTGAGAAAACTCCTCCTCCTCTCCTGAAAACTCCTATATGAAATGTTTTTCCTAGGCAAGAAACCAGGAAGTAACTAAAGACATGTAAAAAAAAAGTTTAAAACAAGTAAATATGATATTCTTTTCTATTTGCTAATGCTATCAGGATGAGGATTAAAAATAATCAACGGTGATGGGGAGAGCGAATTTCCGCTATAAAGATGAATTCCAAACCAAAGCCCTTTCTTTATTTTTTTTAGAGGTTCTAATGTATGTTGGGTTTAAAGGGCATGTACACCCTAACATCAGCTGCATTGTTCCTAGTATTCCCTAAGGTCTTAGGGCTAGAGAATTCTATCCATCTATTTTATGGATAAGAGGACAATAGGAGGGCTCTATAGTCCTGTCCTAGATTGACAACCAATGCTTCTTCTGTAGATACACTGGAATCAATGCACATTTTTTGTCTGAAAATAAATGAACAAAGCTTGAAAAAAAGAAAACTATTGCAGACACCATATCTAAGGACTAGTAAGATGCAAAACTATATTTTGTGTTTTTGGGTTTATATATGCTTTTAGTGCTGCCTGTGTCCCTGCTGGACAGATGAATGGTATAGTGTCTGATGATGGAAGCCTTTCAATGGCCTTTCACCACAATGGCCATATGGGGCAGCTAAGCTGTTGGAAGGCTTCCAAGATCAAACCTTATACCATCCAGGGTGAGGAATCATTGTTTAGAAAAAGGGATGGAATGAAGCTCCATATGGTGAGGGGAACACCTTCCCTAAATACTGTATGTATGTCTGTTCTCCAGTCCCTTAAGCCCCGTACACACGCACCGATTGTGGGCCGAACGATCGGCCGTCTTTTGTCCGGTGCTGTCGTGTAGGTTAAAAAGTGCTAAAGACTGCACACGAATTTTGTCGGCCAACAACAACCGACTGCAGAAGTGATGTCATGTGATGGTTAACTTTCCGTGTGTTTTTTCTTCTCTGAGCATGCCCAGTCTTGCTCATCTGCTTTTTGTCGGCCAAAATCTGTACTGACTGACGAACAATCGGCCGTTCTTTGTTGGCCTACAAAAATTTTATAGCCTGCACACCAGATTTTGTTCGGCCAAAAAGTCGCAGTCGGTTGTCGGAAGCATCATACTAACAAGCCGACAATCGGCCGATCGGACGTTGGCCGACAATTTACGGCCGACAATCGGTACGTGTGTACGGACCTTAAGACTAAACACTGGTGGCCAGTGGAAATAGACTGTTACTAAGAACAGCAGATTGTAAGTACCTACAACCTATGTGCATGGATTAAAGCGGTAGTATCCCACTTTTTTCACTTTTACCTACAGGTAAGCCTATAATAAGGCTTACCTGTAGGTACAAATAATATCTCCTAAACCGGCACGGTTTAGGAGATATTTACAGTGCATGCAGCCGCTCGCGCGAGCGGCGCATGCGCTCTGAAGGTCCGGGGGGACCTTCAATTAACTTGCCGGGAGCTTGCCGGAAAAATCACTCCCGCGCACATGCGCGGGAGTGACGTCATCGCGGCTCCGGCCAATCAGCGCGCCGGAGCCGTCTCTTCCGGCCAATCAGCGCGCCAGAGCCGCCGAACCCGGAAGAGACGACGAGGGATCATGGCAGCGCCCGCATCGATGTCCGGGGGTCCGTGTCGGGGCTTCGTTTTAAGGTAAGTTACACATAATGGGCTAGTATGCGATGCATACTAGCTCATTATGCCTTTGTCTTGCAGGTTTTTTTTTTTTATTTTTTTTTTTTATAGGGTTTACAACCGCTTTAATATGATTACCTTGAATAATTAAACAGTATTATCATTTTGTATGAAATATCCTGTATTTTACTGGAATATCTCAAGTTTAGCACTCTGAGGAAGCAATGGAATATTGTTCAGAGATAGTTGTTGCCACCTCCTGGAAGACTTATACGAGTATTGATAAATTAATTATATGAGCATCTATGAAAATGTTAAGGTAATAATAAGGGATGAAAAACTGCAAAAAAATCACGTACGTAATCCAGTACAGTTTGTTTCTTTCCTTTTTGCAGACAACGGTTTTCTAGTGATATGATTATGTGTTAATAAAATAACTTTTTTATGCAATATGTGCTATGAAAACATAAGACCTGTAGTTAGCAACAAGCAAGATCTTGATTGTGGCTTGGAGGCAGGGGATCTCTCCCTTTTTATGCTGCCCATGCATTATACAATCCTCTTGTACAATTTTCCTTTAGATTTACCATAACCATATAATATGAGGTCAAACCTAAACACTATTATTTGTGTGCAATCAGGCAGGCAGGTCCTTGCACTACATTATGCTAGGGCATGGGTGTGGAACTCAAAGGGCCGGTTGTATCTAATGCCTCGTACACACGCGTCGATAGTTGGCCGTGAATTTTCGGCCAACGTCCGATTGGCCGATTTTCGGCTTGTTAGTATGATGCTTTCGACAACCGACTCCGACTTTTCGGCCGAAAAAAATCTGGTGTGCAGGCTATAAAATTTTTGTTGGCCGTCAACATAACGGCCGATTTTCCGTCAGTTAGTACAGATTTCGGCAGCCAAAAATCTGATGAGCAAGACTGGGCATGCTCAGAGAAGAAAAAACACACGGAAAGTAAACCAGCATATGACATCACTCCAGAAGTTGGTTTTTGTTGGCCGAGAAAATTTGTGCGCAGTCTAGAGCACATTTCAACCAACACAACAACACTGGACAAAAGACGGCCGATCGGTCGGCCGATAATCGTTTCGTGTGTACGAGGCATAAGACTATATAAATTTATCCAGAGCTTTTTTCCTCAGAGAATAAATGCAGAAACTCAAACAACGATGACCCCCCCCCCCCCCCCCGAACCACATGTAATGGTGGGTGTGATCAAATTGCAATAACAGTAGGTGTATCTTAATAATAATAAATCAATTAATCCTTATAAAATCAGGAATGCACTCAGTGCAGAGTGCAGGGTTGAGGAGTGCTCTACATACAGAGTGCAGGTCTTAGGGGTATGCAAGATTCAGCACTCTTTCACAGGCTGTCTATATTTCTGATTTTTATTGCCTTTCTTGGCCCTTGTGTCTGTAGCATCACAAGGACAGGAAACTAGGGAAAAATGCCCCAATGTAGACAATTACCAAAAGTTCTGACTTTTACCTATCAAAATACAGTCAATAGGGAAAAAAAAGTTCCAGACAATTGAGAAGAATAATGATGCCACTGTATTTGAGCAGATTTCCGAAGGTAAAGTCAATATACAGAGTTTTCACAGCTGCTACAGTATCTAGCTATGGTATGAGAGAGGAAGGAATAAAGAGCTTACTATAGCCAGTGTGCACAGTTACTATTAGATGGGGTAGCATTACAAATACCAAGGTACACTTTAAGACCAAAGTTATCCATGTACTTTATTTTTATATCAACCCTTTTTCATAAACTCACAAACAAAGTAAATTGTAAGCTGACAATCAACATCATTCCAGGCGCCTGTGCTGAGCATTTCCACACAGTCCTCGTATCCTGATTTGTCATTGGGTTCCCCGGACTTCCAACTGCTGAAGGTCTGTAGGGGGGTGTTATCCACATATACAAACTGCTTCTCCTTCTCTAGATCATTGATGCCAATGAAGACCCTCAGTAAACCCAAGCTGGAGATATATTCTGCAATCAGCGAATTTGTGGCTGCGTCCTTTGGCATCGCCAAGGTGCCCCCTCTGATTCTGCACTGAGTCAGTGCATCCCGGTAATTACGCTCTTCTTTCACAATGTAATAGAACTTCTCATCTGTTTCTCGGATACCAGCAACCACTTGATAGAACAGAAAATAAAATAAATATGACAAATTTTGCAAGAGCTTACTATCCACTGCAACAAGGCTTTTCTGATACATCTGAACGTTTACTCAGTCTGATTTCTGCATGTTGGCAAAATAAAAATTTCTGTAATGCAAATCATACCATGAAAGAGTAAGTTATGGCAGGTCAGAGGAAAAAAACCATACCCCCATCCATTTTCTCTACTCCAATGGGTCTCTATGCAGTTTTAATTCCAGGTCTTGTTCTATACTGTGTCTCTGTGTAAAAGTGGCCAATTTGGTTCAGGATTAGGGCTTGGTTCCTCATGTCAGAACTGCCCTCTGATGACGAGTGGTCAGATGACTGATGAAGAAATATTCAAAAAACAGCAGGACAATGAAGTAGAAGCAGAAATGTCCTTGCACTGCAGCTACAGATTGCTCTCCAAGAAGGAGAACAGCAAGCAGTGCCATCACCAAATCTCATGAGACTAGCAGTCAGGAGCACAGTGCCTTATATCAGTGGTTCCCAACTCCGGTCCTCGGGACCCACCAACAGGCCAGGTTTGCAAGATAACTAAATTACATCACAGGTGATCTAATTTGCTGCTCAGTGATTGCAGTATTCTAGTCTGCATCCCCCAAGGTAATACTTAAAATCTGGCCTGTTAGTGGGTCCCGAGGACCGGAATTGAGAACCACTGCCTTATATGACCACATAAAGCAGATGCATAGCTAAGACTCCGTTCCCACTTGTGCGTCCTGAAAGTTGCAAGATTTTGCCTGGACTTGAAGGCGTGTGTAATTTTGAGGTCCATGGACCTCAAGTTGCATCAAAGTTGGAGCATAGTAGTGCAGGGACTACTTTGAAGTCACACAGATATGAATGGTACTAATTGGAAACCATAGGGTACGACCTGTCATGCAACTTTGCAGTCCCAAGTTGCAGGACAAGTCACACAAGTGTGAAAGGGGCCAAAGAGACCTAATATAAAGAAAGTGTGCTTCTATTTTTTAGGCAGAGTCCCAATTATTTCTTTATTATGGGTACTTATATAGCACCATCAATTTACACACTGTATGCAGTATATTTTACATTCACATCAGTCCCTGCCCTTGAGGAACTTACAATTTAAGGTCCCTAAATTTCATGAATATATACACATACTAGGGCCAATTTTGACAGGAGCCAGTTAACCTACCAGCATTTCTTTGGAGTGTGGGAAGAAACCAGAGTACCCTGAGAAAACATATGCAGGCACAGGGAGAACATACAAACTCCAGGCAGGTGGTGCTATGGTTGGGATTTGAACCAATGATTCTAGTGCTGCTAGGCGGAAATGCTAAGTAGTTAGCCACCGGCAGCACAGTAGTCAATAAAGCAAACAACTGTCTTTGGATTACATGATATCTATGCCCTGCTGTGACCTAGTGACTGTCCGGGAACCTGTGGTCAGGTGGCTGGAGATTGGGTGAAGTGCATAGTTACGAGGCATTGCCCTTCCATCTTATTTCAGTGGTCAGCAATGTGTAGGAACATTAGGCCCATTTTATTCCCAAAGTCCCAATTGAGGAGACATATGCCTACCTGTGTAGCTATTCCCTGACTGTGGGGTTGATATACTAAAGGCCAGTAGGCTGTTCGTTTTGCAAGGGAATTTTCCCCAGGGCTTTGTGAATGTGGTGAAGTTTCACTTTGCAAAGAATACCCAACCATGTGCAAGGAATATGAAAAAAGAGCAATTTTGCTTACCGTGATTAGAGTATGACGTTCAGCATACATGTTATACTTTTAAAAATAAAACTAAAAAAAAATAGGGTTGTGGGACTTTAAAGGTCCTACAAATCAGCTTCCATTACCATATGTCAAAGTGTCATGATAGCATTGTTGTTGTATATACATGAAATACTAAATGTTTCGGTATTCATTGTGTGTGTGTATATATATATGAGTGTATCATCATGTTTTTGCCAATTATCTAGTCACGTGTCATATACCTCATATGAAAGTCCCAACCCTCTCCTTTCATTATAAAATTAGGGATGGAGGTGCATGACAGCGTAATGAGCTTCATATCAAGTGCCACAACCCTCCTTTATGTAGCTTATCAAATTCAGGGATGGGGGTACCTGACCGTTTGATATATATTTTTTCTACTACTCATGTACTTACATGCATCCTTACCATGGATGACAGACCTCTTTTTTTGGGTCTGGATAACTTATGTACTCTTAGCACTGCTGCATACGAATGGCCATATTGTCAATTTATTTCAATGTGGTCTGGCTATGTGGGGAGAGCTGGGAAAGAAAAATGAGAAATGACAAACCGTGGTCGGTCAATCTCAAAAGAGACCAACTAAGGGCACTGAGAACTCAAAATAATATAAAATAATAATTTTATTAGGCACGTATGCCTGAAAAAGAATAGAAGGGGGGATCAGGGTGGTGTGGATGACACTGAATGACAAAACAGTTTAAAAACAATGAAATACACAAATGCACATGTGCTATGAAGACTCAAACACTGATACCTAGATCCATTGGAAAAAACGTCAATATATGCAATGGTGGCTTAAACGGCCTAAAAAATGAGGCCTCCAGGCACAGCTAATTGCAAAATGACCTAGTGTGTGAAAATAGCATATCACATGACCGAACATGCATCAACACACAATGTGAATTGATTGCCATGCTCGGTGATGTAGGAGGACCTCCCAAATATATACTATGAGCTCAATGTCCCAATTGATCAATGGCTGGTTCCTGAATCAAGGTTTCATGGAGTATGCCTCCTTGGAATAGTCCTTGTCCACTTCCATGTTGCAAGCAGCACCTGGAGCCTTAGGACAGTTACATGTCATTTCCAATGCAAGGAAAGGATTACATTCACCAGAACCCGGGTTCTGTGTGCTGATGAATGTTCGGTCATGTGATATCCTATTTTCACACACTGGGTCATTTTGCAATTAGCTGTGCCTGGAGGCCTAATTTTTTAGGCCGTTTAAGCCGCCATTGCATATATTGACGTTTTTTCCAATGGATCTAGGTATCAGTGTTTAAATCTTCATAGCACATGTGCATTCGTGTATTTCATTGTTTTTAAACTGTTTAGTCATTCAGTGTCATCCACACCACCCTGATCCCCCAGTCTATTCTTTTTCAGGCATACGTGCCTAATAAAATTATTATTTTATATTATTTTGAGTTCTCAGTGCCCTTAGTTGGTCTCTTTTGAGATTGACCGACCACGGTTTGTCATTTCTCATTTTTCTTTCCCTGTATTAAATTTGTCCAACGGTTACTGTGAAAAATGTAATTTTCATAAAATATACTTTTTGGGACTAATTTATTAAAATCCCCCACTGTGGGATATTGATAAGGCCATTTTTTGGAACACTACATTTTGCTTCTTTATATGTGGGAAGAGCTGCCTATTGTCTTAACCTGGGAGCTGTGATGCCCATCAGGAGCCCTCTCTCTCCCCTCCTTCCACATGACGTGGGGGACAGGGCGGGTGTTTCCTCTTGCACATCGGCGTCACGCATCGCGCTGTATGCTTTTTCTACTTATCCCCCTCACTGGTTTGATGCTATTTTGGCTAACACTTCTGTTACGCACTGTTTATACTCACTTCATTTTATTGTGTATCGGCACATGCTTTCATGCAACCCTAGCTACCATTTGCTTTCCCACTAGGGATATCTGTATGGTGGTCCTATTCAATATTTTCCACAGAAAATGGATCTGTCTCTCAATGCACCAAAGTCAATACCTTACAGCTCTTTACTCACTTTGTTCTTTCTCCATAGTCACAAAGGGTAATGGGCTTCATCTATCCATGCCAGTAGCTACATTTAATACTTAGTTATATATTTTATCATTGTCATAGAAATCTTGGGAGATACCATTTTGTTTAAACTACTACACCAAGACCCCTACTCCTCCAGGGCCATGCATGTGTGTGCCTGTGTTTCAGTGGGTCCAGAAAACCACAGCTCCTGGGACAGACACTCCCAGTGGTCCCCACTGTCCAGTACCGCATGTTTGAAATTGGAGCCCTTTTAAAAGTATTTATAGGACGGAATTTCCATTTTTTCCTCCTATATTAACTTTTTGATCCCTGTCATTTGGGACTATAAATATACCATATTGGTATCTCATTGAATATACATTTATTGTCTTTTTGCAGATATAGATTACTCATCCGCTCCTGAGGAAGTGGAGACTATCCACGAAACGCGTAGACCTTTATGGATGCAGTTATGTATTTTTACACCTACGTTCCATTATAGGACAATATTTGTTATACTTTAATCATATTATATGGAGAACAAATTAGCTCCCATCACCATATGTTGCAGTGTCATGATAGCATTGTTGTTGTATATACATGAAATATTAAATGTTGCGGTATTTATTGTGTGTGTGTATATGTATATATGAATTCTCCAATTTCCATGTGTGTATCATTGCAATGTGCTATTTTACCTGTTTTTGTACCCAAATAAATATGTCATCATGTTTTTACCAATTATCTAACCATGTGTCATATACCTCATATAAAGTCCCAACCCTCTCCTTTCATTATAAATATGTTATACTTACCTGCTCTATGTAGTGGTTTTCACAGAGCTCCTCCCTCCTGCCGAGTGCCCCCACAGCAAGCAGCCTGCTACGGGCACCTGCAAAGCTTGCTTCCAAGCCGTTGCTCTGTGTGTCCATTTACACACGGAATGTAGCTCGGCCCGCCCCCACTCTTTCCTCATTTGCTCCCTCGCTGTGATTGACAGTAGAAGGAGCCAATAGAGACGGGAGAGGCCCTGGAGAGCTGAGGCTCCCATGCACATTGCTTGAGGAAAATCAGGCTCAGGTAAGTTTTGGGTGGCTGGGGGACTGCTGAAGGTAAAAACTTTGAGCCTTTACAACCACTTTCACCGAACTCTGGGAAAAATTCCCCTGCAAAGTGAGCAGCCTATTGCCTTTAGTAAATCAATCAAGCGCAATATTTCAGGTGTCCTGCTGGCTAACATGTTAATTACTGCACCCCAAATGTCTCCGTATGCCATCAGCTGTGCAGGATGATTCAACCAAGAGCATCAGAGAAGATGAGTGGGGTGCACAAAAGGAGCAGATAACAAGAAGGTTATGCGGCAGCTGCTACTGCAGGAGATTTTTATGAACTGAAACAAGTAAAATACAATCTTTGCTAGGTGAAATAGTAAAAAAAAACCCTTCCTGAGAAAGTCTCACCTCTCAGTTCCTTAAAGTACAGCAGGACTTTAGGTGAGTTTGTACATTGCGCATTTCACTAACTCTTTGAACTGATTTATTAAAAATTCCGATTGTGAACCCTTGGCTCCATTCACACTTGTACGACTCCAAAATCCCACGACTTTGGAGTGCAACTTTGATGCAACTTTGGCACAACCTTGGATGGGGTGAGACTTTCATGTGATTTTTGAGGGTTTACATTGCAGTCTATGTCGCTCAAGTCACATGAAATTCAGACCAAAGTAGTGAAGGAACCTTTTTAATGTTGCGGCAACTTTAAAGGAGTTGTAAAGTCAGAAGGGGTTTTATCTTAATGCATTCTATGCATTAAGATAAAAAGCCTTCGGTGTGCAGCAGCCTCCCCAGCACCCACTAATACTTACCTAAACCCCATCCCTGTCTAGCGATGTCCACGAGTCCCTTCTCCATCTGAGACGCTCCCTCCTGATTTGCTGAGATACAGCTGCGATGCCATTGGCTCCCGTGCCTGTCAATCAAAGTCAGTTAGCCAATCAGGAGAGAGAGGTAGCGGGGCCGAGCAGCAGCTCCTTGTCTAAATAGACATATGGAGCTGCAGCTTGGCTCGGGTGCCCCCATAGCAAACTGCTTGCTCTGGGGGTACTTGACAGGAGGGAGGAGCCAGGAGCTCCAGCCAGGGACCCGAGAAGACCACTGCACAGAGCAGGTAAGTATAACATGTTTGTTATTTGAAAAAAAACAAAACAAGACTTTACAATTACTTTAGGTCCCCCATATTTGAACAGTTGTCATTGAACAACATGAGGTGCAACTTTTCATGTGACTTTAGTGTCCAAAGTTGCATGAAAAGTCACACAAGTGTCACACAAGTCTGCACTATTTATGTGCGAGGGTGACTAGTTGACTCCACCCCCACTGACAAAGTCCCCGTAGGACGTAACGCGTATGGTAGGTGGAGTCTGCTATTCTGTGTACAGGGGTACGCTGTACTCTGCATCTCTAACACTGGAATTTTATGATGAGCTGGAAACGTTTTATCTCTGAAACTGTCTCTCTTTTAAATAAATTGAATTGATATATGGTCTACACTTAGATCTTTTCCCCTTTATTCTTTATCATCTGATGTGTGGTTTACCCCACCGTGGGAGTGGAAGCTGATTACCATATTTTCAAGAGTGACTGCATGGCTGGTGTTAATTGGAAGAAGTTCCTGTGATCCTGATTTAAGCTCTTTTGACCTACTGGTATTACAGGGGTCTTTATATGAGGTGAGCGCATCTGAGTGCCTCTGGTGAAGGGAATGTCACTGTGCGTAAATTTTTTCCAGCGCCCTGTGTGGACTATAGCGCTCACCAACTGATCACTGATTAAGATGCTTGCGGCTCAACACCTATACATGGACTCTTCTGTCTTATTTATCCATTTATTTAAGGTTTGCCCTGCACTTTATGTTTGTATATGAATGGAACCTAAACCTAGATTTGCTGCAGTTATCCATTTTGAACTCACAGTTAGCAAACACTTGTGTTGAACACCTAAAAATGTGTATTCAGTATACTCACCATTCTTTACAAACGCTAAAGATGACTTGAGATGAGTGACTTTCAGGTCCAACTGTCCAACAGCTCGGCGGTACCTTCCGCAGTCACAAAAAGTGCCTGGACCAAAACAGAATACAAATAAATCAGGGTCTCATGGTCACCATATATGTCCTTAGAGTGCGATAGACACCTGGGTAGAGATGGGTGATTTGAATCACAAATATGGCAAATGTGGAAAAGTCCCAAATGTTCGATTAAACTGGAGCTGTTTTTCTTAAACTGGAGAGTGCAAACTCTGGTGCAGCTCTGCATAGAAACCAATCAGCTATTTTTCAAAGCTTAAAGTATGTAGCACCCTACAGGTAGGTGCTAGGTAAATGTATAGTAGGCCCTTGTCTGCCTAACAGCAGGGCTGTGATTTGTTAGCTAGGGTGTCATGGCTTCCAGATGTACCTGCTGAGGGGAGAAGTTTCCCCACTGGCTCCTGTGAGAGGCTTCTCATAGGGCAGTGTGGGAAGCCCAATCAGGGGACACATCCCAGCTTGTAACTACCCCAGAAGGTAGAGTATGCTGCAAAGGCTTCTGGGAGTGGGTATAAGTATGGAGGGAAGTGCGTGTTACGGCGTCTTTGGCGGGAGCAGAGCCCCAGGAAGGAGAGTGTGGCTGTCTCTCCTCCTGTCTGAGGAAGGTGGATGTCTCGAGGTTTCGCCTGAGTGTCCAGAGAGTGCTGAGTTGAGCTGCGGGGATCCGGTGTGCCGAGAGCCTGCGGAGAGCGAGAGGGGTGCAGTCCCAGGAAAGCCTACACAGGTCGTGAGTACTGTGGATTGCTCCTGGGGGTCTGCCTAGAGTCAGAGAAGACCACTCCAGAAGAGGTTCTGGGATCCAGTGTCAGCTAGCTGTAAAGGGGGGTACATAGTCAGTGGACCCTGAAGAGTTAAAGGGGGCACCTGTAGTTGGGCCCTGAACTGTACAGAGTATGTCAGTTAAAGCTACAGCCATACAGGATTCTACATCATACTACCTCAAGCCAGGCAGGGTGGTGGAAAGTATTCAGTGACTGTTACAGTACAACAGCGCCAGAGGTTCTACAGTTCTCAGTCCTGGATCTTCTGGACTACAAGTCGAGGATTCAGCGCTTTTATTGTTCTACAGAGTGTTCTCAGAGTTAGTGAGTGTTGGCTGGCGGTGGCTGGCATCAAGGAAGCGCCAATGGGCATTTTTCCAGAAGCAAAGTCCCAAGTGTAATTAGTTGGAGCCTAAAGGAGTATCCCACTCATTCCCTTCTCCCATCCCCTTAAATTCAATAAAAACCACAAACAAAGATGCCGGAGTTGTCGCTGCTTCAGTTCTCACACCCAGGGTCGCAGCTCACTGGAGAGGTTACCGGTACCGATGGCAGACCCACATCGGGCCACAGGCCTGGAAACTTGCTACAAGTATAACTAGCAGAAATTTTTTTTTTTTTTAAATTTTGGACAGAGTGGAGAGGGATTAGAACACCTGTCAGTTTTTATTTCTGTCTGTGCCCCCGTTAAGGAGATTCCCCCTCTCTATTTGTCCTGTTTACCATTATCATTGAAAGTGAAAGTAAAAGAAAATCCCACATTTTGGATTGTCCCCAGAAATCTTCCAATGGGGACACTGGTTCTGGTGACCTGGGGGTCCCCAAATAATTCCCCTAATTTGCAGGGATTTCCTCTGGCTTCCTGCTTAGCTATGGGACAGGAAGTGAAGGTAAATCCCCCAATGAGACACAAAATGTGAAAACAATTCTGACAGGAGATGTAACCCTCCCTTGCTCTATCCAAAATTTAAAAAAAAAAAAGTTTTGCCCTATAGTTCTACTTTAAAGTGACATTAAAGGTTCATTTAAAAAACAACAAACATGTCATACTTATCTGCTCTGTGCAGTGGTTTTGCACAGGGCAGTCCCGATCCTCCTCTTCTCTGGTCCCTCGCTGGAACTCCTGGTTCCTTCTCTTCAGCCAGTGCCTCCAATAGAAAGCCACTTGCTATTGGGGCACTGGTGCATGCTCGCTCCCGAGCCATGCTCTATGCGTCCATAAGACACACAGAGCCATGACTTGGCCCCACCCCCTCTCTGTCCTAATTGGCTCACGGGTTGTGATCGACAGTAGCAGGAGCCAATGGCATTTTATAGACTTATATTTTTATATACTTTCTCAACCAGGCTTCTGTGAAACCCTAGGGTTCCCCTAGAGCAGGGGTCTTCAAACTATGGCCCTCCAGTTGTTCAGGAACTGCAATTCCCATCATGCCTAGTCATGTCCGTGAATGACAGAGTTTTACAATGCCTCATGGAATGTGTAGTTCCGCAACAGCTGGAGGGCCGTAGTTTGAGGATCTCTGCTATAGAGGCTGCTAGGAGTTCTTTGAGCAATGAGTAGTGTCTGCCTCTCAGATGAGTAACCACTGACATTATTTATCTTTTTAGCTATCTTTAAGGGGGGGGGGGGTATTCACTGACCACAAGTGTAAGAATCCTTCCCAATGACCACCAATGAAATTAAATTCTTCTCCACCAACTCCCAATCTAAAGGGGCTGACCACCTCCACACTGACCACCTACATAAGGAGGCGTTACACTGACCACCAAAGGAAGGGAGTGCTGGCGGTTACACTGTGATGTCATCACATACAATGCCTGACCATCAGTCCTGCATTGTAAGTGTGGATGCTGAAAGTCTACCCACAACCTGGGGCACTGGAAAGAACAGCAGAGTGCCAGCTGCTGGGAAAGTGAATAATAAGACAAGTAAAAGAGTTTTTTTTATTGTTTCCCTCGATAATAATGAGATCTTAACTGGTTGCCGACCGCCGCAAGTACATATACTGCGGCGGTCAGCCCCGGCCAGGCAAAGTAACGTATGGGTACGTCACTAGCCTGGGAGCCAATAGTGGGCGGGCTCCCACCTCGGCTCGTTCACAGACACCTCCGTGCGTGTGACCGGTGTAAACAAAGCCGCCTGTCATTCTTCCCTGTGTAAAAGCACTGATCTAACATTCCTGCTATGTAGGACCGTTGATCTGTGCTTTTACTCACACAGCCACATCCCTGCACAGTAAGAAGCACGCCCCTAGGGACACACATAGTCACTGCATCTCTAATAAAGTTAACCCCTTCCCTGCCAGTGTCATTTTTACAGTAACAGTGCATATGTATAGCACTGATTACTATAGTAATGTCACTCACTGGTACCCCCAAAAGTGTCAAAAATGTCAGTCAAGGGTCCGATCTGTCCGCCGCAATGTCGCAGTAAAAAAATCGCAGATCGCCGCCATTACTCGTTAAAAAAAAAAACAAACAAAAATGACAAAAATCTTTCCCTTAGTTAGTAAACGCAATAACTTTTGCGCAAACCATTCAAAATACGCTTATTGTGATTTTTTTTACCAAACATAGGTAGCAGAAAACAAATTGGCCAAAAAAGTTAAAAAATTTAGATTTTTACATTTTTTTGGGGGGGAATTTCATATAAAAAATGTGAAAAATATTGTTATTTTTGCAAAATTGTCGCTCTTTTTTTTGATTATAGCGCATGATCAAAAAATCGCACAGGTAATCAAATACCACCAAAAGAAAGCTCTGTTTGTGGGAAAAAAAGGACGTCAAATTTGTTTAGGTACAGTGTCACACGCAATTGTCCGTTAAAGTCACGCAGTGCCGAATCGCAAAATACCCCCTGGTCAGAAAGGGGGTAAAATCTTCCGGGGCTTAAGTGGTTAAACTTTGCAGTGCAGGGCTCCTCCATATTGAAAGCTTTATTATTTCCCCTGAGTTCAGCTTTATGCTTAATAGTATTATATCAGTTAAACAATACTATGGCCTCCAGGTTGTCTCTTTTGTGCCAACTAGTAGACATACACAATATTGCAGCTTTTCCATTGAAATCTGGAGTCTTCAACCTTTATAAAATAAAGACCTTTTGGACCTATTTAATAAGGCGGCACAAAGTTTGTGATAATGTACACAGTGAAATAAGGCAGGCCATACATGGTTCAAATCTTGGCCAGCTCAGCAAGAACCAGCCGAGGTTTGAACCGTGTATGGCCAGGCTGAATGTACCCAAGTTGATTGATTGATCAACTTAGGTACAGCCAGCCTGCTTGGTTTTACCTGTGACTATCGCTAGTGGCTGCTATAGCCGCTAGCAATCACTGTCTTCTCCCAGCATTGATGGCTTCCCCCGCTCCCCCCGCAAGAAGACAATGGTTCGGCACGAAGGATTCCCACATCAACACTGTCTCTGCTGATGGGGGAATCCGGCAAATTTCTTTCCTGCAACCCGTGTTTGGCCAGCCGAACCCATAGGAACCAATCAGATTTCAGCTTACTGAAGTCAAATTTGTCAGGAGAGGTTCAATGTTAAATACCTAATTGCATAAAGCTGATCCAATCATTGTTTATCACAACAAGATTATCCAAAGGATAGGCATTGTACCTACTAGGTCTACAACGCACAATAACAGCTGAATTCAAATTTGATGTTTAAAATGCAATTTTTTCAAGTAGAAGCAACTCCTTATGAAATGACATTTACATGTTAAAACATATTTGAATATTTCATGATTAGGCTTACATAGACTTCAGGTTTTCTATAAAGATGTACAGCTAAGTTCTGATACCTGGTTTCCCCTTTCCTCCTGGAAATCCGGGTATGCCTGTATATCCTTTGTCCCCTAAAATAAACATCAAAGACATTTTCCATTGAATTATATGTGCAGAAATCCAACCAATAATCATTGTACAATTTTTATCCTGACAATGGAGAGGATAATTTTCTAATGAAAATTCTCACAATAACATTTTTGAAACTGCAAGAGAGAATTCAAAAAATAAAAGTATCTGAACAATGAAAGTCTAGAGCAACCTTTCTCAACCTTTTCAATACAGAGGAACCCTTGAAATAAATTTCTGGTCTCCGGAAACCCCTGCTAAAAATTTAAAATCTACAACTCATGACACATTAGTGCGACAGTCAGTGGGAAGAATGCTCCTTACTCTTGTCATCATTGGGAAGAATTACCCCCTTACAGAGAGCTAAAAGGAGCAATGGTGTCATTGGGAACGTATCTGAGAGGCAGAAATTGCCCATCGCCTAAAGCGGAGTTCCGCCCCCCTTAAAAAAATCTACAAATACTGTAGCTGCTGACTTTTAAATAGTAGAAATTACCTGTGCAGGGAACCCGTGATGTTGGTACCCGAAGCCGATTTACTTATCGGCTCTCGGGTGTTGCCGCCGCCATCCAGGGTAAGGGAACCCGGAAAGGCTTCACTGCTGGTTCCCTACTGCGCATGAGCAAAGCGCGCTGCCCTTTGTAATTGGCCCAGTGGCGGAGGAAAAAGGAGGGGTCCTAACTTCCGAGGGACAGCGCCGCAGCTCTGTCTCCCAGGAGGTGGGGAAGGGTACCTGTCAAAAACAGGTACCCGTCCCCCCCTCCCCTCTGAAAGGTGCCAAATGGGGCATCGGAGGGGGGGGGAAGCAGATCAGCGGAGTTCCACTTTTGAGTTGAACTCCACTTTAAGGAACTGCTAGCAACCTCTGGTTTAGAAACTCTGGTCTAGAGAAATGGTTCTCAACCACTGGGTTGTGGCCTGCTGCCGAACCGTGTCCTCCTTCAGCCAGCTGTAGCTCACCTACGCACCCACAGTGCCCCCCGGGTCCCTGAGAGCCCTCAGCCCCTACAATGCCCTCCAATCTCCAAAAATGCTACCCAGCCCCCTGCTGTGCCCCCTAGCCTGCCAAAGAGTCTCCAGCTCCCATAGTGCCCCTAACCTCCAACAGAGTACCACAGTGCCCACCAACTTCCTGCAGTGCTCTACAGTCTCCCACAGTGCTCCCAACCTTCATCAGTGTCCCATTGTCCCCCCCCCCTCCTAACTTCCTGAAGTGCTCTCCAGTGCCATTCTGCCTCCAGCCTAAAGAAAAAACCATCAACCCCCTCCAAAGCTCCCAGCCCCATTGTTGACCCCATGTCCCTCCAGAAACCCCTTACTCTGCAAGGCCACCAAGTCTGCAACAAAGTCCCCTAACCCCCTCCAAAATGCCCAAACCCCACAGTGACACCCAGACCCAGTGGCGTAGCGTGGGGGGTGCAGGGGGGGCGGCCGCACCGGGCGCAACATCTAGGGGGGGCGCATCCGCAGTGTCACTCTGTCTGTCTGGCTCTGACATACACAGTTCACACACTGTCTGCGGCTGCCTCCATCTCTAGGCTGGGAGATGTCCAGTGTGGCTGCCCTATGTCTGAAAATGGTAGGTCAGGGCGGGGCTGGACTGTGTCTCACCTGTCCATTAGTGTAGGGTGGGGTGGCGTTGCAAGCCAAGCCCCGCCTATGCCGCCTCTCCTCACTGCTCAGTCAGTTTACCAACGAGTGAGTCAGCAGCCTGGCGCTGTCACAAAGTGTTTTTTTTTTTTTAATCACCTGATTAGAGCCAGAGGCTCTAATAGGCTTCAAAAAGGGTGGACCCGGGGCGCAGAGCAGTGCGCCCAGAGCCCACCCATTGTGTGACAATAGCGAATGAAAATTCGCTATTGTCACACGGATCCTCCTCCTGGCCAATCAGGAAGTGGGTCCGAGACCCACTTCCTGATTGGCCAAAAGGCGAACGCATGCCATTGGCCGAGGAGGAGGCGGGAGGACTCGAGGAGACGTGGGGGACTGAGGAGAAGCCGCTGCTGCAGGTAAGTCTCTCTGTATTGAAAGGGGGCACGCTGGTCTCTCTGCATTGAAAGGGGGCACGCTGGTCATTCTGCATTGAAAGGGGGCACGCTGGTCATTCTGCATTGAAAGGGGGCACGCTGGTCTCTCTGCATTGCAAGGGGGCACACAGGTCATTCTGCATTGAAAGGGGGCACACTGGTCATTCTGCATTGAATGGGGGCACGCTGGTCATTCTGCATTGAATGGGGGCACGCTGGTCATTCTGCATTGAAAGGGGGCACGCTGGTCTCTCTGCATTGGAAGGGGGCACGCTGGTCTCTCTGCATTGAAAGGGGGCACGCTGGTCATTCTGCATTGAATGGGGGCACGCTGGTCTCTCTGCATTGAATGGGGGCACGCTGGTCTCTCTGCATTGAAAGGGGGCACGCCGGTCATTCTGCATTGAAAGGGGGCAAGCTAGTCATTCTGCATTGAAAGGGGGCACGCTGGTCTCTCTGCATTGAAAGGGGGCACGCTGGTCTCTCTGCATTTAAAGGGGGCACGCTGGTCTCTCTGCATTGAAAGGGGGCACGCTGGTCATTCTGCATTGAAAGAGGGCACGCTGGTCTTTCTGCATTGAAAGGGGACATGCTGGTCATTCTGCATTGAAAGAGGGCACGCTGGTCTCTCTGCATTGAAAGGGGGCACGCTGGTCATTCTGCATTGAAAGAGGGCACGCTGGTCTTTCTGCATTGAAAGGGGACATGCTGGTCATTCAAACTTGTATTTAGATGCATTTTACTTTAATTACATCAGTATTTTCATAACAAACAATATATGTGCTTAGGGGGAAGGGTTTCTTTAACTAATCTAGTGGAAGAGACTCGAGTGCTAAAATCTCGCGGGTTAGGGGGCGCAAATTACTTGCCTTGCCCCGGGCGCTGACAACCCATGCTACGCCACTGCCCAGACCTATTAGAGCCTTTCAGAATTGTAATACATATTTTGTTTTTCCATACTTTGATTTAATTTTTTTTTTTCTGATGTCAAAAGAAAGTTTTTAGAAGAATTTACCGGGTCGCTGTCTCAATGAGGTAGAGAATGATGAAAAAATGGAGACCACTGAAAGGTACAGAGGCTGCTAGTTTTCCATCTGTTTTTTTGATCCTCCATCTCCATCATTGGAGATCACTGAACAAGTATGCAGATTATGAATTCCAAACTCACTCCAACTTTCTTTATTTGCATACCCCTTCTAAAATATTGAGTCAGACGATCAACAAGACAGCCTCCGAAAACCAGCAATTTCAGCATAATAGCAACCTCCATATTTTTCTCTGGATAAGTACATGTAACAGTGTAATATATACCAGTGATGAATAATTAAAGTTCTAAGCAGAATGTTTTTTTTAGTTTTGGATAGAGTGCAGAGGGATTAGAACACCTGTCAGTTTTTATTGCTGTCTGTGCCCCCAATAAAGAGAATTATCCTCTCTATTTGTCCTGTTTACCATTATCATTGAAAGTGAAAGAGAAGTAAATCAATATGTCAATAACATAATAAAAAGTGCAATAATGATTTCTGCCCAGAAGAGGGCAGTGTGGTCCTTCTAAGTGACAACCGCCATCAAGGATACAGTATATTACTCCTGTGTACATTTTACAGAGAAGGTTTCTGGGGTATTTTAGGGGTCCAAACACATTTTTTCTGTTTAAACAAAGAAAAGAGTAATATTAAAAAGGTAGTAGACTAAATCAACCAAATAAAAATGTTCTTTTATTGTCCTTACTTTGGAAAACTGAAATATAATTGGATTTAAAACTGCTGCTCATTGCGCAATACTAAATAAGAGACTAAAAGTTTATCCTATAAAGTGTAAACTTTTTTTTTTTTTCACTTTCGTAATTGTCTAATCAATGAACTTTTCCATCACATAATCCCCCCCCCCCCCCCACTGACACCAACCATGGGGCAGAATTCCTCCCACTGACACCAACCATGGGGCAGAATTCCTCCCACTGACACCAAACATGGGGCAGAATTCCTCCCACTGACACCCAACATGGGGCAGAATTCCTCCCACTGACACGCAACATGGGACAGAATTCCTCCCACTGACACCAAACATGGGGCTGAATTCCTCCCACTGACACCAAACATGGGGCAGAATTCCTCCCACTGACACCAACCATGAGGCCCTATTCCTTCCCACTGACACCAACCATATGGCAGAATTCCTCCCACTGACACCAATCATGGGGTGCTATTCCTACCACTGACACCAACCACGAGGCCCTATTCCTTCCCACTGACACCAACCATGTGGCAGAATTCCTCCCACTGACACCAACCATGGGGCAGAATTCCTCCCACTGACACCAACCATGGAGCAGAATTCCTCCCACTGACACCAACCACGGTGTGCTATTCCTATCACTGACACCAACCTTAGAGCAGAATTCCTCCCACTGACACCAACCATGGGGTGCTATTCCTATCACTGACACCAACCTTAGAGCAGAATTCCTCCCACTGACACCAACCATGGGGAAGAATTCCTCTCAATGACACCAACCATGGGGTGCTATTCCTATCACTGACACCAACCATGGGGCAGAATTCCTCCCACTGAAACCAAACATGGGGCAGAATTCCTCCCACTGACACCAACCATGAGGCCCTATTCCTTCCCACTGACACCAACCATATGGCAGAATTCCTCCCACTGACACCAATCATGGGGTGCTATTCCTACCACTGACACCAACCACGAGGCCCTATTCCTTCCCACTGACACCAACCATGTGGCAGAATTCCTCCCACTGACACCAACCATGGGGCAGAATTCCTCCCACTGACACCAACCATGGAGCAGAATTCCTCCCACTGACACCAACCACGGTGTGCTATTCCTATCACTGACACCAACCTTAGAGCAGAATTCCTCCCACTGACACCAACCATGGGGTGCTATTCCTATCACTGACACCAACCTTAGAGCAGAATTCCTCCCACTGACACCAACCATGGGGAAGAATTCCTCTCAATGACACCAACCACGGGGTGCTATTCCTATCACTGACACCAACCTTAGAGCAGAATTCCTCCCACTGACACCAACCATGGGGAAGAATTCCTCTCAATGACACCAACCATGGGGTGCTATTCCTATCACTGACACCAACCATAGAGCAGAATTCCTCCCACTGACACCAACCATGGGGTGCTATTCCTATCACTGACACCAACCTTAAAGCAGAATTCCTCCCACTGACACCAACCATGGGGCAGAATTCCTCTCAATGACACCAACCATAGAGCAGAATTCCTCCCACTGACACCAAACCTGGGGCAGAATTCCTCCCACTGACACCAACCATGGGGTGCTATTCCTATCACTGACACCAACCTTAGAGCAGAATTCCTCCCACTGACACCAACCATGGGGCAGAATTCCTCTCAATGACACCAACCATGTGACATAATTCCTACCACTGACACCAACCATAGATCAGAATTCCTCCCACTGACACCAACCATGGGGTGCTATTCCTTCCCACTGAGACCAACCATGGGGCAGAATTCCTTACACTGACAACAAACATGCAAATTATTATAATGTTAATGCATTAAGTCTTTTTTATGAAAATACATATAGGTGTGGCCCTTAGTTGACATATTGTGGCTCCTTCAAGTTTTGATTCCTCTCAATTAGACCCACTGCTTAGATTTGAGTTTTACATGGCTGCACTATCGGTATTAGGGTAGTCCGTAATAAAATAAAGATGTGACATTTTTGCACCAATGGTTTAAGTTCAGTATATCAGAAGCCATGTCTCTGGAGCCTCCCAGCAGGTGATCACTAATGGATGTACATTTGTCGGCTAATTCCCTCTAGCATTCTCTAGGATTTGACTAGCTGGCCCACTGATTTCTGCATCCTGCTGCTGCACACACTCTCCTTAGGAAATATTGTTTCAATGTGTTTGTTTATTTGCAGTCTTTGTGGGTAGTTGTTTAGTGTCTTTAATACATTTATCCAGAAGTTATCACACTATTGGACGTAGGCTCTTTACCATGTGACCAGCCGTGTCCAATCACGGCTGGTCACATAGTAAACAGGAAGAGCCATTGATCGGCTTTCCTTAGTTCGTGCCTGACAGGCACGAGTAAAGGAGCGCCAATCGGCGGCTCCCCTGACGGGGGGGGGGGGGGGGTTCGTCACTGGTAATCAGATCAATGATTACCAGTGCAGACCCTCGGGGGGGGGGGGTGCCACTAGAACCACCAGGGATGCCCACCGATGACCCCCAGGGATGCCCACCTATGACCCCAGGGATGCCCACTATGGCCACCAGGGATGGCAATCAGGGTTTAGGGAGCCCCCATTGCCCTCCCCATCAGTGCTGCCTGCCAGTGCCCTCCCTATCAGTGCTGCCCACCAGTGCCCATGATTGCCATCTATCAGTGTCGCACACCAGTGCCCATTATTGCCCACCAGTGTCGCCTATCAGTGCCCATTAGTGCCACCCATCAGTGCCGATCAGTGCAGCCTATCAGTGCCCATCAGTGCCACCTATCAGTGTCCATCAGTGCCACCTATCAGTGCCCATCAATGCTGCCTATCAGTGCCCATCAATGCCGCCTATCAGTGCCCACCAATGCTGCATATCAGTGCTACCTATCAGTGCCACATATCAGTGCCGCCTATCAGTGCCACCCCATCAGTGCCACCCCATCAGTGCCTCCTCATCAGTGCCTGTCAGTGCAGTCTCATCAGTGCAGAAAAAACTTATTTATTTACAAAATTGTATAACATAACCAAAAAAACTTTTTTTTTTTTTTTTCAAACTTTTCGGTCTTTTTTTATTTGTTTAGCAAAAAGGAAAAAACTCAGAGGTGATCAAATACCACCAAAAGAAAGCTCTATTTGTGTGGGGAAAATGACATAAATTTGGTGTAGGTACAGTGTTGCATGACCGCGCAATTGTCATTCAAAATGCAACAGCGCTAAAAGGGGAAAATTGGCCTGGGCAGGAAGGGGGTGAAAGTGCCCGGTATTGAAGTGGTTAAAGTGGTTTAGCAATGCTAAGGTGGTTTAGTACAGTATAAGCATGCCATCCCCTCTGTTACATAACATTAAGTGTCCCTGTGCCTGTACTGTATATAAAAGATGCTGATTTCTACTGTATCAGAGCTTCTCCCGGCACTCATATGACTCCTCATCTTTCTGCTCTCCCCCCGTGGGCGGGGTCAAGCACTCCCGCTGACATCATCAGGGGAGGAGAGATGCAGAGAGCCGAGGAGTAACGTGAGCGCCGGGAGACACTCTGATACAGTAGAAATCAGCATCTTTTATATACAGTACACACACAGGGACACATTGTTATTTAACAGAGGGGATGGCATGCTTATACTGTACAGTAATGTACTTTAGATATGATAGCAGCATATCTTTATTTATACCAATAAATAGTTGTGGAACGAATCATCTGAGTTTCCATTATTTCTTATGGGAAAATTTGCTTTGATATACGAGTGCTTTGGATTACAAGCATGCTGCTGGAACGAAATATGCTCGTAAACCAAGGTATTACTGTATTTGATTTGTCATTTGATGAATGAACTATGTCAGCACTGATTTGTTTATTCACTATTTGTTTTTAGCTCTGTATTTTGGGAATTTGATATTCATTCTCTAGGATTGTTACATATCTCTTGTAACAAAAACATTGCATCTTTGTATATTGTATTGTATCTCTTGTTACAAAGTATTTCCTATGTGCATCAGCTCCATCTAGTGGTCATAATGCATTATTTTACTACTGACCATAAAAAAAGAACATTAATTCCAAGAGAATAGCCTAATAAATATTGCTGCATAATTCACACAGAACGAACGTAGATGCATAATCACTGGCAAATGGCTATGCAGATAAAAGACTCCTAATTGTCTATCAGCTGAACTATAGTCTCTGCATCTGTGCTGAAATAAAAGTAAACTGCCACAAGAAGTCAAATACTGGAACCCAGAGGTACCTACAACCTGTACATTGTGTTTTTTTTTTGGCGCTAAATGCCCAGTGCCTGGTAGTTTTTGAGGTTGGGGGTTATCAGTAATAAAGTATCCCCATACACCCCGATACATAAAATCTTTCTGGCCCTTAACCTACCATCACACCCTATCTTTATACAGTTCACCTTCACTCTAAGGCCCCTTTCACACTGATATGATTTTCCTGCATTTTTACCTTGCAAGAAAAAAATTTCCCTTTAAATCCTATGGGACTTTTCACACCACTGCGCTGTGGGTGCGGTGCGTTTTGAAAAGTCCTGCATGCTGCATCTTTGGTGTGGTTTTGAAAACTGCACCAAAAGCGCAGCTTCCCATTAAAATTAATCGAAATTGCAGCAAAATCGCTGCAAAAATGCACCACGATTTGAGTTTTTGGTGCATTTTTGAGTCACATATCCTTTAATATTAACACACCTGAAACACAGCAAAATCGCTGTAAAAACGATTATGCCTTTTTACCGCAATTTTGCTGTGTTTCAGATATGTTTCCTGTGTGTTTTTGGTTTGCTTGCATCTGTTAAAAATGGATATGTGAATCAAAAACGCACCAAAAACTCAAATCATGGTGCGTTTTTACAGCGATTTTGCTACAGAGCAGTGTGAAAGCAGTCTAAGTAAGCCCCCACTCCTACCTATGCAGTATGACATGTGAAAGTGTCCTTCTAGCTAAATGCACATGGAAATGCATGCTAACGTGACCCTGTGAGGTAATAAAAAAGACAGATACAAGGGAAGGAGTATTATACTCATCTCCCCCAGCGGCTCATGTCTCCTACCTCTCCTCCATTCCAGTACTGGAGCCTTCAACACCTTCTTCATGATTTGGCACTTATGGTATTGTCGGAGCTCTGTATCAACCAGTGGCGGCTGGTGCTCCATGGGCCGGGGGGGCGGCAGACGGACCACACCATACAACTCCCCCCCTCCCCCCGGACCACACCAGCTCGCACACCATAACACCCCCCCCATGTCGCTGGCTCACTCACCCTGGACTGACGTGGAGGGCAGCCAGCGGTGGCTTCCCCCAGCGGGGGCGGCTTCCCCTGCGTCTTCTCCCTCCTCCTCTTCCTTGGCCAATAGCATGGCCTCTCCTTTTGGCCAATCGGGAAACGGGTTTCAGCCGCTTCCTGATTGGCTTGGAGGAGAATTAGTGTGATAATAGCGAATATCAATTCGCTATTGTCACACAACTGGGTGGGCTCAGGGCGCAGTCCCGAGCCCACCCTTTTTGAAGCCTATTAGAGCCTCTGGCTCTAATCACGTGCTTCAAAAAAAAAAAAAAAAAAACCCTATTGGAATTCATTCGTCCGGCGCCCTGCATGTGGATTAGGGGGCCGGATGCATGGATAGGGGGGGCAGCGCCCCTGTGCCCCCAATGGACGGGCCGCCCCTGGTATCAACCGCCATGTGCCATGGATCCTTCCTCCAATCAACACTGCTTTGTCTCTATAACAATGCAGGGTGTCAGAGAATGGAACTACTTGGACATAAAGAAGAGGGGTTGACCTCCAAAAATATTAGCCTTTTTGGACACACAAAGGTTCTCCCTTGCTACAAGTTAAGCTTTGAGGATCTGGAGACAGTCACATATTGAATATCTGATATGCCTATTGACACTATTTGTTTGGGAGTATATAAAAAAAGTGTGTATGCATACTTCGGAAAAACTAACAGTAACAGTATTAACAGATTGTTCCTGAGATATAAATGATTGTCTGGGGTAGGACCCCCAAGTAGACCACCGAGTGCTGAAAAAGGGTAACCTCATGAAAACTTAAAACAGGATTAGCCCACAACCCAATTCTCCCATTTTTTATGGAAGATATGCATAGTATCATATAATGTGTGATGGACCCTCTCCATACTCCTAATCGCCTCCATTCTCGACATCACCTGAGTCCAAGGGACCGTCTCCGATCGCCAGTTAAGGGCCACCGCCCACTGTATACCTTTTCATTTTTTTCTCTTTGGTATATATATTTACCTTACCATGTGCTATATATGACTTGTTTGGAATAATTTGTACTGACACAGCTTTGATATGTCATACTTTGGTTTTGTTTTTTTGTTTTTTTGGCTTTCTTGTTTATAAAGCCCAATAAAAACGTTTGTATTAAAAAAAGTGTGTATGAAGGTAATGCATTAGGCCAGTGCGCCCTCTGTCTGTTGTTTTTGAGTGCTGCATGCAAAGGGACATCCACAGTCCACGGCGGCGGCTGTGGCTATCGCGGCACCGCAATCCTCCAAGACTCATCAGTAAAGTGATATATAATATACTGTCAAATATAAATATAAATATATATATATATATATATATATATATATATATATATATATATATACTGCGCTATATAAATCCTATATAATAATAATACTTTTGGGGATCACACAAGACTGCTGCTTTTGTATATACAAATAAAATATGTGCATTGGAATTTGTTCATATTTTTTTCAAACAATAGTCCGGCCCCCAACAGAGTCTGAGGGACAGCAAACTGGCCCCCTGTTTAAAAAGTTTGAGGACCCCGTCCTAGAGAGATAATATATAAATTGCAAATAACACTAACATTATCATTCCAAGAAACAATGTTACATTCATACAAATGTTACTTTGACTTTTTATAGAAAAAAAGAAAAGAAAACCAAGTGTCCTACCTTTTCCTCCAATAGGGCCAATTTTACCTATCAGCCCTTGGTCACCCAAATGCCCGATTTCTCCTTTAGCACCTGAAAAGTAAAACATGTTAATACAAAAAAAAAAAAAAAAATACAAATCACTTAAACACACCAATCCTTTTTTAGCACATGTTTTTATTTAGCTCCCATTCACACTATGTTGCACATTTTCAGGCATTGCACATGTGCGTTGTTGCTGTCTTGCCTGCAATAATCACACTCATGTACATTTTTTGGGCACTGTGCGTTTTTTAACTGAGGGCAAAGATTCCCCAGTGCCTTTCTCTGCACTGGGAAGCACTCTGTGCTGAGTGGCTTCCTGTTCATTCACAAACGGAAGCATAGCAAACACAGTTTATTGTGCTTCAGTTATGAATGAACACAGTGAGTGATCAGTAATGATCACTCATTGTGATCATTCAGAAAAGGAAGAGGCCAGTAAATGACATATTTACCTGCCTCTTCTCCTGCTCTTCATCTTGAAACATCCCCTTGTATGTCCACAGCAGCAGCCGGCGGGAGAGGATAGGAGGGAAGCCGGCAGTGCTGCGGGAGGGGGAATCTACGCATCCTAGTGTGACTAGGAGCACCCGGAACACCCCGCATGCCCATGGTGTGGGCAGTGCACAATTTGGGGACATACCCTAGAAGCTAACAGAGGCATATACCAAAACATGGTGTTGGTGTTAAGGTGTCGCACTCTTTCTGTGGCACAGTTCTGGGACTTTTATACTCTGTACCAGCCTTTCTCAACCATTTCAATAAATTTCTGGTCTCGGGAAACCCCTGCTAAAAATAAAAATTTACAACTCATGACACAATAGTGTAACAGTCCGTGGGAAGAATGCTCCTTACTCTTGTCATATTTGGGAAGAATTACCCCCTTACAGAGAGATAAAAGGAACAATGGTGTCATTGGAAACTTATCTGAGAGGCAGAAATTGCCCATTGCTCAGGGAACCCCTAGCAACCTCAGGAGGAACCCTGGCTGAGAAACCCTGCTCTGTACACTATGGATTACAGTTCCTCATTAAAAATTGCTCCTTTTCCCTTGAAGCATTTCTGATCCAGTGGCGCGTGATGTGCGCCAGTCTCCACCATCCCAGTTACCTGTCTCCACCATCCCAGTTACCTGTCTCCACCATCCCAGTGACACTGATCCGTATGTTCAATATTTAAACCTGTGTGTGATTATATCTAAATCCCAGGAAGCTCAACCCTGTACATGCTCCATGCTTATTCTCGCCGGAGGCCTCACTCATTTACTCACTGAGGCTCCTTCACTACCAGGGCTCTCTGTCACCTATGCCAAGACACCTCCACTTCCTGACTGGCTGACTGTATATGCATATAGACACTGGTACTGTAGTCATTAGCAATGGCAATAAAGCCATCTTGGGTTAGCTTGACCACACATTAGACTTTTGTACTACTTCTCTTGAATTGTTCTGTCACCAGGTGTGAACCATATGTGTGATATGCCTTGCATGTACCCCTTGATGTATGACCTCAAGTAACTTCAGACCAGGCAAAATACTGTATGTTAAAGCGGTAGTATCATGCTTTTTTTGACTTTTACCTACAGGTAAGCCTATAATAAGGCTTACCTGTAGGTACAAATAATATCTCCTAAACCGGCACGGTTTAGGAGATATTTGCAGTGCATGCAGCCGCTCACGAGAGCGGCGCATGCACTCTGAAGGTCCGGGGGGACCTTCAGTTTTGCTTGCCGGGAGCTTGCCGGAAAATCATTCCCGCGCGCATGCGCGGGAGTGACGTCATCGCGGCTCCGGCCAATCACAGCGCCGGAGCCGCCGAACCCGGAAGAGACGCCGAGGGATCATGGCAGCGCCCGCAGCGATGTCCGGGGGTCCGTGTTGGGGCTTCGTTCTAAGGTAAGTAATACTAGCATACTAGCTCATTATGCCTTTGTCTCGCAGGTTTTTTTTTTTTGTTAGCGTTTTTGGGTTTACAACCGCTTTAACAACAAAGTTCTTTTGCTAAAGTTGTTTAAGTTTAAACAACATTACAGCTTGATTGTTCCCAGGCATCCATTCCTCTCACAAAGTGCTATCTCTCAGTGCCTCCTGATGCCCTCTGCCTATTGTGGTAGTCATACCTTTAACCTCTTCGTGCTGGTGGTATGCATAAATGCGGCCTCTCGGTGGGTGGGCCTTAACACTGAGAGGCCACATATATACGTACCAGAATATAAACAGAGCTTACGGAGGCTAACGGAAAGCTCCTGATCTCTACTTGTGGTTTGTTTTCTATTCATGTGACCGCTGTGACAGCCAATTACGGCGGTCACATTATCAGAAACCCCGCCTCCTGGCATAAGAAACCTCTTAAAGGGCCTGGAAGGCACAGACGTTAAGGGGTTAAATTGTAGTAAAAGTCCTTATCCTTAAAGCCTATAAGTCCTGGAACCCCAACTGGGTTCCCACCAATGGGTGAACTTGCAGCAAAATGTAGATCACATATTCAGCAATACTCTGATTTTCTTCCTATACATGAAGTGATCTCGACACAGCAACTAGAGCATACTTGCTAACTGTCCCGTTTTTGCCGGAACAGTTCTGGCAAATAGGAGCCTGTCCCGGGTAATTTACATTGTCCCGGCAAGCGCCCTTTAATCCGGCTGCCTGTAAATGCCCGTAAGAAAAATGGTTGCGAGCCGACATCTTAACTGCGCATGGGCCCTTCCAATGCCTGCTGGGCTTGGGAAAGCTTGTACAAGCTTGGCCGGGTGGGCGCATGCGCAGTTACGTAATGGCGCCACCTAGCACCGTTTTTAAATCAAAGGCACTCTGACTCGTTCTCAGCAGTGCCTCGCCGACGTCGGCCGCCACAGCAGAGCAGAGAAGGTCCCCTGGAGAGTGAAGACACATTCACAGACATGAAGGTAGGTAGGATGAAAGCCACAATCTTATGTGGAAAAATATCTGGTAACATGACATGTGAATAAAGTGTGAAATGTGCTCAGGTGTGACCATACAAAAAATGGAATATGTAAATATAAATAAACTGCAAGGTGTAAATAAGTACGATAAAACCTAATTATACCAGATAGTATAATTAGGTTTTATAGTACCTTTTTACACCTTGCACTTTATTTACATATTACATTTTTTGTATGGTCACACCTGAGCACATTTGACACTTTAGAATTGCAGGGAATTGTGATGAGAATTTTAAACTTTAGGCAGAAGTAGTGTGGGAGAATTATTCCAACTCTGCTACTTTGGCCTTAAAGCGGAGTTCCGGCCACAAATTTTTTTTTCAATAAAAGTACCCCCGGGACAGTCAGGGCTAGCACATTCCACAATGGATAGCCTCTGTACTGTCCCGGGTCGCACTTACCTTTTAGAAGAAATACTTACCTTGAAAATTTCTTCTCCAGCGCTGCCATCTCTGATGTGGGCAGCTGAAGCCAGCGCGTCCTCTTCTGCGTCCTCTTTCGTGTCCTATTCTCCCAGAATGCGCCTGCACCGACCCCGCTCGTCACTTCCGGGGCGGCGCCGCATTCTTCCACAGCTTCTGGGCATGCCCAGAAGCTGTTTAGCAGGGAATGCGGTGCCGCACCGGAAGTGACGAGCGGGGCCGGTGCAGGCGCATTGATTCCTGGGAGAGATGACGTTCAGCTCCCAGGAATCAATGCTAAGAGGAAGTGACGGCGTGGGCCGCGGCCGCAGAGGGAGGAAGTGGAAGAAAGGTGAGTATATTTTTCTTCAAAAACAAGGTAAGTAAACAAAAAAAAAAAATCGTAACTATCCATTTTTTTTTCAGGTGACAAATAGCAAGCGGATGGCCCAAAATCGATTAGGTCCGCTTTAAGTTTGAAATTCCCTTTTTAATTTCCTGTAATTCTCTCTTTATTGAGTAGACCCTATAATCTGATGATAAGTAGGCGGAGATTAATTATGCAGAGTGGGTGGAGCTTCAAGGAAGTGGGTGTGGTAAGTAATTGATAGCTGTGCTCCCTCTTTTATACATTTGCCCCAGCAGAGAGCAGTACCATCCACAAAGTCCAGGAAAACCTGACCAGCAGTGTTAACCCTTGACCCTCAGGAGGTAACAATAACAAAACAATGTAACAGCCAATACAGCCACAACATAATAAAAAAAACAGAAAATTTCCTAACACAATAACCTTTCTGGAAACACCTGCTTAGATGTGGGTGACACAAGGGGTAAGTTTTTACTGTCTTTTTGGAGCTTTATTTTAGAGACAGACTCACTATAAAAAGAGACAGTTAAGCTATGCAAGGAGTACCACCTGTGCTACCCAGCGGCATCAATATACTGTATGTAACCTGGCCTCATAAACAAGCATAAAAGGCCCTATGCGCCTCCTTTCTTACAAAAAATAGGGATTTTTTTTTATAGAGAGCTACATCAATCTAAAGCAATAGCTAATCGTGCAATTCATTGTTTCCATAGCAACATAACAAAGATATCTAACTGCATAACATATTAATTTGGCCCCAAATTCTTTACTGCTGGATAAATCATAAATCAGACAGTACTGAGCCCTCTGGACCCGGTGAAGGTGATAGGCTATCAGATTTTTGTGGATGGCCCTTGGTTAATCCACCAAGGGGTCCTCCTCCACTTAGTGGTATCTTAATAAGGTGTACTTTTTTTTTTGTTTTTGCTCTATTTTCTTGACACTGCTCAAGTATTTATAAATGCCCAGCCAATATTGAACCCTACGGACTAAGACTGGGATGCCATTGAAGTTCATGCGCGTGTAAAGGCAGGCGTCCCAATACTTTTGACACTATAGTGTATATACTTACATTGATCCAAACTGGACAATGTAACTAAGGAAAAATTTCCATACCTAAACTTCATTTTTAAAATTTCACTCCACCTAAATACAGTGAAAATATTCCACAAATATATTTTACCTTTTGATCCCCTAGGACCTTCTTTTCCCGGTTTTCCAATCTCACCAATATCCCCCCTTTCACCAACATCACCTGAAAAAAATAAAAATAAAAAAATACAATTAAAGAGGAAGCACAAAAAATAATACACAACATATTGAGAATTCAGCTTTTCTGTAACTGGAACCTGTTCTAAATTTTTGGCAGGCATGCTGATCCTCTAGATCAAATGTGTCAAACACAAGGCCCGTGGGCGCAATCTGGCCCTCCAGGCCAATTCATGTGGCCCTCGCCTATCTCCTGCAGCTACAGGAGAGCTCCAGCTCCTTTGATCCTTCTCCAGATCCTGCACTTTCTGCCCAGCAACGCCCCCAGCTTCTTCCCAGCAGCAGCACAAGGTAAGGGGGGTGCACTGTATTGTAAGGGACGGTGGGGGCTCTTGACATCTGATTGATGTAAGGAGGAGTGGGGTATTCTGGACATCTAATCTTACAGATAAAACCGGCCCTTTGAGAGCAACCATAATGCTGATAGGGCCCGAGATGACAGTGAGTTTGACACCCCTGTTCTAGATCCACTACTGAATAATTATGCAAATTGTGAGCTCTGACTTTAGTTACATATATAAGTATTTCGTTTGGAAAAAAAAGAGTTGTCCAAAAACTTTCCCTGGTCAGGAGGAAAGCAAAAGAAAAACCACAGGCAGCTCTGACCAGCCCTTGCCCCCTAGAGTGGATCCTTTCTGAAGCCCCCCCCCCAAAAAAAAAAAAACCCCAAAAAACAATCACTTCAGAGGATTAAAAATACTTTAACCGCTTTCCGAGCAGCCGCCGTAGTTTTACTGCAGCAGGTCGACTCTGTCATGTGAAACGACGTACTTGTATGTCACTTCGCGGGACTGCTATTGCGTGCATGCCCATTCGCCTCAAGGGAAGCTAATCAGCGGGTCCGGCGGCCGCAATTTCCACTGGTCACCCGCGATGATGATGTAATAATGACACTGGCAGGGAAGGGGTTAACCCAGGGGCGATCAAAGGGTTAAATGTGAGCCTAGGAGGTGTTTTCTAACTGTATGGAGGAGGGATTTGTGAAATGAACACAGACCTGTGATCCTATATAGAAGGAACACCGGCGCTCTGTAATCATTCCAGAGAGAACAACGGGCGGCTGTGTTTACAACAGCTGACTGTCCTTCTCTCTCAGCGGGGAGCGATCGTGGGTGCCTGGCGGATCTGCATCCCCGCTGCCTCCAGGAGAGCTCTCACAAACTGACGTACCCACACGCTGGTTCGCGCAGCCGAGCCAGCCTGCTGTAGTATATCTGCGGCGGGCGGTCTGCATGTGGTTAATAAATACTACACTATTAGCAATTTTTTCTGGTGCCGGTGATCCTTCTGTCTGGCTTGATACGATTGAGCGGTTTTCCCTGATGACTTTCCCTTTGAGGTTGGAAGATCTACCACATCCATAGATCCCTTTCACACAGGCTTTCTGAAAAGGTCAGTTTTCATCCGATCTCCCATAGTCCTCTATGCCGAAAATGCCCAAAAAAAACCCTGCAATAACACACCTGGGCGTTTTTTTTTGGCGCGGGCGATTTTTGGGCATTTTTTTGGGGTCTTTGGAGGCATGCAAAACATCTGAACTTCTGTATAGGGGTATATATACACACACACTTATATGTATTTTACACATACACATATATAGGTGTGATAGGAGCGGAGACATATTGGTGTTAATTATTTCATTAGCGCAAGTATAGTGTTCTGCTACTTTCACACCTATATATGTGTAGGTGTGTATATATACCCCTATACAGAAATCCAGATGTCATGCCTGCCTCCAAAGACCCCAAAAAAATGCCCAAAAAAAAACAATAACACACCTGGGCGTTTTTTTTTGGCGCAGGCGTTTTTTTGGGCATTTTTTTGGAGGCAGGCAAAACATCTGAACTTCTGTATAGGGGTATGTATACACACACACTTATATGTATATATACCCATACACATATATAGGTGTGAAAGTAGCAGAACACTATACTTGCGCTAATGAAATGATTAACACCAATATGGCTCCTCTCCTATCACACCTATATATGTGTAAGTGTAAAATACATATAAGTGTGTGTGTATATATACCCCTATACAGAAGTTCAGATGTTTTGCCTGCCTCCAAAGACCCCCAAAAAATGCCCAAAAAAACGCCTGCTGCAAAAACACACCTGGGCGGTTTTTTTTTGGCGCAGGCGTTTTTTTGGGCATTTTTTTGGGTTCTATGGAGGCAGGCAAAACATCTGAACTTCTGTATAGGGGTATATATACACACACACTTATATGTATTTTACACATACACAAATATAGGTGTGATAGGAGCGGAGACATATTGGTGTTAATTATTTCATTAGCGCAAGTATAGTGGTCTGCTACTTTCACACCTATATATGTGCAGGTGTATATATACATACATGGGTGTGCATATATACCCCTATACACAAGTTCAGATGTCATGCCTGACTCCAAACTTGTCCTCAAAAAATCCCTATAAACGTCTGCAGCAAAAAGCAGGCTGACCGGTGAGAAGCCATATCGCTGCTCTGTAAGTGACCTAAGAGAAACTATGTTTTCTCTATAGCGGTCACCCTGACATGGAAGGGTTTGGTCACCCTGCCATAGCAGTCAAAGCCAGTTCACCCTACACTACACTACGGTCACCCTGGCACTTAACACTTTCCCTACAGAAACTACATTTTTGCATCTAACTAAAGCAGAAAATAGCACCCTAACTACCCTAAATGACACCTTTGAAGCAGAAGTAACAGAACTGCTTCCACTCTCTTCCATGTCCCTGTATTACAATGCTAGGAATTTGGCGGGGCTATCTTATATACTGGGGGGCGTATTCACTAATGATTGGCCTATGGACCCCCTAGTCACTCCAATCACATTCCTAGCATTCTCCTGCCCCCTCAATTGGCTTTTGCTAATGGTTCTGGTCCAATCACGGGCTTTTAAAGCCCATTTCCTGTCCCATTGCATTTTGGTCGGTTCTGGTTGCCAAATTCCGAACTTTTTCAGCAAAAAGTTCGGAATTCGGCCGAACCTCGAACAGCCAATGTTCGGGTCGAACAGATGGTCGACCCGAACCGTTCGATCATCCCTAGTCATTTACTGGCCCCTTTCTTTTCCTGAATGAACACAGTGAGCGATCAGTACCAATCCCTCCTGTGTCCATTCATCACTGAAGCATAGTGAACTGTATCTACTTTGCTTCAGTTTGTAAATCAGCAGGAAGCCTCAGAGCGCTTCCTATTCATTCATCTGTGCACCTGAAGTGCAGATAAAGGGACCGATTAATATATCTCCTCAGTCACTTTCGGTCGAGGGTGGGGCCCTGTCAGGTAGGCTGTATGGGGCCCCCGCGATTTCTAACAGCAGCCCTGCAAGTAGCATCATGTCACAACTGAGTATAAAAGAGAAGAGGGCCGCCTCTAAGTGTAGCAATATGATTACATTTAATGAAGGTTCAACATTTAGCAACTCACATGGTTGATGATGAAAACAGGCACATCTAAGTATGCAGGCATCTGAAGTAAAGCTTTCCACATAGACTGTACTCCGCACCGCCATCAACGTCATCCCTTTCACGCTGCGCTCCACGAGCGCTTCAAGCCTCACTTTCAGATCACTCTACTGCAGGGTAGTCTTCTCAGTCATGACTGCAGACTAATAGTGGTGAGAGACGGCAGTGCGGAGGGCAGTCTATGTGGACAGCTTTACCCCGGTTGCCTGCATACTTATGCTGGCCATACACTAGCCGAAAAATTGTTCGCAAATCTGTCGTTTGGTCCGTTCGTTCGTTTTTCGTCCAGTTAATGGGCACAAATAGAAAATTGGTTTTAACTTTTCAGAGCTGAAAAATCGAAGGAACAGTTTGGAAAATTCTGCTGAACGAACGATAAATTGAAAGGTTAATGTTTCTCGCCCGAACTGTTTGCACTAGGTATATTTGACAAACTGAACAAAAAACGGATTCATCTATGTCCATTGAACGATTTATTGATCAAAATTCAGTCATTACCCGATAGCACGATCCTCTGCTCTCACGGCCGAGTGTTCGTTTTTCGAAAATAAGTTTGAACGATTTTTCGAATAGTGTATGGCCAGCATTACTGTAGATGTGCCTGTTTTAATCATCATCCATGTGAATGTTGAACCTTCATTAAATGGAACCATATTGCTACACTTAGAGGCGCCTCTCTTCTCTTTTATACTCTGTAGCTCCTGCTGGATTTTGCTTCTAATCCCCTTGTGGAGGCGCCATTTGTGGATGGACATTTTATGGTTACACAGCCTATCACATTGCTATAATCTTTTTATATGGACTATAAACTGAAGGATTTATGAATAAATGGTTGTGGAACGAGTTTCCATTATTTCTTATGGGGAAATTCGCTTTGATATAAGAGTGCTTTGGATTACAAGCATGTTTCCGGAACGAATTATGCTCGCAATCCAAGGTTTTACTGTACTTGTTGAAGAGTATCATTATTCATACAGCACTGCTTTTTACTTTTTTATGTACTTTTTGTGTTTGTATATTTACAAATGTTACATGCTGCTTTTTTCCAGACCACTTAAAGTGGAGTTCCACCCTAAAATGATACTTACCTCCATCTTCTCGCTCCGGGTCACCTGAAAAACAAATGGATAATCACAATTTTTTTTTTTTTTTACTTACCTTGTAGAGAAAATATACTTACCTTACTTCCTTCTTCCTCCCCTCGGCGGCCACGGCGATTCGTCACTTCCTGGCTTTTGCAATGATTCCTGGGAGCTGAACGTCATCGCTCCCAGGAATCAATGCGCCTGCACCGGCCCCAACGTCAGTTCTGGGGCGCGCGCGTCATTCCCTTCTAAACAGCTTCTGGGCATGCCCAGAAGCTGTGGAGGGATGACGCGCGCGCACCGGAAGTGACGGCGGGGCCGGTGCAGTGCATCGTGTGACCGAAGAAAAAGGAAGAGGACGCCGAAGAGGATCACGCTGGCTTCAAGCTGCCCACACCTGAGATGGCAGCGCTGGACAATACATTTTCAAGGTAAGTATTTCTCCTAAAAGGTAAGTGCAACCCGGGACAGATCAGAGGCTATCCATTGTGGAATGCACTAGCCCTGACTGTCCCGGGGGTATTTTTAATAAAAAAAGTATCCCCTGGGTGGAACTCCGCTTTAAGCGCTGACAGCTGACATTTTAGATTACTGAAAGTTTTTTACTTTAATGCAATTAAGGTAAAAAAAACTTTTAGCCCCTGTTCACATTGGGCTAAAATCAGGCATTGAGCAGGCCAAATCGGAGCCTATTGCTCACAACGGCTGAATCAGTGCGACGCCGACTTTATGGCACCCCAACAATTCCCAAACGTAGTTTCTGCACTATTTTTGGCGACTTTGGGGGGGATTTCAATAGTCGTCTGTACAGGAATCTTCACAGATGTCTGCCAAATCGCCCCCGAACTCGCAATGACATGCGGGTTTAAAATAGTGCGAGTTCAGCTGAACCCGCACAATATTAAACCGGCCTCAGTTTGAATGAGGGCTCAGGCTTTAAGACGGGCCTATTTCTGACATTTGTTTACAAGTTAAAATCATTTTTTTTGCTAGAAAATTACTTAGAACCCCCCAAACATTATATTTATTTTTTTTAGCAGAGACCCTAGAGTATAAAATATAGATTTTTATATCACACGGTATTTGCGCAGCGGTCTTACAAACACATTTTTTTGAGAAAAAAGACACTTTTTAAAAATTAATAAATAAGAAAACAGTAAATGTAGCCCAATTTTTTTCTATAATGTGAAAGATAATGTTACGCCGAGTAAATTGATACCCAACATGTCATGCTTCAAAATTGCGCACGCTCGTGGAATGGCGACAAACATTGGTACTTAAAAATATCCATAGGCGACATTTTAAAAATTTCTACAGGTTACAACAAGTTTAGATTTTTAGAGGAGATCTATGGCTAGAATTATTGCTCTCACTCAAACGATCGTGGCGACACCCTCACATGGGTGATTTGAACACTGTTTACATATGTGGGCGCGACTTGCGTATGCTTTCGCTTCTGCAAGTGAGCTAACGGGGAGTGGGAGCTTTCATTTTTCCTATTTATTTTATCTTTTAGTTTTTATTTTTACACTGTCCCTTTAACCGCTTGCCGGTCAGCCCCTGCCAGGCAGAGTGACGTTAATTAACGTCACTAGCCTGGGAGGGTCTGGGGAGCGAGCGCGCGCCCGCGGAGGCGCGCTCCCGCACGGTCACGGACCCCCCCGCGCGTGTGACCAGCGGACCCGATGTCCGCCGGCCACTCTGCGATCGGCGGGGGAGAGGGAGAAAGTCAGGCAGCTTGTGTAAACAAGCCACCTGTCATTCTCCTCGGTGTAAAGACACTGATCACACGGATCTACTATGTAGATCCGTTGATCAGTGTCCTTACAGCTCAAGCCACAGCCAATCACAGTAGAAAGCACGCCCCTAGGGACACACACAGCCCCTCCCTCCCAAAAAAAAGTTAACCCCTTCACTGCCAGTGTAATTTTACAGTAACAGTGCATATGTATAGCACTGATTACTGTAGAAATGTCACTGGTAACCCCAAAAGTGTCAAAAATGTCAGTAAAGGGTCCGATCTGTCCGCCGCAATGTTGCAGTACCGCAAAAAAAATCGCAGATCGCCGCCATTACGCGTTAAAAAAAAACAACAAAAATGACAAAAATCTTTCCCTTTGTTAGTAAACGCGATAACTTTTGCGCAAACCAATAAAAATACGCTTTTTGCGATTTTTTTTACCAAACATAGGTAGGATAAAACAAATTGGCCGAAAATGTTAAAAAATTTTGATTTTTACATTTTTTTGGGGGGAATTTCATATAAAAAAATGTGAAAAATATTGCTATTTTTGCAAAATTGTCGCTCTTTTTTTGTTTATAGCGCGTGATCAAAAAATCGCACAGGTGATCAAATACCACCAAAAGAAAGCTCTGTTTGTGGGAAAAAAAGGACGTCAAATTCGTTTAGGTACAGCGTCGCACGACCGCGCAATTGTCCATTAAAGTCACGCAGTGCCGAATCGCAAAATACCCCCTGGTCTTTTAGCAGGAAAATCCTCCGGGGCTTAAGTGGTTAAAAAAAATGTTTTTGATCACTTTTATTCCTATTACAAGGAATGTAAACATCCCTTGTAATAGAAATAAGCATGACAGGTCCTCTTTATTGTGAGATCTGGGGGTCAAAAAAAACCTCACATCTCACATCTACACTAAAAAGTAAAAAAAAAAAAAAAAAAAAAATGACTTGATGATGAAAAAAATGGGCCCTTTAAGGCCGTTGGGAGGAAATGAGGTATGGCTCTACTCCTCCAAGGCCATAGAGTGGAGTGGAGGCTATCTTGCCTTCATTTGACTTCCTGCCTAAGAGGAGAGAGGATCGGATCGTTTTCCCCACTACCGACGGCTCCGGTAAGCTAGGAAAATGACCGAAAAGCGGTGCAAGGGACGGGGACGGGGGGGCACTTCTCCCACCGCCCATAAAGTAAAGTGACCAGATTTTTAAAATGAAATCCGGGGGCATATATATTTTTTTTTAATGGCAAATGGTAAACTATTTTGTAAGCATATTTCATCAAATGATATATATGCAGTGTATGTGTTTATTAAATGATTGTATGATATATACATTATTTCTCACATTTTGTCCATGAGATTAGAAAAAAAAGATACTTCTTAGAATTTTTTGGGGATATGACCACCAAGTGTTATGAAAAAAAGATAGAGAAAAAAACTTTTCAATTCATACTTAGCATTTTATTCTTACCAAAGAATTTTGATTCAACAATCACAATATAAATTGACAATTCAGAACGGTAAAAGATTTCATGGTGATAACACGTAGGATACCTTCTAACATAAATAATCAAGTAATAATAGCTAACTGTTATAAGACTACAGGTGTTAAAGGAACAGTTAGGCACTATAACGACTTCATCAAAATGACGTTTTTATGGTGTCAGGAGGTCCCTGAGCGCTGTCTTACCTTATGGGATTGAACTGTTCTCAAATGAGTTAACCCCAAAGTCTGTGTTCCGGCATTGATCTCCCAGCGGGCACCTCTGATTGGCTGAAAGCAGTCAGCTGATGCTCTCAGCCAACCAGTGACTCCTATTCGTAAAACTGTCTTGAAAAAGGTAAGTATGAGTCACTAAATGGCTTAGACGCAGTGATGGCGAACCTTGGCACTCCAGATGTTTTAGAACTACATTTTCCATGATGCTCAGCTATACTGCAGCGTGCATGAGCATCATGGGAAATGTAGTTCCAAAACATCTGGAGTGCCAAGGTTCGCCATAACTGAGCGTCAGCTAATCGCTCTCAGCCAATCGAGGCGCCGCAAGCTGGCCCTGCAGGAGCCTTCCAATTAAGAGAGATTTCTAAACTGGAAGAGTCAGGATGCTGGGAGATTGGTGCTGGAACACAGACTTTGGGGTTAAACTATTCAAGAATGGTGAGCCAGTGCCAGGGACATCCTGGCACCATAACAACTCTATCTGGGAACAAAACTGGGGACAGACTTGGTCCGGGGATTGTCCCCGGAAACCGGGGACGTCTGGTCACCCTACCATAAAGGTGATCCCGCGGCTCAGCTGCTGGGACCACCTTTATGTTGAAGCGGACCACCTGCTGTTAAAAAAATACCGGGGTAATGGCAGCTATCTGCTGCCATAACCCCAGTATTTAATGTCAAAGCACCAACGTATATTTACAGTGGGCGGTCCGGAAGTGGTTCAGACACTCGGCAGAATGTTTCCTCAGTCATTGCTCTCCCCACTTAGTGGACAGCACAAGGGGAATAAGGAGAAAAGAAGATGAGAAGATCTGTAAGTGAATCTGCAGTGAAGAAAGATCAGGTCACCTGCTCTATCAGACAAAGCTGTGATGTGGCAGAGCTGTGTAAATCTTAGGACTGGATGGACAAAAATCCTTTGGCAGGTAAAACATGGCCATTATATGTATTTCATTTGTTTATTTAATTTTTTGCCTGGAGTTTACCTTTTATATAATTCTAACGTCTCATCTCATCCAGCTTTACTAGGGCAGCTCGCCAATTCCTTGTATTTTATTTTCTTCTTCTGCAATTTAAATATTACAACTACGCTATTATTATTACACTGCAAATGTATTTAATGTGTCCGGTGACGCACTATACCTTAGCGCTGAGTAATATATTTACATTTATCCAAAAACAGATAGCGGGGCATTTACTGGAAATATGAGGCAAGCGGAGAGAAGGAGTTAATTGGGGGATAAGCTGGCTCTGGACATCCAAAACAAATTCAATAAATTGCAGGTTCTCTTTAGATGAAATAAAACAGAGCAGGGAAGAGGAACATCGGTTTACAATTGTGCGGGATGTGGGAAACAGAATCACAGACTCTTCAGGAAGTGTGGGCAGCTTGGCACGTTCCTCCTCTCTCACAGTATGAGATGTTATTACACACCACCTTCTAAATAGGAGAGATGGAAGAAAAATATATATGTGGGGTTATGTCCTGCTTAAAGTGGACCTGGACTCAGAAAGTGAATGGGCAAAGTCCAGACCGAGGGTCAGGGGGGTCCTGCATTCTGATAGGACAGCCAGTGCAGCATAGTTACCAACTTTTAAAAAAAATTTCAGGGGACACTTTGCAGCACAGCTATCAATTACCACACCCACTTCCCTTAAGCTCCACCCACTCTGCATAATTAATCTCGCCAATTTATCAGATTATAGAGTCTACTCCAATATAGAGAGAATTACAGGGAATTAAAAAAGGGAATTTCAATCTTAAGGCCACAGTAGCAGAGTTGGAATAATTCTCCCATTCAGCTGCACTACTTCTGCGTAACATGGGCAGCCCGATTAACAGGCGCTTCCAGGGACAATATAAATTACCCGGGACAGGCTCCTATTTGCAGGGACTGTCCCAGGAAAAAAGGGACAGTTGGCAAGTATGAGTGCAGTATGGAAACTCCTCCTATAAGCTTTAACCACTTCTGGATACCGGAAGGATTTCCCCCCTAATGACCAGGCCCTATTTTGCGATTCGGCACTGCATTACTTTAACGGACAATTGTGCGGTCGTGCAACGCTGTACCTAAATAAAATTGACGTCCTTTTTTTCCCACAAACAGAGCTTTCTTTTGGTGGTATTTGATCACCTGTGCTATTTTTATTTTTTGCGCTATAAACAAAAAAATGTTGACAGTTTTGAAAAAAAAAAAAAAAAAAACAATATTTTTCATTCTGCTATATAACATTCCCCAAAAAAATGTAAAAATCAAAATTTTTTAACATTTTAGGCCAATTTATTTTCTGCTACATATTTTTGGTAAAAAAAAAAATAATCGCAATAAGCGTATTTTGATTGGTTTGTGCAAAAGTTAATGCGTCTACAAACTACGGGAAAGATTTATGTCATTTTTATTGTTTTTTTTTTTTTTTTTTTTTTACTATTAATGGCGGCGATCTGCGATTTTTAGCTGGTTTGCGACATTGCGGCAGACAGTTTGGACCCCTAACTGACATTTTTGGGGGGACCAGTGACATTACTACAGTAATCAGTGCTAAAAATATGCACTGTTACTGTAATAATGACACTGGCAGGGAAGGGGTTAACATTATGGGTGATCACGGGGTTAAATGTGAGCCTAGGGGAGTGGTTCTAACTGTTGGGGGGCATGGCTTGTGAAATGACCATAGAGACCTGTGATCCTATATAGAAGGATCACAGCAGAGGCGTAACTAGAACCTTCAGGGCCCCGATGCAAGAAACCATGAAGGGCCCCCCAGACCCCTGGCCGGGCCCTTCCCTTCAAGCCCGGGGCTCTTCCCACTAATCCTGCAATCTTGGGGCCTCCCCACAGTGGTGAAATGCCAGGGCCCGGTCGCAAGTGTGACCTTTGAGATCCTAGAAGTTCACCCACTGGTTTGCTACCGGGCCCCCTGGAGCATGGGGCCTGGTAGCGATTGCAACCCCTGCAACCCCTGTAGTTACGCCCCTGGATCACAGTCACTCTGTGATCATTCCAGGGAGAAGAACGGTCAGCTGTGTTTACAACAGCTGACCGTTCTTCTCTCTCAGCGGGGAGAGATCGCGGGTGCCAGACGGCAATCAGAGCCACCGGCCCTGTGCGTCAGAGTCCCCGCTGCAGAGTGGGGGCGGGAGCGCCCCCTAGCTGCAGCCACGCAACTGATGTATACCTATGTCAGTTCGCGCAGGAGGGGTTGCCTGCCGCAGTATAACTGCGGTGGGCGGTCCTTAACCGGCTAACCAGGCTGAAGAAAAAAGGTATTTAGCAGTTTATATTTACTAAAATAATTGGATTTCCATGTTTTGTGTACTGTGGGAGACCAGATATAGTGAAGGCAAGCTCCTGGGGTTAGTAACACTTAAAGTTCATGTTCTGCCTTACCTCCTCCCTCTTCTCTCGCTTACAATTAGACATTTTTATTTTTCAGATAAAGTACTTTATTTGTGCTGCAAAGTAGTACTTTTGCATTTTTCGCCCAGGCTAGAATGCCCCCCCACCTCCTGCACAGATGTTTCATAGGTCTCATGTCCCGAGAGAGCCCTGTGGTGGTGCATCTGCATATGTGCTGGTTTTCCTGGCCATCTGCGCACGTGTAGGGTTTCCTGCACACGTGCAGATACAGCTACGAGGGATGTCTGAAACCTTCCCTGTCTTTGCAAATCACCTGCACATGTGTGGATGTACCATTGAGCGCTGCCAGGACCTGAAGGCCGGGCATTGCCTGTGAGCACATCTGTGTATGTGCCATAATGTTAACAGCCGGGGGGGGGGGGGGGGGGGTTTGGGCTGAGACACCTGGGAAGCGCATTCATTTTAACCTGTTCTGGACCACTCCACGCAAAAAAAACTGCGGCAGGGTGGCCCTCCTTCTTTCGTGCTCTGGGTTGAAAGCATGCGCTGCCGGCGACCTGCTCCCGCTGTGATTGGACACAGCAGGAGCCAATCAGTGGGTCCGTCAGATCCGATGTTCGCCGGCCCCCGGCGATCGTTCGTAAGAGAGGCAGAGCGGCAGTCTGCCTATGTAAACAAGTCAGACCGCCGTTCTGTCAGAGGGGAAGATGGAGATCTTCTGCAAAGCAGGAACATGGATCTCGGATTTCCCCCAGTCAAAGCATCTCCCACACAGTTAGAATGCACTCCCAGGGAACACAGTTAACCGTTTGATCGCCCCTGATGTTAACCCCTTCCCAGCCAGTGTTGTTAGTACAGTGACAGTGCATTTTTTTAGTCTCACTTAAGATCGATGATCGCCGTCATTACTAAAAAAAAATTAAATAAATCTATCCCATAGTTTGTAGAGACTATAATTTTTGCACAAACCAATCAATATACGCTAATTGGGATTTTTTTTTTTTTTTTTTACCAAAAACATGTAGCAGAATACATTTTGGCCTAAATTGATGAAAACATTCGATTTTTTACACTTTTTTATTGGGTATGTTTTATAGCAAAAAATAAAAAATATTGATTTTTTCCCAAAATTGTTGGTCTTTTTTTGTTTATAGCCCAAATTAAAAAAAAAAAAAACGCAGAGGTGATCAAATATCACCAAAAGAAAGCTCTATTCATGGGAAAAAAAGGGACGTCAATTGTATTTGGGTACAGCGTTGCACAACCGCGCAATTGTCAGGTAAAGTAACGCAGTGCCATATCGCCATATCGCAAAAAAAAACCTGGTCAGGAAGGGGGGAAGGGGGGGGAAACCTTCCGGGGCTGAAGTGGTTAAAGCGGTTGTAAAGGCACAAGGTTTTTTTTATCTTAATGTATTCTCTGCATTAAGGTAAGAGAACTTCTGACCCCCCCAAATACCTGAGCCTGTTTTCGATCCAACACTATGGCTGAGAGCACCGGCTCTCTCCACTCTCTCTCCTCACTGGACACAAAGGCAGTAGAGGGAGCCATTAGCTCCTGCTGCAGCCAATCACAGCCTATGAGGAGAGAGCAGGGGGTGGGGAAGAACTGTGCTGGGTGTATCAATGGATACACAGAGCCCTGCTCTGGATCAAGCCAGCATGACTGCTCCTATCGCAAGGGGGCACTCAGAAGGGGGGGTCGAGTCAGAAGCGCTAGCGGGGGACCCCAGAAATGGAGGATCAGGGGTGCTCTGTGCAAAGCCATTGTACAGAGCAGGTACAGTAAGTATGACATGCTTGTTATTTGAAACATAAGGCAAGGTCCCTACAAGAGGAAATCTTTAAATGGGGATACTTGTTGCGATGATAACTGTCTGTAATAGCATTTTCCTTCTCTCTTGAGAACTATCCTCTAACACACATATGTCAAACACAAGGCCCTTGAGCCGAGTCCGGCCCTCCAGGCCATTTCAAGTGGCCCTCGCACCTCTCCTGCAGCTGCGGTACCATCCTTATGCAGCCATTATGAGGCTCTACCCTCCCGTCTCAGCAGTTGGCGGCAGAGAGGAGGACAGAACTTCTCCTACAGATCCTTTGCCTCTCAGTCCAGCCACAGCATCCCTTTGTCTCTGCCTCCCCTGGTCTTAGCATTCATCAGACTTCAGCCTTCCTTTGGTCCTCCTCCAGACCTTGCACTTTCTGCTTCCCACAAGGTAAGGGAGGTGCAATGTGATGAACGGGAAGGTCGGGACTCTTTACTTCTGATGGTGGGGGGCTCTTGATATCTGATGTAAAGGGGGGGGGGGGGTTGCTCTCGACATCTAGTCTTGGATACAACCGGACCATTGAGGAAAACCATAGTGCAGATGCAGCCCACAATGAAATTGAGTTTGACACCCCTGCTCTAACAGGAGATGAAGGAAAATCTCCCCAAGGGCACACAAAACAGTCTGCTGGGGTTTTAGCCTCTCCTTACTCTTTTCCAAAGTAAAAACAAAGAAAGTTTAAAACTTAGATATACTTTATAAATGCCGGTTCACATATATGTGATGCGAGAACCCTGAAAATCCACTGCGGGTTCCCGCATCGCATTCAAATCGCAGGCAATTTACACTGCAATATGCAAATCGCTGGGGATGTTAACAAGTGATCGACCGATATGGTTTTTTTAGTGCCAATACCGATACCGATATTTTGGTCATCGGATATCGGTATCGGCAGAGATGTATAGTAACGAAGTAGAACTACTTAAGTACTGTACTTAAGTACCGAAATGCAGTATCTGTACTTTCCTAGAGTAGAATTTTTTTCTCCTACTTCTACTTTTACTTCACTACATTTTTTCGATGATTTTGATACTTCTACTCCGATATTTTTTTTTTGTGCTGCAAAAGTACTCGTTACTTTTCTGCCTTTCCCTTTTTCTTTTTTGTTTGGTTTCCCTCCTTACTGCTCTCTCCTACTCTTTCAATTATCCTCCCTATTCTGCCTTCCCCCCTCCCCTCCTCTTTTCTATAGGAAGGCAAAGGTAAAGATACCCCCCTTTTTCATGGTTACCTGGTCTCTGGCCATTTGGGTAGCGTTGTTCCGCTCCAGGCTTCCGCTGGGCCGGCGTGGAGTGCTCCCACATGCGCCTCTCGGCGCTCTGCATGTGTGGCGGCCTTCGGCCACTCCGCTCCTCCCCTCCTTGTCTCCATTCGCTGACGTCTCAGCGCTGGGAGGTGGGGATTCCGGCGGCCACGCAGTAGAGGCATGTGCGCATGCACAGTGCAATCGAGGCACTGGTGGCCATCTTGGTTAAGGGAAACATGGGGGGGTCTCTGATGTAAGGGGGGCTTTGTGTGGGCGGTCAATGATGTAAGGGGGCTCTGTGTGGGGGGTCTCTGATGTAAGGGGGGTCTCTGAAGTAAAGGGGGGCTCTGTGTGGGAGGGCTCTGATGTAAGGGGAGCTCTGTGTGGAGGGGCTCTGATGTAGGGAGAGCTCTGTGCGGGGCTCTATGGGGGGGGGCTCTGATGTAAGGGGGGCTCTGTGGGGATGGTCTCTGATGTAAGGGGGCTCTGTGTTGGGGTCTCTGGATGTAAGGGGGGCTTTGTGTGAGGGGTCTCTAAAGTAAGGGGGCTTTGTGTGGGGGGTCTCTGATGTAAGGGGGGCTCTGTGTGGGGGGTCTCTGATGTAAAGGAGGCTTTGTGTGGGGGGTCTTTGATGTAAGGGGGTGCTGTGTGGGGGGTCTTTGATGTAAGTGGGCTCTGTGTGGGGGGTCTCTGGTGTAAGGGGGCTCTGTGTGGGGGGTCTCTGATGTAAGGGGGCTCTGTGTGGGGGTCTCTGATGTAAGGGGTCTCTGTGTGGGGGGTCTCTGATGTAAGGGGGACTCTGTGTGGGAGGGCTCTGATGTGGGGGGCTCTGATGTAAGGGGAGCTCTGTGTGGAGGGGCTCTGATGTAAGGGGAGCTCTGTGGGGGGCTCTATGGGGGGCTCTGATGTAAGGGGGGCTCTGTGGGGATGGTCTCTGATGTAAGGGGGCTCTGTGTTGGGGTCTCTGTTGTAAGGGGGGCTTTGTGTGAGGGGTCTCTAAAGTAAGGGGGCTTTGTGTGGGGATGGTCTCTGATGTAAGGGGGCTCTGTGTTGGGGGCTCTGATGTAAGGGGGCTCTGTGGGGGGGTCTCTGATGTAAGGGGAGCTCTGTGTGTGTGGGGGGTCTCTGATGCAAAGGGGGCTCTGTATGGGGGTCTCTGATGTAAGGGGGTTCTGTGTGGGGGGTCTTTGATGTAAGGGGGGCTCTGTGTGGGGGGTCTCTGATGTAAAGGGGGCTCTTTGTGGGGGCTGGGGGGTCTCTGCTGTAAGGGTGCTCTGTGTGGGGGGTCTCTGATGTAAGTGGGGCCTCTGCGGGGGGTTTCTGTTGTAAGGGGGCTCCGTTGGGGGGTCTCTGATGTAAGGGGGGTCTCTAATGTAAGGGGGGCTAAGTTTGTAGTGATCATAAAAAAGAAAAGTCAAATGAAGTGCAAGAAAAAATGTGCAGGGCGCTGGTGGGGGCGCCACAGGATCAGTTCGCACAGGGCGCTTGAACACCTAAGGCCGGCCCTGGTTGGGAGGTTCTTTCCCATTAACAGCAGATATGAAATTATATTCATCTTGTTTTGTCACATATATATATTTGAAGATTCACAATATTTTGAACTTTTTATTGACTTAGATTTCATACACTCTACCTTTATTTTATTATTGGAATATATTGTTGTATATCACATTGGTTTATATATGATTTTGCGCACCAATAAGCTGTGGAGAAAAAAAAAACAGGCAGGGAAGAGAAGGAGGGATGCTTTAAAAGGGGAAGGGAGGGACATACTTTATCTGTTTTTTGTTTACAAAAAGTTACAGCCTAAGGAATTGTGATTGTCCTTTAGGTTAATCATTTGAATAAATCATTTGAAATAATAAAAAACAATATGATGTTCAAACTTTTGACTTCTTTCTTTAATAACTACATAACACAGTACTTCTACTTCTACTTTCAGTACTTGAGTAGAATTTTTTTTTCAAAACTACTGGTACTTTTTACTTTTAGTACTTAAGTAGCAATTTTTTTGAAAAAACTACTTGCAATACTTAAGTAAAAAAAATGTTGAATACTTTAGTACTTCCACTTAAGTAACTTTTTGATCGAGCACTTGCACTTTTACTCAAGTAGAAATTTTGAGTACTTTATACAAGTCTGGGTATCGGCCAATATCGGCCAATAATTTTGGACATTTAACACTTTTTATTAATTATTTTTTTTACAGGTACTGTTGTGGAGGGATTTGGGGGTCTAAAAGACCCCCAAACCCCTCCTCTGCACTTAAAAGCATTCAAAACGCCAAGTTTGGCTGTTTTGAATGCTGTAAATTATTTTATTTTCTGGCGCCGAGTACCCGGAAGTGATGTCATGACACCACTTCCGGGTTTTTACATGGAGACCCGATCAGAGATGAATGCGGCTTTGATTGGGTCTTCTCTTCGGCGGCCTGCAGGTAGGATGCCTGGGTCTCCCGGTGGGACGGGACGTCCCCTCCCGCTCCTTGTAATGACAGCCGAGCGGCTTCTCAGCCGGATCGGTTGCCATTACAAGTCAGCCGACCGTCGGCTATGGACGCCGGTACCGGGGTGATGCCTCTAGCTGCAGGCATCACTCCGGTACAAGCACTTTCCGAAATATCGGCAATATCGGTAACCTCCAGGGCCGATTCCGATATATCGGGGAAAGTGCATATCGGCATTGCCGATAATCGGTCGATCTGTAGTGTTAACGACACCCCCAGATCAATTTGCATATCGCAGTGTGAACTGTCAGTTCAGATATAAATCAGATCACATAGGTGTGAACCACCATGCGACCCGATTCTGCTGTGGACCCAAAAAAGGGTCCTGTGCGTGTTGTATCCGAATCCAATGTGAATTCAGCCATACAATCTGTATGGCTGAATTTGCATCGCACAGAAATCGCATGTGATTTGCAGAGCAGTGCGCTCCGAATCAAATGCTTGTCTGTCATCGCACTGATGTGAGCCGGGGCTAAGGCATATCTAATTTCAGTACTATGTTTTTTAAACCATATCATGATTATCTTCATAGCAGAGTTGTCTACACAATAAATTAATGAAACACCAGCAGGGTTGCCATCATTACATAGAGATAAAGTACCAGACTCAATGCCAACGTCATAAAAAAAGAATAAAAACGCCAGAGCTGTTCCAGAGTCATAAAATTCCATAGCAGTTTTGGAATGATAACATGTTAATCTCAATGCTGCCATTGTTAAAAAGTAATAATATGCACTCTCTGTGTCACAGTTAATAAATAATTACGATGTGTCAGTCTCGGGGCCACGGTTATTATTGAAATAATGAAATCGCATTTTCAATGCCACATTGGTTAGCAAGTAATAAAATGTCTATCTGAAAGCCTCAGTTGTTAAAAAAAATAATAAATGCCCATCTCGGTGCCAAAATCCCCAATAATAAGCATAATATTAAAATTCCTCAGCAGTGATCCACCTAAACCAGCAAAAGAAAAGTAATTAAAATCCAATTCTGATGCATTAACAAAGACAGGGATCCGGGTTAGCATACATTTGCAAATGTATGAGAAAGTTACAAGACCTGTAGACAGCCATGGGCGTCCGCAGAATTTTTTTCGGGGGGGGGGGGGGGGGAATTATTTTAAGGTCACCCATTCTCCACCCCTTTTCGTCCCCATAGATCCCCCTTTAGAGCAGGCCAGGCCAGGATCCCCCATAGATCCCCTTTAGAGCAGGGTCCCCATAGATCCCCCTTCAGAGCAGGACTCAGTGTCCTGGCACTGACTAAACTGCTCACTGTTCTCCCTGCTGGACGGCAGGGTGTATCTCAGGATCTTCATACAAGAATCTTGCTGCTTTTGCATAATTATTTCTGTGGTTTGTGGTCTCTGCACCTCTTCCACGGCTTCTTTATATACGTTGTATGTTGTATACTCCTTTAGATATTGGATCACAATTATCAGGGGGCAGCTCTGATATGAAGCAAAGCTCTGCCTCTACCAAGATGGTTGCCTCCACACAGAGACGCAGTGCAGAACATGGCATAGTTGGTCAGTTAACGGGAAAAAGATCAGCTACATGGAGACCACAACCAACACTGGGGACTTGCTGTTTGCCCTCTGCCTGCCTGTTATGGGCAACCTCCAAAGTACAGGGCATCTTTAGGTACATGCATGCTTAGTTATGTGTAACTCTTAGACCCCGTTCACACTGGGGCGACTTGTCAGGCGACCTGGTCGCCTGACAAGTCGCCGTGGGTCGCCTGCCATAGAGTAGCACAGGACCCGTTCTAATAGGAGCGACACAAGTCGCTCCGACTTAGAAAAAGGGTCCTGAGTTTCTTTGGGGCGACCTGGAGCGACCTGCATTGACTTCAATGATATGAAGTCCGTGCCGGCCGCTCCGAGGTCAGAGCCGGTTCACACAGGCGCGACCCGACTTGCGGGGGCGACCTGTGAAGTCGCGGTGCGCAGCTCCTACCGCGACTTCACAGGTCGCCCCCGCAAGTCGGGTCGCGCCTGTGTGAACCGGCTCTTACAGGTATTAACCACTTGACCCAAATATAATTGATGTCCTTTTTTCCCCCAACAGAGCTTTCTTTTGGTGGTATTTGATCTCTTTTTTATTTTTTATTTTTTTGTGCTATAAACAAAAAAAGACAGACAATTAAAAAATAAACAAACAAAAAAAGAACAATATTTTTTTTATCTTCTGCTATAAAACCTATTTAATAAAAAAATTGAAAAAAATCGAATTTCTTCAGAAATTTAGGCCAATATGTATTCTGCTACATATTTTTGGTCACAAAAAAAACCCAAAAGGGGAAAATTGATTGGTTTGCGCAAAAGTTATGGTGTCTACAAACTATGGAATATTTTTATTTTTATTTTTTTTTTTTACTAGTAATGGCAGCGATCAGCGTCTTATAGCGGGACTGCAATATTGCAGTGGACATTCTGACACTAAGGGGTTCGTTTACTAAAGCTAGAGTGGGCAAATTAGTCACAACTTTGCAGAGAAAGCAATCGGCTTCCAGGTTTTTTAAATTAAGCTTTAGCAATAAAACCTAAATAAATGTATGTTTTATTGCTAAAGCCTAATTAAACAAGCTGAGATGAGAAGCTGATTGGTTTCTCTGCAGAATTCTGACTAATTTTGCACTCTCTAGCTTTTAGTAAATAAAACCCCTAGGGCCCCTTTCACACTTGTATGACTCTAAAGTTGCGCCGACTTTGGAGTGCAACTTTGGTGAACTTTGATGCAACATTTTTGCAACTTTGATGCAACTTTGCATGGATGCAACTTGGATATGACTTTGGTTTGACCAGTATTATGACCAACTGTTGCACACAAGTTGCATTGTATAACATTCAGGGATGACTTTCATGCAATTTCTAAAGGTTTAACATTAATGTCTATGGCCCTCAAGTTGCATGAAAGTCGGACCAAAGTAGTGCACTAACTATTTTGAAGTTGCTGCAACTTTAAGTTGCGCATATATGAATAGTTATCATTGGGAAACATTGGAAACTACGTGCATGTCTGATGTCCAAAGTTGCATGACAAGTTGCACAAGTGTGAAAGGGGCCTAACTGACACTATTTGAGGACCAGTGACACTAATTCAGCGATCAGTGCTAAAAAATATGCACTGTCACTGTACTAATGACACTGGCAGGGAAGGGCTTGCCATCGTACCTGACTCTCTGTCTAACCATTGGTGGGTCCTAGAGAACATTGGGTACCCTGCACCTCCCGATCGGCTTCCTCTGTGTGTAATCACAGTGGAAGCAAGCCGATGTCGGCTTACATGCACGACCGATACCCCGAAGTGTCAGATAACACACACACACACACACACATATATATATATATATATATATATATGTATTCAGTGGCGTAGCGTGGGGAGGGCAGCCGGTCATTTCACCCTGGGCGTGACATTTGGGGGGGGGGGGGGGCGCAAAATTGATCCAATGCTGTCCTGAAGGTCTGTTCTGCAGCTTATTACCTCCCCCGACCCCTACACCTCCGATGAGGCATTCGGGCATTCCTCTCCACGGCACACTAATTCAGCTCCCCCCGCCCTCTGACTCCTTTGGTCCAGCCTATCCTGCTAGTGCGGCCTGTGTGTGTGAGAACAGCGGAGGGGGCAGGGCGGTGTTCGGCGCAGATCATGGGAAAAGTGCAGTGGCTGTTAGCACCCGGCGGGGGACACCAAGGAGCGACAATACTGCCTACCCGGTGCTGGGGAGAGCTCTGACCAGATGGACGAAGAGGCCATAGAGAAGTAAGGAGGATGATGGATATACTGATCTATCATCGCACTGTGTGTAGGGGGGACAGGGGGGGTTTAAGTAGTGCAGGTAGGGGTCAGGTAGGTCAGTGTTAGGGTCAGGTAGGTCAGTGTATTGGTCAGGTAGGTTAGTATATGTGTCAGGTAGGTCAGTGTAGGGGGCAGGTAGGTCAGTGTAGATAGGTCAGTGTAGGGGTCAGGTAGGTCAGCGTAGAGATTTACGTACATCAGTGTAGATAGGTCAGTGTAGGGGTCAGGTAAGTCAGTGTAGATAGGTCAGTTTAGGGGTCAGGTAAGTCAGTGTAGATAGGTCAGTGTAGGGGTCAGGTAGGTCAGTGTAGGGTCAGGCAGGTCAGTGTAGTGTCAGGCAGGTCAGTGTAGTGGTTAGGTAGGTTAGTGTAGGGGTCAGGTAGGTCAGTGTAGGAATCGGGTAGGTCAGTTTAGGGGTCAATGTAGGAATCGGTTAGGTTAGTGTAGTTGTCAGTGTAGGAATCAGGTAAGTCACTGTAGTGGCCAGTGTAGGAAGCAGGTAGGTCAGTGTAGTGGCCAGTGGTGGAATCAGGTAAGTCAGTTTAGTGGTCAGTGTAGGAAGCAGGTAGGTCAGTGTAGTGGTCAGTGTAGGAATCAGGTAGGCCAGTGTAGGAATCAGGTAGGTCTGTTTAGTGGTCAGGTAGGAATCAGCTAGGTCAGTGTGAAAAAGAGATAAAGAGACAAAACTCCACCCTATGTATAGTATAAATTCATAAACAATCAACATAAAAATGTATATAATACAAAAATAATCAAAATGTGATGTGCAACACCAACAGTGCACAGTGATTAGTGATAAATATATGTGAAATAGTCCACAAATGAAAAATTGACACATGCGAGTCCACACAAAGTGATGGTATTCTTATTCTAGAAAGGCAGTGGTATGTAACAGCTCTTTGCAGTGCAGTGTGTCCTCAAAGCAAGCGGGTGAAATAGCTCCTTACCAGAATCGACAAGTAAAACGCATGAAAGATGCATCCAGTTACCACCACCCAAGCTATGGTTAAATCACGGCACACACTAAGACACCTCGTGCAGATGGATAAAATGGTCTCTTACCAGATGTTAAACGAATATCAGCCAAAAAATTCTATCCTGAATATGGATCACTACGGACCAACAGGGATGGATATTAGGGGCTGAGAAGCTGTTTCCCACATAGAGGGTATCCTGGCGTTCTATCACAATGTAGGGCTGTTGCATATACACCTTCCTCAATTCTCCAATCCCAGTCAACGCCTTCTGAGGGGAAACGCATCCACGCCTTCACATCTTCGCGGTCTGCGCTGCAGGCACACGCAAAAACCTCCATCAGAAGCTTGTTGATCATTGGGCGTATGTAAGTGTTTTACCATATGTATAATAAATTATTTTTGGGGTAATGCACGATTGGTCTTCCCTCTTTCTTTGTATGAGCATATTGCCCTGCAGAAAGATGACCTAGGCTATAAGAAGTTTGCCAAGACCCTGAAACTGAGGTGCAGCAAAGTGGCCAAGACCATACAGCGGTTTAACAGGACAGGTTTCACTCAGAACAGGCCTCGCCATGGTCGTACAAGGAAGTTGAGTGCACGTGCTCAGCGTCATATCCAGAGGTTGTCTTTGGGAAATAGACGTATGAGTGCTGCCAGCATTGCTACAGAGGTTGAAGAGGGGGAGGTCAGCCTGTCAGTGCTCAGACCATACGCCGCACACTGCATCAAATTGGTCGCTGTTGTCCCAGAATGAAGCCTCTTCTAAAGATGATGCACAAGAAAGTCTGCAAACAGTTTGCTGAAGACAAGCAGATTAAGGATATGGATTATTGGAACCATGTCCTGTGGTCTGATGAGGCCAACATAAACCTATTTGGTTCAGATGTTGTCAAGCGTGTGTGGCGGCAACCAGGTGAGGAGTACAAAGATAAGTGTGTCTTGCCTACAGTCAAGCATGGTGGTGGGAGTGTCATAGTCTGGGGCTGCATGAGTGCAGCTGGCACTGGGGATCTACAGTTCATTGAGGGGACCATGAATGCCAAGATGTACTGTGACATACTGAAGCAGAGTATGATCACTTACCTTCAGAGACTGGGTCGCAGGGCAGTATTCCAACATGATAACGACCCCAAACACACCTCCAAGATGCCCACTGCTTATATAATGAAGCTGAGGGTAAAGGTGATGGACTGGCCAAGCATTTCTCCAGACCTGAACCCTATTGAGCATCTGTGGGGCATTTTCAAACAGAAGGTGGAGGAACGCAAGGTCTCTAACATCCACCAGCTCCGTGATGTCATCATGGAGGAGAGGAAGAGGACTCCAGTGGCAAGCTGTGAAGCTCTGGTGAACTCCATGCCCAAGAGGGTTAAGGCAGTGCTGGAAAATAATGGTGGCCACACAAAGTATTGACACTTTGGGCCTAATTTGGACATTTTAACTTAGAGGTGTACTCACTTTTGTTGCCAGTGGGTTAGACATTAATGGCTGTGTATTGAGTTATTTTGAGGGGACAGCAAATTTACACTGTTATATAAGCTGTACACTCACTACTTCACATTGTAGCAAAGTGTAATTTCTTTAGTGTTGTCACCAGTAGCGGCTGGTGTTCAAAATTTTTTTGGAGGGGGCGCAAACAGAAAAATGTAATAGGCATTTCTTTGCGGCAAAAAACGCTGTAAAAAATTGCGTGACTTTGAGGTCACAAAAGCGTGAAAGGGGTATAGTGTGCCCCCTTCAATGCAGAGTGACCAGCGTGCCCCCTTTCAATGCAGAGAGACCAGCCTGCCCCCTTTCAATGCAGAGTGACCAGCGTGCCCCCATTCAATCCAGAATGACCAGCGTGCCCCCATTTAATGCAGAAGGACTAGCGTGCCCCCATTCAATGCAGAATGACCAGCGTGCCCCCTTTTAATGCAGAATGACCAGCGATCAGTGAGCCCCCTTCAATGCAGAGAGATCAGTGTGCCCCCTTTCAATGCAGAGAGATAAGTGTGCCCCCATTCAATGCAGAGCGATCAGTGTGCCCCCATTCAATGCAGAGAGATCAGTGTGCCCCCATTCAATGTAGAGAGATCAGTGTGCCCCCTTCAATGTAGAGAGATCATCATGCCCCTTTTCAATGCAGAGTGACCAGCGTTGCATGCCCCCCCAGACCAGCACTAGTTACCTGATGCAGCGGCAGCTTCTCCTCAGTCCCCCCGCCTCTCCTCGAGTCCTCCCGCCTCCTCCTCGGCCAATGGCATGGTTTTTGCCTTTCGGCCAATCCGGAAGCGGGTGTCGGACCCGCTTCCGGATTGGCCAGGAGGAGGATCCGAGTGACCATAGCGAATTTTCATTCGCTATTGTCACACAATGGGTGGGCTCGGGGCGCACTACTCTGCCCCCGGGTCCTCCCTTTTCTGAAGCCTATTAGAGCCTCTGGCTCTAATCAGGTGACTCAAAAAAAAGCCCCATTGAACTCCATGCGTCCGGCGCCCCGCATGCAGATTAGGGGCCCGGACGCATGGATGGGGGGGGCGGCACCCCTGCGCCCCCCACACACCGACCTCCACTGGTTGTCACAGGAAAATATATAATAACATATTTATAAAAATGTGAGGGGTGTATTCACTTTTGTGAGATACTGTACATACATACACATAATCTGAGGCACAGGTGCCGCCCTGTAGCAGTAAAATTGCTATAGGGCAGACTGGACGTGGTTAATCTCTCCTCAAGATCACAGTACTCTCCCCAATAATGCCTTCAGCTGTTTTTCTCTCCATAAGGATAGAGCCATCTTTGTTCAGGCATCATCCAAGGTCATCATCTACTTGCAGGATGGAGATGCGAGCTTAGAGGTGACACGGCCTGTAAACTCAGGTGTCTGCACAGTTCTCTTCACCAAAGGTCTGGCGCAGATCAGTCCTTGCTGCAGCGCAGCCTACTTGCTACAAACGTTGAAGTCTGTTTAATATTTGAGGGGACTGAGGAAATTCTTCCTTTAGCTTGCAGCAGACGAATGACTTCATCATAGCATAGGCAAAGTCAAAGGACTTTGCTCAAGGACTCAAGGACTTCTTTTTAATGCTGGTGCTTTAATAAGATGTAGAGGAAACACAGTTGCATATTCTTGTAACATATCAAGAATGGCTGTAAAATGTAATGAGTCAGTGAGAAGATCCAAAGATTGTTTAACTCACCAAGACACAGAGATAGCTTCCAATGCAGGCTAATCCTTTCCTAACCTGGAATCATGAAAACAGATAACGTGACAATAACTCTGCCACTAAAAGAGCTTCCCTAATAATTTTCACAAGATTTTTTATAGTATAACTAAAGGCAAAACATTTTTTTGGAGGGGTTTGGATAGAGTGGAGAGGGATTAGAACCCCATGTCATGTTTTTTTTGCTGTCTGTGTCACCCTCTCTGTTTGTCCTGTTTACCATTATCACCGAAAGAGAAAGAAAATCCCAAATTTTGGGTGTCACTAGAATAGAGGGGAAATCTTCCAATGCCGATACCAGTTCTGGTGACAAAAAGGGATTCCCTCTCTTTTGAGGCATTTCCTCTCACTTCCTTTTTTTGGCTATGGGACAGGAAGTGAAGAAAAATCTCCCCAATGGGGACACAAAAAATGGCAAAAAAACTAACAGTTTATAAACCTTCCTTGCTCTAATCTAAAATAAAAAAAAGGGCTTTAGTTTTACTTGAAGGATATAAAAGGCTTTTATTCGGTACACTGTTTCAATGAAAACCCAGCTCGTGTTTTTAACCATTTAAGGACCAGGCCTATTTCTGCAACTTGTTTAAAAGTTAAAATCAGTAATTTTTTGCTAGAAAATTACTTAGAACCTCCAAACATTATATATATTTTTTTTCGAGAGACCCTAGAGAATAAAATGGACATCATTGCAATACTTTATGTCACACTGTATTTGTGCAGCGGTCTTACAAACGCAATTTGTTTGGAAAAAAATATACTTTTACGAATTAAAAAATAAGAAAACAGTAAAGTTAGCCAAATATTTTTCTATAATGTGAAAGATATTGTTACATCAAGTAAATTGATACCTAACATGTCCATGCTTTAACCACTTCCCGACCACCCGCCATCTATTTATAGGGTGGCTCTCCTGCGCAAACCGACGTAGATCTACGGGAAGCTAGGGGACAAACACGCGCCGGTGGCGGCGCGCTCCTGTCCCCACTCGGCAGCAGGTAAGCTGATGCATGTGTCAGGCGGCTCTGATTGCCGCTTGACACCCGCGATCGTTCCCCGCAGAGAGAGAAGAACGGTGTAAACGCAGCCGACCGTCTTCCCTAAAATGATCACAGAGCTCATGTGATTCTTCTATATAGGATCACATGTCTCTATGGTCATCTCAGAAGCTACGCACCCCCCCCCCCCACAGTTAGAATCACTCCCCTAGGGTCACATTTAACCCCTTGATCACCTATACTGTTAACCCCTTCCCTGCCAGTGTCATTATTACAGTAACAGTGCATATTTTTAGCACTGATTTCTGTAGTAATGTCACTGGTACCCCCAAAAGTGTCAAAAATGTCAGTTAGGGGTCCGATCTGTCCGCCGCAATGTCGCAGTCCCGCAAAAAAATCTCAGATTGCCACCCATTACTAGTAAAAACAACCCAAATAAAACCCAATAAAAATGACATAAGTCTTTCCCGTACTTAGTAGACGCGATAACTTTTGCACAAACCAATCAAAATACGCTTATTGCGATTTTTTTTTTTACCAAAAATATGTAGCAGAAAATAAATTGACCTAAAATGTTAACAAATTTTGATTTTTAAGTTTTTTTTTTTTCAGAATGTCATATAGCAGAATGTGAAAAATATAGTTTTTTTTCAAAATTTTCGTTTTTTTTTTGTTTATAGCGCAAAAAATAAAAATCGCACAGGTGATCAAATACCACCAAAAGAAAGCTCTATTTGTGGGAAAAAAGGACGTCAATTTTATTTGGATACAGCGTCGCACGACAGTGCAATTGTCCATTAAAATAACACAGTGCGGAATCGCAAAATATGGCCTGGTCATTAAGGGGGCAAATCCTTCCGGTCTTAAAGTGGTTAAAACTGCACACTAACTGAATGGTGACAAAGTTTGGTACTTAAAAATCTCCATAGGCGATCCTTTAAAAATTTGCACAGGTTACCAGTTTAGACAAATGGCGTGGCATGGGGTTTGTCCTATGCCTACATTCAGTCGTGGCTAAAAGTTTTGAGGACGCACGCAAGTATTTATTTTTACAAAGTATACTGCTTCGGTGTTTTTAGATCTTCTTGTCAGATGTTACTATGGTATACTGAAATATAATTACAAGCATTTCATAAGTGCCAAAGTCTATGACAATAAACAACGTTTATGCAAAGATTCATTATTTGCAGTGCTGATCCTTCTTTTTCAAGACCTGCAATTCACCATGGCATGCTGTCAATCAACTTCTGGGCCACATCCTGAATATTGGTAGCCCATTCTTGCATAATCAATGCTTGGAGTTAGAATTTATGGGGTTTTTTTGCTCACCGGCCTCTTGAGGATTGTCCACAACAACTTCTCAATGGGATTAAGATCTGGGGGGCCTCCTGGTCATGGACCCAAATTTCGATGTTTTGTTCCCCAAGCCACTTAGTTATCACTTTTGCCTTATGGCAAGGTGCTTCATTGTGCTGGAAAAGGCATTGTCCCTCACCAAACTACTCTTGGATGGTTAGGAGAAGTTGCTCTCAGAGGATGTTTTTGGACCATTCTTTATTCATGGCTGTGTTCTTAGGCAAAATTGTGAGTGAGTCCACTCCCTTGGCTGAGAAGCAACCCCACACATGAATGGTCTCAGGATGCTTTACTGTTGGCATGACACAGGACTGATGGTAGCGTTCACCTTTTCTTCTCCGGTCAAGGTTTTTTCCGGATATCCCAAACAATCCGAAATCAGAGAAAATGACTTTACCCCAGTCTTTAGCCAGGGCCGGTGCTAGACTGTTTTATGCCCTAGGCAAGATCAGCTACTTGTGCCCCCCCCCCCCAAAAATAAATAAAAAGGGAAGGGGTTAAAAACTGCTCTATGTCATATCCAGTGACCCTGAGCTGATGGTTCCTCCATGTAATGCTGTCATACCCAGTGATCCCAATGTTCCTCTATGTCACATCAGGGGTCCTTGATGTTCCTCCATGTCATACCCGGAGACCCTGATGTTTTTTCATGTCACACCTAGGGACCCTGATGTTCCTCCATGTCACACCTGGGGACCTCAATCCCCAATGGCACACCCAGGGATCCAAATTCCTCATGGCACACTTGGTGACCCCAAACCCCTGTTACACTTGTGACCCCTCTCCCCCATGTCACACCTGGTGACTCCGATTCCCCATGGCATACCTGGTGACCGCAATTCTCTTTCATACCAGGGATACTCCATGTCACACCCAGGGACCCTGATTCCCTGTTCTGGGGACACTTACTGGGCAGTATGAAGAGAGTGGCCTGCACTCTGCCCTCCTTCACCATGATCCTGCTTATTCCTTCTCCCAGGACGCTCCTCTCCTGGACCACAGTGCTCACCACAGCTCCAACCGGCTCCTGGTGGAGGGAGAAGCAGCAGTCAGAGAGCTCCGCACCTCCTTCATCACCAACATCCTCAGACCATTCCGTTGCCTCGTCTCTTCTGCTCCAGTAAAGGTGCTGCCCTCCAGTGCCGAGCTCCGGCTCAGGTTCAGCTCTCCTCCACTCCATGCTTAATACCGACCCAGGGAAATGAGCAGCTGCCCACCAGCTCAGATTAGAGATTCACTTCCCGCCCAGGGATTAGGCCGCTCAGCTCCAGACGAAGAGGATCAATATGCAGCTAGCACTCCGGTGGCCTCCTTTCCTGCCCCTTGGGGCTCCCCCAACAATGGTGGAAAGCCAGGGCCTGGTAGTTCTGCCACTGCCCCAGACACCTGGCATCTTCCTCTGTCCCTTCTTCCTCCCCCACTGCCGCCCCTTTCCGGCTGCCTAGTTTGCCTAGTGGAAGCACCAGCCCTGTCCTTAGCAGTACAATCCCTGTACCTTTTACAGAATATCAGTCTGTCCCTGATGTTTTTCCAGGAGAGAAGAGGCTTCTTTGCTGCCCTTCTTCACACCAGGCCACCCTCCAAAAGTCTTCTCCTCACTGTGGGTGTAGATGCACTCACACCTGCCTGCTGCCATCCCTGAGCAAGCTCTGCAATGGTGGTGCCCCGATTCCGCAGCTGAACCAACTGCAGGAGACGGTCCTGGCGCTTGCTGGACGTTCTTTGGTGCCCTGAAGCCTTCTTCACAAATGCAGTGGAGGTGTTTTTTTTGGATTAAGTTCATTTTCATGGCAAAGAAACTGCAATTAATTGCAATTCATCTGATCACTCTTCATAACATTCTGGGGTATATGCAAATTGTCATCATAAAAACTGAGGCAGCCGACTTTGTGAAAATTAATATTTGTGTCATTATCAAAACTTTTGGCAACGGCTGTACTTTTAATAATAGGTGTCCCTCATTCCCATCTCCAAAAATTGGGAGGTATGTGCACACAATTGCTGTACTTTCCCATTAAAGTGTTTGTAGACCCTTACATCTACCCAGTGAAGTGACTGGCCTCAGGTGATACACAGAGATAGTAACATAGTAGTTAAGATTAACCACTTCAGCCCTGGAAGGATTTGCCCCCTTCCTGACCAGGCCCTATTTTGCGATTTGGCACTGCGTTATTTAACGAACAATTGCGTGGTCATGCGACACTGTACCCAAATAAAATTGATGACCTTAAAGCGGAGTTCCACCCAAAAGTGGAACTTCCACTTTAGGGAGTCCTGACCACCCGACATGCCACATTTGGCATGTCATTTTTTTGGGGGGGGGAGCGGGTACCTAGTTTTGACAGGTACCCGCTCCCACTTCCGCTCGGAGCGCCGCGGCGCCCTGAGCGGAAGTTCTCCTCTCCTCCTCCCTCCCTGCAATCTTCTGGGACACGTCAGAGGTCCCAGAAGATTGCCGGCCAATCACGGCGCGCAGCGCGACTCGCGCATGCGCAGTGGGTACCCGGCTGTGAAGCCGCAAACTGTAACAGCCGGGTGCCCACAGCAGTGATGCCGGCGCCGAGGGAGAGGATCGAGGCTTCCGGCGGCCGCATCGCTGGACCGTTGGACAGGTGAGTAAATGGCTGGAACTCCGCTTTAAATAGAGCTTTCTTTTGGTGGTATTTGATCACCTGTGCAATGTTTATTTTTTGCGCTATAAACAAAAAAAAGAGCGACAATTTTGAAAAAAAAAAAAATATATATATTTTTCACATTCTGCTATATAACATTCTCAAAAGAAAAATGTAAAAATCTAATTTTTAAATATTTTAGGCCAATTTGTTTTCTGCTACATATTTTTGATTAAAAAAAATCGCAATAAGCATATTTTGATTGGTTTGTGCAAAACTTATCGCGTCTAATAACTACGTGAAAGATTTATGTCATTTTTTATTGCTTTTTTTTTCTCTTACAAGTAATGGCGGCGATCTGTGATTTTTTTGCGGGACACCTATTCAAAGTGCAGAATTTATACAGCTTTACTGAGCTTTCAGAAAGCAGGGGACAGTGAGCTGAAATTACAATCTGCAGAGCTCAGTAGGAGCTGCGTGGAGGAAAGGGAAACACTCCCGTTCACAGAGCACACAGGAACAGAGCTGAGGCTGTCAATCACAGGCTGTGTGCTGGAGGTCCCTCCCCGTCACCTTTTATCTCTTGGTGTCAGGAAGACTTGTCAGAAGTGATTCATGTTGATAGCAGAGGACCGAGGCAGAAGTGACACTTAGTGCTCTGGATTGAGACAAGTACACACTATAGAGGGAAATGCTTTGTTTATTTTTCATGTCTTAGGTTTACAACCACTTTAAATTTATTTATTTGTCAATCAAAAAAAAAAGTTATGGATTTTAGGAACAATGGATTTATAGAAAGGGTATAAACTGTCCCCAGGCCTGAATGAATACATTCGTTATTAATCATTTCTGTAAAAATTCTCTCAATTTTTTACAACCTATTCATTCCCATATATCTCGGAAATCGAGGTTAATGTAATATCCATAGCATTTTCTTTCTGTCCAAGATGTTTACAATAAATATTATTGTTTGAAAATGTTCTTTACGATTTGTGATGTGTGAAAGTCTTTTCAGAAAGATCGGGTCCGTCTCCTCTGGTAAAGATACATCCCTGATGACGTCCTAGACAGAGGGCGGCTTCCTCCAGAGGTGTAACTAGAACCTTCAGGGCCCCAGTGCAAGAAACCATGAAGGGCCCCCCTGACCACCCCTCCCCCCTTCCATCCGAGCTCTGGGATTTCAGTTCTGGGAGGGCCTCCATGGACATCCCCCCCCCCCCCCCCAGAATCCTGCCTCCCACGTGCCTGCGTTCTACGGACAATCGCAGTGGCCCTTTACCATGTGATCAACTGATCACATGTAAACAGACTTGTCGGTTATCAGTACTCCTTTCTTCCCACGCTGTGTCTGTGTGAGGAAAGGAGAGCCGTTAACCAACATAAGTGTCGCCTATCAGTTCTGCCTATCAGTGCTCATGAATGGCGCCTATCAGAGCTGTCTATCAGTGCTCATGAATGGCACCTATCACTGCCGCCTATTAGTACTCATCAATGCGGCCTATTAGTGCCACCTATCAGTGCTCATCAGTATTGCCTATCAGTGCCACTTATCAGTGCTCATCAATGCCGCCTATCAGTGCCTATCAGTGCCACTTAGCGCTCATCAATGCCGCCTATTAGTGCCCATCAGTGCTGCCTATCAGTGTCACCTATCAGTGCTCCTCAATGCCGCCTATTAGTGCCACTTAGTGCTCCTCAAAGCTGCCTATCAGTGCCCATCAGCAGTACTCTGAGCTGAGAGTGTCTCTCTCATAAAGCTTAGACTCAGAGCCTGTACTGACGGTCCCTCCCCCCTCACTCAGATAGATGACAGTCGATCTTCTCCTCCCGCCCCTCTCCTGTGTGCACAGCGGGGAGGGTGAAGCTCAGCAGCTGAATGTGATCATTCACCCTTCCCACTGTGCACACAGGAGAGGGGCGGGAGGAGAAGATCGGCTGTCTGTGCGAGGGAGGAGGGATTGTCAGTACAGGCTCTGAGCCAATGACAGAACAGGTGGGCCCCCTCCCCTCACAGTGAAAGAACGGGAGAGCAGGGGAGGCCCCTTCCCCTCACGGTGACAGGACAGGCGGGTCCCCTCCTCTCGCAGTGACCGCCCCCTCCCCCTAGCAGTGACAGAGCGGGCCCCTCCTCTCGCAGTGACTGCCCCCTCCCCCACAGTGGCAGAATGGCGGGCCCCCCCACAGTGGTGGAACTCCAGGGCCCAGTCGCAACTGCTGCGACACTGGTAGTTCCACCACTGGCTTTCCCACGTATTGAAAGGTTTAACTTGCCTGCGGTTGGGGGGGGATATTGGTATAATACCAATATTGGTATTGGTGCCCAATCCAGAATGTGTAAGCGTTATCAGGGAGCTTTTGTCTACGGGGAACTATCTGTCAATGTATTAATCGTTGTTTCTGATATTTTGTAAGGGAAAGATTTTGAGTACTAGTTTACCATTGGCAATGTCCTCATAATAAGATATTTATTTTTATTTTTTTTTGCAGCCTAGATGTTCTCTATGGTTTATCCACAAGATAGCGTCATTTGGGCTTGTGGCGGTATATTTATTTGTCCCTTTGTTTCTCCCTGTCCCTTCTCTCCGATGCCACTCCCATTTGCACCAGTGGGATGGATAGTGCTTCTGCCTCGTTTGGGCACCTCTGGATGGTCCCCTCCCCCTCCTGTTTGCTGGGAGGTGTTCTGGTCCACCTAGGCCTCTGACGCCTTGGTCTAACTTGGGATCTAACCAGAGAGAGACGAGTACCTGTATTTTTTTTTTTCTGAATTGCAATCTATTTCACTATTATGAGTTGATATAAACATATCTTTAATGGAAGTTATTGATGATGTAACTGATAAGATGTAATGTTTTGTACTACCCTTTTTTCTTTTTTAATTTTTTTTTCCCAGATACCCAACTACACCCCAAAATACCCCTGAAGAAGTCAACAAAGGCGAAAAGCGTTGGATGAGTCCCACCTCCTCCACATATCTGGGTTCACGGTTATACAATGCAGTTTACATATGAGGGGATGAGTTTCGAGTTTCAGGGGTGCCCTTTTTGGGTTACAATGTTGATGTGCAATACCATTTATTGTTTTTAGGGGGAACTGTTGTACCCCATATCTGGACTTAACTAATAATGATTGTATCTGAATAAAGTATTTTTCCTTTTACCAATGTATGTGTATCTATAATTATACTCAAAGGGAGTTCAACACTCTTAAAGTCCCATCTGGTTACTTTTTGTTTTTTCTATGCACTGCAATGCCACCTAATCGCTGACACAGAGATGTTGTTTTAGCTCAGTATGTGTACGCTGCGCCTGCTCAGCCACTTGTGAGACAACATGGGAAACCTAAACCTTACAATAACAGACTGATGCCCTTTTTATAAAACCAGGAAAACAATGCTCTCGCCCAGGGATTCCGCCTCTCTGGGTCTCCCGCTGGGGCAGAGGAAGTCCTGTAGGCTGTCGGTTGGTATGTGAGTGGGGGTGTGCTTGGCCCTGGCATATCATGTGCCCGGGACATTCGCAGAAAAACAGATGTAATAAAAGTTCACGTTCCAGCTTTCAATATTTAGACAGATGTGTTTGGTTGTAGCAAACAAGCTACGATAGAACACAATGTTTTTTAAAATAAATGCATGTGCATAGACATGCCAGTAAATGACACATTTAAAGAGAATTTGTCACTAGAACAAAGTTTCCAAAGCTAGAACGCAGATGCGTACTACAAAACGTTGTGGGAAGCAGACAGTGAGGATCTGTACCATCATATAGTTATTTTTCCAGCCGCAAAACACCCTCCAATGGGACCCAATATTAGGGCAATCATGTGTTATGGAGTTTTGAACTATGGACTATGGCAGGGATGGGGAACCTTGGCACCCCAGATGTTTTGGAACTACATTTCCCATGATGCTCAACTACACTGCAGAGTGCATGAGCATTATGGGAAATGTAGTTCCAAAACATCCGGGGTGCCAAGGTTTGCCATCACTGGACTATGGCATCTTGAGGTATGGCCAGTACGATTCCCTTGTACACCATTATCCTAAAGCACCACTAGGGGCAGTGTATCTAAACAGCACAGCCACATTGCACAGGCAAGTATTGCAACCTGTTACGGCAATGTGATCGCATGTGAAAGAGGAGGATTATTTACTTGTTCCAATATGGATGTACAACTGATAATTTGCAAGGCTGCAAGTAAAAAGACTTTCGGGAAGTAAACTAAGTATAGGAACAAGGAGTACCTATGGAGAAGAACTTATCATATATGTCGGTGTATAAAACAACTTTTTAACCTTAAAAACATCCCCCAAAAATAAGGGGGTCATCTTATATGCGGAGTATAAAATGTGAGGACTACTTTACATGGCCCAAAACTAACATCCCTAATAATCTCTCAACCCGCTGGGCATGCTCGGATTGGCTGAGTCAGAGAGAGTAACATCATCAGCCCGCCTCTCTGACTCTGCCAATCCGAGCAGGATTTGTATTCAATAATAGAATACATCACTCACCGTGATTGGCTCAGCGCGGTATACTGTATGTAGCCAAAGCTACGGTACATACAGTATTACCGCATGTCCAGCGCGTTGCGAGGTTAATAGGGACGTTCATTTTGGGGCATTTAACCACTTTACCACCGGAGGATTTTGCTGTCTTACGTCCAGGACACTTTTTGCGATTCGGCGCTGTGCAACTTTAACTGACAATTGCGCGGTCGTGCAAAGCCATACCCAAACGAAATTTACGTCCTTTTTGTCCCACAAACAGAGCTTTCTTTTGGTGGTATTTGATCAACTGTGCGATTTTTACTTTTTGCGCTATAAACAAAAAAAACATTTATTTTGAAAAAATAACAATATTTTTAACATTTTTTTATATGAAATTCCCCCCCAAAAAAATGTAAAAATCTAATTTTTTTAAAATTTTTGGCCAATTTGTTTTCTGTTACATATGTTTGGTAAAAAAAATCACGATAAGCGTATTTTGATTGGTTTGCGCAAAAGTTATTGCGTTTACTAACTAAGGGAAAGATTTCTGTCATTTTTGGTGTTTTTTTTTTAACGAGTAATGGCGGCGATCTGCGATTTTTTTTGCGGGACTGCGACATTGCGGCGGACAGATCGGACCCTTGACTGACATTTTTGACACTTTTGGAGGTACCGGTGACATTACTGCAGTAATCAGTGCTATATACTGTATATGCACTGTTACTGTAAAAATGACACTGGCAGTGAAGGGGTTAATTTTATTGGAGAGGGAGGGGTTAATGTATGCCTGGTGCTTACTGACGTGTGGGGGGGGGGAGGTGACTGAGTGACAGAAGGACAGATCGGATGTTCAGCTATGCTGAACACTCCGATCTGTCAGTCCCTGTCACTTAGGAGATCCGCCCGCTCTGTTTACACAGGCGGGCAGATCTCCTCACTCGATTCCCCGACGATCGCCGCTCCTCCCCTGGCCCGACTCCCACTGTGAATGAAAACAGCGGGAGCGCGCCTCCGGCGGCGCGCAAGCGCCGCCTACAGGGGGAGGAATCCAGCAACGTAGGTCTACGTCGCTGGACGGGAACGAGCCACTGTGCCGCAGTAGCAGCACAGTGGCTGGGGGTAAAGTGGTTAAAGTACGGTAGTCCTCACATTTTTTACTCCGCTACGGTACAACCATTATTACCGCACGTCCAACAGGTTGAGAGATTATTAGGGACATTCGTTTTGGGCCATGTAAATTAGTCCTCAAACTTTATACTCCGCTACGGTTCATACATTATTTTTTGGGCTGCCTCGGAAGGGGGGTAGTCTTATACGAGGGGGGGGGGGGGGCTGCTCTCTGTCCTTGTCTTTATCCCGCAGTCAGTAGGTCAGCAGTGTGGACTTTCTACTTCTCTTCACCAGGAATCCTTAAGGCATGTCTGTGGCAGAAGCAGTGCAGCCTTTATATGGGGCATCAGAGTGGCCTGGGGGGGGCCCACTCTTCCCCTGCCAATCACACCTGATCGTGGGCAGAATCGCAATACGCGACGCTGTTGCCCTAAAGAATCTCATGTTCCATTTTAAACTACGTTGTGCGTTGCAATTGCGGCACGATTTACCGCATGACAATCGCAGCAAAATCACTGCATGATTAGGGTGCCATTAGTAAGTAATGCCATCACGAATGCTTCCCGTGTTTTGCAGTGATTTAAATTAGCGAGCGGATCAGCGCAATTCAGCCCGCGATCAGGCGTGAACAGAGCCTAAGAAGGGAAGAGGGCGCAGTGGTTCTACAAAGGGTCAGGAGTATCTAAATATCTACCACCGAAGTTTGGGGCCTAAAATACCAAATCTACTATAGTAGATACTGTATATACAGCATATCTAAAATAAAAAGCGTGTATATACATTATATATATGTATATACAGTATATATATATATATATATATATATATATATATATATATATATATATATTACATCATTTATAAAAAGTTGTGTAACGGGAAAAGATACCACATCAACTTTAGATTTTTTTATTTTTTTTCCCAAATGTCTAACAGTGATAAAAGTTCAAGAAAAGTTTTCAAACAGCTGAAAACCCCAAAGAAGCAGCCTTACCAACCCACAAAACAGACTGGACCACATTCAATTGAGAATATTGTATTCTGGAAACTGTGGTTAACACCTGTAATGATAGTATTCAGTGTATGAAATCCTTTTTTTTTTTTTTTTTCACATGCCTTTATTTATATATTTTTCCACATTTACATGCAGACGAAGTGTCCAGCAAAAGTAACAGTCCCATGGGAACGGACAACCATATTTCAATGGTGGGGATACTTACAACGTCAGCTTTTATTTATGTGGTTTAAACCTTTATTCAAAATAAAAATTTAAAATATTTTGCTGTAATTGCTTAACCAATTCAAGTCCGGACACTTTCACCCCCCTCCAGTCCAGGCCATTTTTCTATTTTCAGCACTGTCATACTTTGAATGACAATTACCCAGTCATGCAACACTTAAAGCGTAATTCCACTTTTGTTGAGAAAAAAACATGACTGCTGAGGCGCATAGGCCCAGAAACAAAGTTAACATAATAACCCAACACCCCCTTGCCCCTTCCCCTTATAAAAGACCACGCTTACCACGATTAAGTTGGAAAGGGCAAGGCCACAGCTTTTATTTATTTTCCAATAACAAACCAGAACATGTCTAGACAAGTGCCAGTCACAGTTGTACTGTGAGCACTCTTAGTCATTAACATAACTTCCAAAAAGGGGTAAGGGGGAGGGTCTATCCTTACCATCAATGCCTGACAGACAGCCTACCCCCAATTTACAAATAATGGCGTAACTCATTACCGGAACTTTAGTGCTGGCAAGGTCAAAACCGCCCCGAAAGCTGTCACAGACCGACCGAACAGGGCGGGGGGATTGGCAGCTCTTCACCACGATTCTTCTCAAAAAGACCCAGAATTCCTTGGGAAGGTCCTCTTAACTGAGCTCAGGCCCATCCCCATACCCAATGCTCCATCCAATCCTTTTGACCCATATAGCCTCCTGATTGATCCCAACTCCTGGCCATGCCCCATCAGTCAAGGCTCTCTTTCCCTACAGGGGTCAAATGGCCTTCATTCCCCTCTGGGTGATCTCTGTACATTGCAAGGATTTTATCATTCTTTGTTGCAGATTCCTACCTTTTTTGTTATTCTGAAGAAATCCATGTTTGTGCCTCTGTGCTGAGTGGGTTAAATGGGAGTGGTTTCATAGAAACATAGAAACATAGAATGTGTCGGCAGATAAGAACCATTTGGCCCATCTAGTCTGCCCAGTATATCTGAATCCTATGAATAGTCCCTGGCCCTATCTTATATGAAGGATAGCCTTATGCCTATCCCATGCATGCTTAAACTCCTTCACTGTATTTGCAGCTACCACTTCTGCAGGAAGGTTATTCCATGCATCCACTACTCTCTCAGTAAAGTAATACTTCCTCATATTACTTTTAAACCTTTGCCCCTCTAATTTAAAACTGTGTCCTCTTGTGGTAGTTTTTCTTCTTTTAAATATGCTCTCCTCCTTTACCGAGTTGATTCCCTTTATGTATTTAAAAGTTTCTATCATATCCCCTCTGTCTCTTCTTTCTTCCAAGCTATACATGTTAAGGTCCTTTAACCTTTCCTGGTAAGTTTTTTCCTGCAATCCATGTACTAGTTTAGTAGCTCTTCTCTGAACTCTCTCTAGAGTATCTATATCCTTCTGGAGATATGGCCTCCAGTACTGCGCACAATACTCCAAGTGAGGTCTCACCAGTGTTCTGTACAGCGGCATAAGCACTTCTCTCTTTCTACTGCTTATACCTCTCCCTATACATCCAAGCATTCTGCTGGAATTTCGTGCTGCTCTATTACATTGTCTTCCCACCTTTAAGTCTTCTGAAATAATTACTCCTAAATCCCTTTCCTCAGATACTGAGGTCAGGACTGTGTCAAATATTCTATATTCTGCCCTTGGGTTTTTACACCCCAGGTGCATTATCTTGCACTTATCCACATTCAATTTCAGTTGCCAGAGTTCTGACCATTCTTCTAGTTTTCCTAAATCCTTTTCCATTTGGCGTTTCCCTCCAGGAACATCAACCCTGTTACATATCTTTGTGTCATCAGCAAAAAGACAAACCTTACCATCGAGGCCTTTTGCAATATCACTTATGAAGATATTAAACAAAATTGGTCCCAGTACAGATCCCTGAGGTACCCCACTTGTAACATGACCTTGTTCTGAATGTTCTCCATTGACTACAACCCTCTGTTGTCTGTCACTCAGCCACTGCCTAATCCACTCAACAATATGGGAGTCCATGCTCAATGACTGCAGTTTATTGATAAGTCTTCTATGTGGGACAGTGTCAAAAGCCTTACTAAAATCTAGATATGCAATGTCTACTGCACCTCCACCGTCTATTATTTTAGTCTATCAGCTGTGGCAGATGCAGAGCACTAATGAGGAAATCTGCTGGGTCTGCATCCCTTTAGACGGGTTCCTATTATCGCAATTGTATACGCTATATTGTTTTTTCTTTATTTACCACCCCTTCATGACCAGGCCATTTTTTGTGATACGGCGCTGCGTTATTTTAACTGACAATTACGTGGACGTGCGACGCTGTACCCAAATAAAATTTATGTCCTTTTTTTCCCACAAATAGAGCATTCTATTGGTGGTATTTGATCACCTCTGCGATTTTTATTTTTTGCTCTATTAACAAAAGAAAAGACCGACAATTTTTGAAAAAAAAAAACATTATTTTTTACTTTCTGCTATAAAACATATCCAATAAAAAAAATAAAAAAAAAATCTAATTTATTCATCAATTAAGGCCAATATGTATTCTGCTACATATTTTTTGGTAAAAAAAAAAAATAAATAAAATTGCAATAAGTGTATATTGATTGGTTTTGGCAAAAGTTATAGTGGCTACAAACTAGAAGATATTGTTATGGAATTTTTTTTTTTTTTTACTAGTAATAGCGACAATCAGCAACTGTGACATTGTGCCGGAAAATTTAACACCTAACTGACACTTTTATGGGGACCAGTGACACTAATACAGTGATCAATGCTTAAAAAAAATGCATTGTCACTGTACTAATAACACTGGCAGGGAAGGGGTTAACATCAGCGGCGATCAAAGGGTTAAGTGTCTTCCTAGGGAGTGCTTTCTACCTGTGTGGTGGGTGGCTTAACTGGAGGAAGACAGAGATCCATGTTTCTGCTTAGCAGAAAAACAGGATCTCCATCTTCCTCTCTGACAGGATGGCATTCTGCCTTTCCTGCGAACTATCAGCGGGTCCCTGATGTGTCCAATCACAGTGGGAGTGGGTCGCCAGCGGCACACGCACGTGCGCCCCGGGCCCTGTGTACAAAAATCAGGTAAAGGTATGTAATTTTGCGCAGTGGGGCCGCCCTGCCGCAGTATATCTATATAAGTGGTTAATTGCATCCCGGTCGTAGTCCGTAGGATTCAATATTGAGTTGGCCCACCCTTTGCAACTATAACAGCTTCAACTTTTCTGGGAAGGCTGTCCTCAAGGTTTAGGAGTGTGTCTATGGGAATGTTTGACCATTCTTCCAGAAGCGTATTTGTGAGGTCAGGCACTGATGTGGATGAGAAGGCCTGGCTCATAATCTCCACTCTAATTCATCCCAAAGGTGTTCTATTGGGTTGAGGTCAGGACTCTGTGCAGGCCGGTCAAGTTCCTAACCCAAGACATGGCAGCAGGGGCCATTGACTCCTGTTGTTGTCAATCAAATCCTGTGACGATGGAGTGAGAGGCAGGGTGGAGCCCTGCTGTGTGTCAATAGAAGCACACAGCCCAGCTTGGGATCGAGCCAGTACAAGTGCCCACCTAGCGAGAGATGTGATATGGGGGCATCTGAGAAGAGAAGGAGCCAAGAACGCCAGCGGGGGACCCTAGAAGAAGTTTGGGGCCATTCTGTGCAAAACCATTGTACAGAGCAGGTAAGTATAAAATGTTTGTTAAAAAAAAAAAGAAACCTTTAAAATCACCTGAATGCCAATGACAGACTGCACCATACAGTAAATATCATTTTAAAATTAACATTTTTAAATGATCTAGGGGGAGAATAAAAAGAGTAACAGATGCATACATATTCACCAGCACACCAAGGATCTTACACAGCAGTCCATAGAAACTTTTTATTGCAAAAGGAACCATTCAAGATAGGTGCAACATTTCGGAGTCAGGCAGGACCCCTTTGTCAGGCATGTGATGATGAAGGGGTCCTGCGTGACTCAGAAACGTTGCACCTATCCTGATTTGATCCTTTTGCAATAAAAAGTTTCTTTGGACTGCTGTGCAAGATCCTTGGTGTGCTGGCGAATATGTACAGTATGTATCTGTGATAGATCCAGTGTCCAGCTGGTGATCGCTGCAGCACCCACAACTTATGTGCCCAGGGCTTTTTTTCAGCGGGAACGTGGGGGAACGCAGTCCCGGCACCTCCAGAACTGAATGTATGTAATGGCAAGGGGTACTGGGGTGTGCTGGAGGGTCTATTGATGCTGGCTAATATGGAATCTATTGCTGCTATTTTTGCAGAGGATGGGGGTCTATTGTTGCTGGGGAGGTCTTTTGTTGCTCATGGGGATTTATTGTTGCTGGGGTGGGTCTTTTGTTGCTGGTGGGTCAGTGGTCGCTGGGAGGCATTTATTGTTGAGGGAGGGATCTTTGTTGCTGGCTGCTGGAGGGTCTATTGATGCTGGCTACTGGGGAATCTAGAGTTGCTGGAGGGGATCTATTTGTTGCTGGAGGGGATCTATTTGCTGCTGGAGGGGATCTATTTGTGCAGATGGTCTATTGTTGCTGGGGAAGTCTGTTGTTGCTGGTGGGGTATCATGTTGCAGGGAATCAATCATTGCTGGGAGGGATCTACTGTTTATGGAAGGGTCTAATGCTGCTGGCTGCTGGAGAGTCTATTGATGCTTGATGTTGGAAGTCCATTGTTGCAGCGGTGGATCTATTGTCACTGGGGTGTCCATTGTTTCTAGATCTATTATATTGCCTTTCTTATTATCGTTAATTCTCTAAAAGGGGTGGTACTGGGAGGTGGGTAAGAGGTGAAACCAAGGAACGGTGCTCGGGGGTGGGTAGGGGGGTGGAGTCAAGGGGTGACTCAGAAGGGAGGAGTTCCTGCACCTATTCTCTGAGAAAAAAAGCCCTGGATGTGCCTATACCCAGGAAGGTGTGCGATGGGAATATGAACTATTCTAAAAAGAGTAACAGCTTGTTTACACCAGATGAAGTCGAATGCATTTTTAAATGCAGGAGAAATGCGTATGTAAGAAAAATACATGTAAACGCACACAAACGCAATGCTAGTGCATGTACAGTAAGTGCAAAATCATAAATAATTCCTAAATAAGCACAGCAAATAAGCCGCAAGCGCATGCTAATGTGCATGAAAAACTGCACACCAAGGGGTTGATTTACTAAAGGCAAATAGACTGTGCACTTTGCAAGTTGCTCCATAGCTTAGTAAATGAGCAGAAGCTCTGCTGACTTGCATCATCCCATCATGTGCAAGCAAAAGTGCGTTTTTCTAAATTTTCCTTGCACGTGATTGGGTATTCTTTGCAAAGTGAAGCCTTACCTCATTTACTAAGCTCTGGAGCAACTGCTCTTTGCAAAGTGCACAGACTATTTGCCTTTAGTAAATCAACCCTTTAATGCTTTTTTGGCTTGCCTTCATATACAATCTGCTGTCTTGAATCCCTTACCTTTTGGTCCAGGTAATATTGTGTGCGTTGAACAAGTATCCGATCGGTTTTCAGCCTCGGAGGCACCAATATAGGGCAGGAAAAACACAAATAGGACAATGTAGACGCCATACTGAGTACGGATCACAGGAACCATGTTCAGAGGGTGCGGGGGACCCGTCCTGGATGTCCGACTGTCCGGGGACTATGTGTAAGAAAGACATGTCATTAGTGTTCAGTAATTGGTCTTCTATCATGGAGGTCTCTGCTCAGCGTCAGAAATATTTATCCTATCCTGACATGTTTATGTTCAGTTATCTCTGAATGGTGGAGCATTCTATGCGGGGTCTGCAAAAAGGATAATTATGCAAATTCCAGGATGATTAAAAAAATAAAATAAAACGCATCACTTTAGTTCATTGCATTCTTTAGTATTTATGAAATACAAGACAGTTAGGGCTCATTCAGACCTATCTCTTCTATTGCATTATTGCACGGTAACAGAGCCCAAGGTAGCAGTAAAAAATTACAGGGATTCTAATCCTTCCCCACTTTATTCAAAACCAAAAAAAATGGTTGTTTTTGTAGCCGGGTCGCACGGCTGGCATTGTTCAAACTGGTATTTGTTATTAAAGTTCTGCAAAGACAGTGATTTGGAATTATGGGAGATGTAGTCCGGGAGGAGCCAGGATCATAGACTGCTGTGAGAGAGACTCTTCTCCCAGGGAGCAATGGGACGCGCGGAGCTTGCTGGGAGTGTCTTTATAAAGAGGGGCGGGATCGATTCTCGCTCTCTTGCCTTGAGGACAGCGCACTGGAAGGAAGGGGAAGAGCTGCTGCGGATCACAGGAGAATAGTCCGAGGCCTAGTGGCGGACACTGGAGCTGAAGCGGGCGGTGTGAGTGTATGGAGAAATCTCGGTAGCGTGACCTAGTGGAAGGTTGCTGGCAGGCAGAAGGAGACGCTGAGCAGAGCGGGGCCTGGCCGCAGCGGAGAGCGGAGTTCCCGATTTGGGTGAGAGACTTTCAGTATCTATATTTGTATTAATCACAGACCCCCTTGGGGGCAGGGCTACATAAAAAAAAAATATACATATATGTATATATATATATATATATATATATATATGTATATATATAGTATCTCACAAAAGTACGTACATCCCTTACATTTTTGTAAATATTTTATCATATCTTTCCATGTGACAACACTGAAGAAATTACACTTTGCTACAATGTAAAGTAGTGAGTGTACAGCTTGTATAACAGTGTAAATTTACTGTCCCCTCAAAATAACTCAACACACAGCCATTAATGTCTAAACCGCTGGCAACAAAAGTGAGTACACCCCCTGTGAAAATTTCCAGATTGGGCCCAATTAGCCATTTTCCCTCCCCGGTGTCATGTGACTCATTAGTGTAACAAAGTCTCAGGTGTGAATGGGGAGCAGGTGTGTTAGATTGGGTGTTATCGCTCTCACTCTCTCATACTGGTCACTGGAAATTTAACATGGCACCTCATGGCAAAGAACTCTCTGAGGATCTGAAAAAAAGAATTATTGCTCTACATAGAGATGGCCTAGGCTAAAAGAAGATTGCCAAGACCCTGAAGCTGAGTTGCAGCATGGAGGCCAAGACCATACAGTGGTTTAACCACTTCACCCCCGGAAGGATTTGCCCCCTTTCTGACCAGGCTCTATTTTGCGATTCGGCACTGCATTATTTTAACGGACAATTGCGCGGTCTGTGCGATGCTGTACCCAAATAAAATTGACGTCCTTTTTTTCCCACAAATAGAGCTTTCTTTTGGTGGTATTTGATTATCTGTGCGCTATAAACAAAAAAAGAGCAACAATTTTGAAAAAAAAACCTATATTTTTCACATTCTGCTATATGACATTCCCAAAAAAGAAAATTTTAAAATCAAAATTTTGTTACATTTTAGGCCAATTTGTTTTCGGCTACATATTTTTGGTAAAAAAAAATCGCAATAAGCATGTTTTGATTGGTTTGCGCAAAGTTATCGTGTTTACTAACTATGGAAAAGATTTATGTCATTTATATTGTTTTTTTTTTTTTTTACTGGTAATGGAGGCAATCTGCGATTTTTAGCGGACTGCGACATTGCGGTGGACAGATCTAACCCCTGACTGACATTTTTGACACTTTTGGGGGGACCAGTGACATTATTACAGTAATCAGTGATAAAAATATGCACTGTTACTGTAATAATGCCATTGGCAGGGAAGGGGTTAACACTGTTGGTGATCAAGGGGTTAAATGTATGCCTCATGCTTACTGATGTGTGGGGGGAGGGGGTTCTGTGAAAGACACAGAGATCGCAGGTTCAGCTATGCTATGTAAACAAAGCAGGCGGATCTTCTCTTGCATGGTGGTGGGAGTGTCACGGTCTGGGGCTGCATGAGTGCTGCCGGCACTGGGGAGCTACAGTTCATTGAGGGAACCATGAATACCAACATGTACTGTGACATACTGAAGCAGAGCATGATCCTCTCCCTTCGGAGACTGGGCCGCAGGGCAGTATTCCAACATGATAACAACCCCAAACACCCCTCCAAGATGACCACTGCCTTGCTAAAGAAGCTGAGGGTAAAGGTGATGGACTGGCCAAGCATGTCTCCAGACCTAAACCCTATTGAGCATCTGTGGGGCATCCTCAAGCTGAAAGTGGAGGAGCGCAAGGTCTCTAACATCCACCAGCTCTTTGATGTCATTATGGAGGAGTGGAAGAGGACTCCAGTGGCAACCTGTGAGGTTCTAGTGAACTCCATGCCCAAGAGGGTTAAGGCAGTGCTGGAAAATAATGGTGGCCACACAAAATATTAACACTTTTTATTTTTCAGATCCTCAGAGAGTTCTTTGCCATGAGGTGCCATGTTGAACTTCCAGTGACCAGTATGAGAGAGTGAGAGCGATAACACCACCTTTATCACACCTGCTCCCCATTTAGGGGTAGGGTTATTCCGCACCTTGTTTGTGTGGATGGAGGAATCTGCTTTTTTTTGTTCTGTCCCACTGGTTGAACAAAAAAAAAACTGACTGTCCATGGACAGCTTAAATATAATTTACCGCTGTACTTACCACCAGGGTTGCTGAGCTGGTAACACCCCTGCAGTCACTCCAGTGGTCCAGGGATTTGAAATTCTCGCTCTTCTCTGTGCAGCGCTTTAGGCAAAGCCCAGATGATCAGCGCTGTCACATTGATCTAGGTTTGCATCTATTCGGGCTGACCTTGATGCGTTCTTCAGGCATGTTTGGCGGTGCGTTTTGCGTTTTTACAGGCAGTTTTCATGCATCTCGTGTTTTACATATTTTTTCCTTTTAAACACACTGTAAAACACACTGTATATAGCTGGTTGCTAAGGAGCAGGCCAGACAGCTGGCTGCTGCGTTCTTAACAACCGATGAGTAGTGTTGAGCGAACACGGACTGTATTATTCGTGTTCGTACCGAATAATTGGATTTTTTGTACCCGAACACGGACACGGACACTTTACTGTATGTTCGGGTAAAAATCCGTGTTCGGTCGTTTTATTTCCGGGTTTTGCATGCTTTGGCGCTCTTTTCATGGCGGGCTTTCAACAGCCAATCAACAATCGTTTAACTGGTGTGCCTTAAGCCATCCCAGCCATGCCTGCAAATGTCTCAGTAGCTGTGATTGGCCGTCTGAAGCATGTGACCAAGTCTTTATAAGTTCGAGGCAGCCGCAGCGGCGTCATTATGCTGCTTAGATTCAGGGACAGAGAGCACACATCAACGTGCTGGCTGCTGATTAGGGAAAGATAGGCAGGAAAAAACCATTTGTGTCCGGATAGAATTGAGGGACAGGTCGGAGTGTTTAGGCAGGGCGAGTTGTAGGCATTTTAGGGATAGATTGAAAAGGTGTGTTTGTTTTATAGAGTTATAAACAAAAGGTACCACATCCCTAATCTGTATAGAATCTATACTGGGAAAGGTATCCCAAAGAGTGAAACCCACAGCTGGAACCTGAGGTGTACAGGTAGGTGCTGGGGTAAGAAGACATGAGAAAGAAGAAAAACATGTAAGAGAAGGGGAAGGGAGAAAGAGAAGGATGGAAAGGAAAGGGGGAAGGGGAAAAGGTGGAAAGAAAGGGGGGGAAGGGAAAGAAAAGGAGGGAAAGAAAGATAAAAATAAAAATAGGGAGAGAAAAAAAGGGGATAGGGGAAGGGAAACAAAAAAAGGGGGGGGGGGGGAAAGGAAAAGGGTGGGGAACTAGGAAAAATGGAGAAAGAAAGAGGAAGGGAAAAACAATTGAAGATGCGAAAAAATGGGAGGGCTGGTGGGACTTTAAAGGTACCAGGTAGTTCAAAATAATAAGTACATAGTTTAAAAACTAGAAATATTTATTGACATAACATCTTTAAAATACAAGACAACAGATACAACATAGATGCAAATAATTTGACATATACAAGAAGAACAATGTATTGAACATAAGGCAATAGTGATAATGAAGATAAATAGGTCCAATGATGAGCATTAAACCAATCCCGACATGTTTCGCGGGCAATGATGCACCGCTTCTTCAGGGGAATAAGAATGTGTCAATGTACAGTGCCTGTATGATACAGTGACAACAAACAATTGTTATTAGTTCAAATGCATATATGTCTAACAACAAAAACAAAAAGTGCATGCTAATATGGAACATCAAAGGGCATTCAGGGCCGTCACCATAGAGAGATCCACCACCAAACCAATTGGATAGAAAAGCTCCCCAGAAAAAACGTCTCACCCGCGGATGTGGAGGGGCATAGGGGGTGGGATAGAGATGTAAGTGTGGTGAGCTAAGGAAGCTTCCACCGCCCGGTAAACAAGAAAGAAAAACCTGTTTGTAGGTCTAACATATATACCTTATTCAGTGTCTGAGATAGACACGTTTGTATAGTCAAAAATGAAAAAGGTTAAGGGCAGGAGGTGTCAAACATGGCGGCCAAGTTGGAGAAATACCCAGCGGGGTAATGATCTGTAGAGATGGAAATCAAACAAGTAGTGCATCTGTGATCCAAAATGCTGTATATTATGTCTCTGTTAAGTGATTAAAAAATAAGCGAAGGGGGGGCTTTACCTGCACAGATGGAGGATAAGTCCTTCTTGGTAAAGATAGGTAACTAGGGATATGAATAAAGCCCAAGTATGAGCTATTGCACTTGTATTACTTAGTCAGAGGAGTGAGGCCAGCCATCACAGACATCTAAATAGCATATGGAGAGATCAACATATTACAAGGTAAAAGGAGAACCCATCTATCATCTGATAACAGGTACGCCAATATGGTTCTGAGTATCTTACCCGCGTGGGACCGCCATGTCCGCACACACCAGTTCCTGAGTGACTGAATGAGACGCTTGTTCCCCCTGTTATGGCCCTCAACCCGACACCACGCCGCGCATGACGTCACGCGTAACGTGGGCGGGTCAGGTCCTCAACTGCGCGCGCATCCGAAGAGGCGCATGCGTAGTGTCGCTCAGACCGGGCCGCAAAGGACAGCCCGGAAAGCGGCCACAACAACGCCGGACGGACAAACAACATCCGGCCAGCGGTGTGTGAGAGGACCACACATCCGCTGAGACGTCTGGAGAACACGCCACCCAGTGGCAGGAGGAAAAACCACACACATGGATAGTGCCCAGGATGTACTTCGATCGCCAAAAGAATCATAGCATGCATGTAAACAAATATGACAATGGACATGATAAGGAGATAAAGTAATGGCAAAAAAACACCTGTTGATTTTTGTGTAAAATATAAAGTTATAATCCTCAAAGTAAATGGTTATTATAAAGGAAACTTATAGGAAACAATAAGTTCCCCATAGTTTCTACAAAAGGATACCATGTTATGGAGAACTGAAATCCTCCAGCACACGGGAAATTTGACATCATAAAAAATAAAACATATCATAATATTAAGTATTGACTACTACAGCGATTGGAGATATAAAATCCCAGAGAGACATCAACTCGAAGAATGAGGATATAAAGTTTTCAATAATGAGAATAATTGGCAGACTCACCATTCTCCAGAGTCACATCTGCGGTGCCATAGGGGGTGGATGGTCCAGAGATGAATCGTGGGCAAATAAGGGGCAGAGACGTCCAGCAACTAACATCGACCGGGTTCAAGAGCAATCCAAAAATGTATATAGAATGTATATGAAAAAAGGGGGGAGAAAAGAAGGAAGGAATAGACCATTGGGGAAAAGACCACTTTAACCCAAGAAAGGTTTGTAAGTCAGGACCTCATTGATCCCAGGGGGTATGGTAGCCTCCAGGGACTCTATCCAATACGATTCCCTTTGTAGAATCCGTTTGTCCCAGTTTCCCCCTCGGGGATCCTGGGGGATCACTTCCAAAGCAAAAAACGAGACCATGGAGTTATCATACTTATGGCAAAAGGCTATGTGACGTGTGACGCTCGTTTGTATTGTACCTCCCTCAGAGTGGTAGATATGATCCCCTATACGCTTGCTCAATTTCCGAATGGTCTTACCGACATAGAATGCCCCACAGCAACAGCTCATGAGGTAAATAACCCCCTGAGTGTTGCAGTCGGCATGATGTCTGGACTGAAACCACTTTCCACTGGGCAAGCGAATACCCGTACCGACCCCTATCCAAGGACATTTATCACAAGAACCACAGCGGTATGTACCCTTTGGGAGACCCACCTTGGTAGATTCTTTTGTATAGTGACTTTTAGTTAAACAGTCTCTAAGGGACATTGATCGTCTAAACACCAGAAAAAAATCAACAGGTGTTTTTTTGCCATTACTTTATCTCCTTATCATGTCCATTGTCATATTTGTTTACATGCATGCTATGATTCTTTTGGCGATCGAAGTACATCCTGGGCACTATCCATGTGTGTGGTTTTTCCTCCTGCCACTGGGTGGCGTGTTCTCCAGACATCTCAGCGGATGTGTGGTCCTCTCACACACCGCTGGCCGGATGTTGTTTGTCCGTCCGGCGTTGTTGTGGCCGCTTTCCGGGCTGTCCTTTGCGGCCCGGTCTGAGCGACACTACGCATGCGCCTCTTCGGATGCGCGCGCAGTTGAGGACCTGACCCGCCCACGTTACGCGTGACGTCATGCGCGGCGTGGTGTCGGGTTGAGGGCCATAACAGGGGGAACAAGCGTCTCATTCAGTCACTCAGGAACTGGTGTGTGCGGACATGGCGGTCCCACGCGGGTAAGATACTCAGAACCATATTGGCGTACCTGTTATCAGATGATAGATGGGTTCTCCTTTTACCTTGTAATATGTTGATCTCTCCATATGCTATTTAGATGTCTGTGATGGCTGGCCTCACTCCTCTGACTAAGTAATACAAGTGCAATAGCTCATACTTGGGCTTTATTCATATCCCTAGTTACCTATCTTTACCAAGAAGGACTTATCCTCCATCTGTGCAGGTAAAGCCCCCCCTTCGCTTATTTTTTAATCACTTAACAGAGACATAATATACAGCATTTTGGATCACAGATGCACTACTTGTTTGATTTCCATCTCTACAGATCATTACCCCGCTGGGTATTTCTCCAACTTGGCCGCCATGTTTGACACCTCCTGCCCTTAACCTTTTTCATTTTTGACTATACAAACGTGTCTATCTCAGACACTGAATAAGGTATATATGTTAGACCTACAAACAGGTTTTTCTTTCTTGTTTACCGGGCGGTGGAAGCTTCCTTAGCTCACCACACTTACATCTCTATCCCACCCCCTATGCCCCTCCACATCCGCGGGTGAGACGTTTTTTCTGGGGAGCTTTTCTATCCAATTGGTTTGGTGGTGGATCTCTCTATGGTGACGGCCCTGAATGCCCTTTGATGTTCCATATTAGCATGCACTTTTTGTTTTTGTTGTTAGACATATATGCATTTGAACTAATAACAATTGTTTGTTGTCACTGTATCATACAGGCACTGTACATTGACACATTCTTATTCCCCTGAAGAAGCGGTGCATCATTGCCCGCGAAACATGTCGGGATTGGTTTAATGCTCATCATTGGACCTATTTATCTTCATTATCACTATTGCCTTATGTTCAATACATTGTTCTTCTTGTATATGTCAAATTATTTGCATCTATGTTGTATCTGTTGTCTTGTATTTTAAAGATGTTATGTCAATAAATATTTCTAGTTTTTAAACTATGTACTTATTATTTTGAACTACCTGGTACCTTTAAAGTCCCACCAGCCCTCCCATTTTTTCGCATCTTCAATTGTTTTTCCCTTCCTCTTTCTTTCTCCATTTTTCCTAGTTCCCCACCCTTTTCCTTTCCCCCCCCCCCCCCCTTTTTTTGTTTCCCTTCCCCTATCCCCTTTTTTTCTCTCCCTATTTTTATTTTTATCTTTCTTTCCCTCCTTTTCTTTCCCTTCCCCCCCTTTCTTTCCACCTTTTCCCCTTCCCCCTTTCCTTTCCATCCTTCTCTTTCTCCCTTCCCCTTCTCTTACATGTTTTTCTTCTTTCTCATGTCTTCTTACCCCAGCACCTACCTGTACACCTCAGGTTCCAGCTGTGGGTTTCACTCTTTGGGATACCTTTCCCAGTATAGATTCTATACAGATTAGGGATGTGGTACCTTTTGTTTATAACTCTATAAAACAAACACACCTTTTCAATTAATTCTAGGTGGATAACACACCTGAGGGCGCCTTCCTTTTTTGGCTACATGCCAAGTGTTTGTAAAATTGTATTGCTTTATAGCATTTTCTATATGAACATACCACTTGGATTATATGCTCAGCCTTTTATTGATATCTCAGAGAGACAGTAATTCTAGTTTTGTTTTTGTTTTCCCGGGGCACACACTCTGGTTCGGAGTAGTTGTGCTTTTTTTTCCAGCTTCGCATCCTGTGAGGTCGTTGGTGGTCGTTCGGTCCGAAATTGTGGGCACAGGCATGGACTTGCTAGGCACAGCATGGACCGGTTTCATGACAGGTATACAATCCACGTGTGAATCTCATACCAAAACAGAGGAAGACCTAAGGACCTATCTAGGCAAAATGTATAACTTATTAAAACGCAAATCACATCTTTACTGGCATATCGAGTATTTCCTCAAGTACATTGATGAGAATATCAGTCCACAAGGGCTGAGGATACACACGCTCCCTACTTTGAGAGACCCATCTGAGACTTTCAAAAAAGAATGGGAGAGTATACTTAATACATGTAGTCAAGATTTGATGAAATCACTCGTGACCCAGTATAAGGTGGATATGACAGCGTTAGACATTGAAATAGATCAAATGAATACCAAATATAAACAGGTCTTCGAGGCCCCTAATTTTGCTCCAGCTTGGACAGAGGTGAAGGCCAAACTAGAGGTTATGAATAAAGAAATTATTCATAAAAAACAAGTTAAGTTCCAAAAAGACAAACAAGCCTTCAATGAAGGCTATGCCTATAAATGGAATCTCAAAACCCGCCCCTTATATACACACCGCACACGCACTACCAATCACGCTGATATCACGGATGATAATGTAGAATCTGATTCTAGCCTGGCTAGTTCCCTTTCGCACCAATCACGAGCACCACGATCAGGCCCCCCTGCTCCCAACAAACGCACTAAGGCCCAGAAACGAGGACGAGGCAGTGCTGGTCCTTCACCCACTTTACCCTCGAGTCAAAATAAGAAAAAACCTGATACACTCGCTAATCTAAACACGTCCACGAGTCTACCAAACATAGCCCCTACACTACAGAAAGTACTAGCCAGAAACACTTCACTACCCTCCAACACTAGTGATTCCGCTTCCGCTATATCGGACGACGGTTTTTTAGAGCTACCCAATCCCCAAACACCCAGGAACACCAAACAGGGCAATCTAAATATGTACGTGAAACCCAAAACAACCTAAATAATTTCAACACACACATTAATGCCTCAAACAAACTTAATATTATTAACTTAACCCCGTTTGACTTGACTCCTGTCCAGGAACAAGTGCTTGGCCTGGGTCTAGGCTTTTGCCCTTCCAGGGCTATTGATACTTCTGAAACTATAAAAGATCTACACCTGTTTGCAAGGAATCTTACTTTTAAATTTATGTTTGACAAAGATAGGAAACAAAAAAACTTAGAAAAACAACTGGCCGAACAGACCAGGCACTTGACCATGGCTGAGAGTCGGGCCATCAAGGACCTAGTCCTGTTATATGAAGAGGGCAACACGGAAGTTGTGTCCATGATTGACTCAGTGGATTCACCTGATGAAACCCCTCCTCCTCCTACTTCTCAAATCATTTCAAAAAAGGTTTTCAAACCGAAATCAGAGAAATTTCCTGATCTATCGAACAATGCTAATATCTGGACGTTCGTTCAACGGGTGTCCAGAGATTTAAAAACGACTTCTTTGCCCCCCATCCCTAGAAACCTCACTAGAGATCAGGCCCTGGCTCTATCCTCACTTCAAAACAATAAAGATATCCTTATAAAACAATCAGACAAGGGGGGTAACATAGTTGTTATGACTCCTCCCCAGTATGAAACCATGTGTCTAGAAGTCTTGTGCAACCGGCAATGGTACCTGCCCATTGAGCCCGGCTGCATTGAGGATTTCATTTGTGAATACAGGTCCCTGTGTTTTGAGGCCCTTTCCCAGGGCCTCATAGACAGGGATACGTATAACTTTCTATCTACCAAATATCCCAAAACTCCGACCTTTTATACTTTGCCCAAGGTGCACAAGAGCCTGGTGCACCCTCCTGGGAGACCCATCGTCTCTGGCAACGAGTCGCTCACGGAGCACGCCAGCAAATTTGTGGACTCATTCTTACTTCCTCATGTCCTTGCACTTCCGTCCTATATCAGGGACACCACCGACCTTCTCAAACACCTTGAGGAGATTCAGGTCCCTCCGGATGCCCTGCTTGTAGCAATTGATATTGAGGCGTTATACTCCAGTATCCCGCACGACCAGGGCATCCGGATGGCCGAATCTTTCCTCAAGGAACAGGATTATAGGACCTGGCCCTTGATGGACTTTGTCCTCCGGTTATTAAGATTCATTCTCACGAGAAATTATTTTACCTTTTTGGAACAAACATACTTGCAGGTCCAGGGGGTAGCTATGGGCACTTGCTGCGCTCCCTCTTATGCGAATTTATATCTGGGTGCCTGGGAGAGGCTGGTCTTTTCGGACGAGAGAATGGAACAGTGGATGTCTCACATTTTAATTTGGTACAGGTTCATTGATGATCTGTTGATTATATGGACAGGTACAGTAGATGAACTTTCACTATTTTTGAAAGCCATTGACCATAACAATCTAAATCTTAAATTTACTTACACGTTTGACAGGCACATGATTTCATTCCTTGATCTGAACATCAGCCTCTCCCCGGATGGCCTCATTGACACGGACCTTTACCGCAAACCTAGTGCGGGTAATACCATTCTCAGCGCAGCAAGTGCCCATCCCGCCCCCTTGATTGCAAGTATCCCTTATGCCCAATATTTAAGGCTCCGTAGGAATTGTTCCATGGAGGCTAAGTTTTATGTCCAGGCTGGCCTGCTCCGTGAGCGACTCCTTGCCAGAGGATATTCTAAGACACTGCTCAGGAAGGCTTACAATAGAGCCATCACTTATTCGAGAGCTGATTTGCTTTACAAAACTACCTCCAAAAAAGATGATAAAAGTGTCAGATTTATTACCACATACTCTGCTCACGATGATGTTCTGCGAAAGATCCTGAAGCGCCACTGGCCGATTCTTACTCAAGACTTTACCCTTCACAAATATCTAAGTGCCAGACCCAGTCTGGTGTTTAGACGATCAATGTCCCTTAGAGACTGTTTAACTAAAAGTCACTATACAAAAGAATCTACCAAGGTGGGTCTCCCAAAGGGTACATACCGCTGTGGTTCTTGTGATAAATGTCCTTGGATAGGGGTCGGTACGGGTATTCGCTTGCCCAGTGGAAAGTGGTTTCAGTCCAGACATCATGCCGACTGCAACACTCAGGGGGTTATTTACCTCATGAGCTGTTGCTGTGGGGCATTCTATGTCGGTAAGACCATTCGGAAATTGAGCAAGCGTATAGGGGATCATATCTACCACTCTGAGGGAGGTACAATACAAACGAGCGTCACACGTCACATAGCCTTTTGCCATAAGTATGATAACTCCATGGTCTCGTTTTTTGCTTTGGAAGTGATCCCCCAGGATCCCCGAGGGGGAAACTGGGACAAACGGATTCTACAAAGGGAATCGTATTGGATAGAGTCCCTGGAGGCTACCATACCCCCTGGGATCAATGAGGTCCTGACTTACAAACCTTTCTTGGGTTAAAGTGGTCTTTTCCCCAATGGTCTATTCCTTCCTTCTTTTCTCCCCCCTTTTTTCATATACATTCTATATACATTTTTGGATTGCTCTTGAACCCGGTCGATGTTAGTTGCTGGACGTCTCTGCCCCTTATTTGCCCACGATTCATCTCTGGACCATCCACCCCCTATGGCACCGCAGATGTGACTCTGGAGAATGGTGAGTCTGCCAATTATTCTCATTATTGAAAACTTTATATCCTCATTCTTCGAGTTGATGTCTCTCTGGGATTTTATATCTCCAATCGCTGTAGTAGTCAATACTTAATATTATGATATGTTTTATTTTTTATGATGTCAAATTTCCCGTGTGCTGGAGGATTTCAGTTCTCCATAACATGGTATCCTTTTGTAGAAACTATGGGGAACTTATTGTTTCCTATAAGTTTCCTTTATAATAACCATTTACTTTGAGGATTATAACTTTATATTTTACACAAAAATCAACAGGTGTTTTTTTGCCATTACTTTATCTCCTTATCATGTCCATTGTCATATTTGTTTACATGCATGCTATGATTCTTTTGGCGATCGAAGTACATCCTGGGCACTATCCATGTGTGTGGTTTTTCCTCCTGCCACTGGGTGGCGTGTTCTCCAGACGTCTCAGCGGATGTGTGGTCCTCTCACACACCGCTGGCCGGATGTTGTTTGTCCGTCCGGCGTTGTTGTGGCCGCTTTCCGGGCTGTCCTTTGCGGCCCGGTCTGAGCGACACTACGCATGCGCCTCTTCGGATGCGCGCGCAGTTGAGGACCTGACCCGCCCACGTTACGCGTGACGTCATGCGCGGCGTGGTGTCGGGTTGAGGGCCATAACAGGGGGAACAAGCGTCTCATTCAGTCACTCAGGAACTGGTGTGTGCGGACATGGCGGTCCCACGCGGGTAAGATACTCAGAACCATATTGGCGTACCTGTTATCAGATGATAGATGGGTTCTCCTTTTACCTTGTAATATGTTGATCTCTCCATATGCTATTTAGATGTCTGTGATGGCTGGCCTCACTCCTCTGACTAAGTAATACAAGTGCAATAGCTCATACTTGGGCTTTATTCATATCCCTAGTTACCTATCTTTACCAAGAAGGACTTATCCTCCATCTGTGCAGGTAAAGCCCCCCCTTCGCTTATTTTTTAATCACTTAACAGAGACATAATATACAGCATTTTGGATCACAGATGCACTACTTGTTTGATTTCCATCTCTACAGATCATTACCCCGCTGGGTATTTCTCCAACTTGGCCGCCATGTTTGACACCTCCTGCCCTTAACCTTTTTCATTTTTGACTATACAAACGTGTCTATCTCAGACACTGAATAAGGTATATATGTTAGACCTACAAACAGGTTTTTCTTTCTTGTTTACCGGGCGGTGGAAGCTTCCTTAGCTCACCACACTTACATCTCTATCCCACCCCCTATGCCCCTCCACATCCGCGGGTGAGACGTTTTTTCTGGGGAGCTTTTCTATCCAATTGGTTTGGTGGTGGATCTCTCTATGGTGACGGCCCTGAATGCCCTTTGATGTTCCATATTAGCATGCACTTTTTGTTTTTGTTGTTAGACATATATGCATTTGAACTAATAACAATTGTTTGTTGTCACTGTATCATACAGGCACTGTACATTGACACATTCTTATTCCCCTGAAGAAGCGGTGCATCATTGCCCGCGAAACATGTCGGGATTGGTTTAATGCTCATCATTGGACCTATTTATCTTCATTATCACTATTGCCTTATGTTCAATACATTGTTCTTCTTGTATATGTCAAATTATTTGCATCTATGTTGTATCTGTTGTCTTGTATTTTAAAGATGTTATGTCAATAAATATTTCTAGTTTTTAAACTATGTACTTATTATTTTGAACTACCTGGTACCTTTAAAGTCCCACCAGCCCTCCCATTTTTTCGCATCTTCAATTGTTTTTCCCTTCCTCTTTCTTTCTCCATTTTTCCTAGTTCCCCACCCTTTTCCTTTTCCCCCCCCCCCTTTTTTTTGTTTCCCTTCCCCTATCCCCTTTTTTTCTCTCCCTATTTTTATTTTTATCTTTCTTTCCCTCCTTTTCTTTCCCTTCCCCCCCTTTCTTTCCACCTTTTCCCCTTCCCCCTTTCCTTTCCATCCTTCTCTTTCTCCCTTCCCCTTCTCTTACATGTTTTTCTTCTTTCTCATGTCTTCTTACCCCAGCACCTACCTGTACACCTCAGGTTCCAGCTGTGGGTTTCACTCTTTGGGATACCTTTCCCAGTATAGATTCTATTTTAGGGATAGAGTCTGCTGAATTATATAGGGTCAGTGTCTTCTACAAACTACAATCGATATTGCTGTGTGGGGGGGTGGGGTGAATCTGCACTCAATCCTGATCTACGATCTCTTCTCAATCCTGTTAGGGACAGAGTCTGCTGAATTTTAGGGAAACTGTGTTCTACAAACTACAATCGATATTGCTGTGTGGTGTGGGATTGGAGATAGGCAGGTGTCAGTGATCCACATCCATTTTTCTGTGTGTGAGCTGCAGTGAACACAATCTTTTTGGGCTGCAGTGAACACAATCTTTTTGGGCTGCAGTGAACACAATCTTTTTGGGCTGCAGTGAACACAATCTTTTTGGGCTGCAGTGAACACAATCTTTTTGGGCTGCAGTGAACACAATCTTTTTGGGGTGCAGTGAACAAAATCTTTTTGGGGTGCAGTGAACACAATCCTTTTTGGTGTGCAGTGAACACAATCTTTGTGGGGTGCAGTGAACAAAATCCTTTGTGGGGTGCAGTGAACACAATCTTTTTGGGGTGCAGTGAACAAAATCCTTTTTGGGGTGCAGTGAACAACATCCTTTTTGGGGTGCAGTGAACACAATCTTTTTGGGGTGCAGTGAACAAAATCCTTTGTGGGGTGCAGTGAACACAATCTTTTTGGGGTGCAGTGAACACAATCTTTTTGGGGTGGAGTGAACAACATCCTTTTTGGGGTGCAGTGAACAAAATCCTTTTTGGGGTGCAGTGAACAAAATCATTTTTGGGGTGCAGTGAACACAATCTTTTTGGGGTGCAGTGAACACAATCTTTGTGGGGTGCAGTGAACACAATCTTTTTGGGGTGGAGTGAACAACATCCTTTTTGGGGTGCAGTGAACAACATCCTTTTTGGGGTGCAGTGAACACAATCTTTTTGGGGTGCAGTGAACACAATCTTTGTGGGGTACAGTGAACAGAATCTTTGTGGGGTGCAGTGAACAAAATCTTTGGGGGGTACAGTGAACACAATCTTTGTGAGGTGCAGTGAACACAATCTTTGTGGGGTGCAGTGAACACAATCATTGTGGGGTGCAGTGAACTCAATCTTTGTGGGGTACAGTGAACACAATCTCATACTGAAGGTTTGAGGGTGCTGCCTGTTCCATACTCCCCCTACTCCTCATCTAGCCTTTTAGGGGTACAAACAATAGTAATTGGGGCCTAGTGTGGTTGTGTACGTGTGATATACATACACTTTTTTGGGATCATATTTTCTATTCCGCTATTTAATCAAAAACCTTTGGGGATCAGTTAAATTGGGGGATAGTCTGTGTTGGTACGTGTGAGAGAGATCCACCTTTCCAAGTTGTTGGGGTTCATCTCATACTTCTGAAGGTTTGAGGGTGCTGCCTGTTCCATACTCCCCCCTACTCCTAGCCTTTTAGGGGTACAAACAATAGTAATTGGGGCCTAGTGTGGTTGTGTACGTGTGATATACATACACTTTTTTGGGATCATATTTTCTATTCCGCTATTTAATCAAAAACCTCTGGGGATCAGTTAAATTGGGGGATAGTCTGTGTTGGTACGTGTGAGAGAGATCCACCTTTCCAAGTTGTTGGGGTTCATCTCATACTTCTGAAGGTTTGAGGGTGCTGCCTGTTCCATACTCCCCCTACTCCTAGCCTTTTAGGGGTACAAACAATAGTAATTGGGGCCTAGTGTGGTTGTGTACGTGTGATATACATACACTTTTTTGGGATCATATTTTCTATTCCGCTATTTAATCAAAAACCTCTGGGGATCAGTTAAATTGGGGGATAGTCTGTGTTGGTACGTGTGAGAGAGATCCACCTTTCCAAGTTGTTGGGGTTCATCTCATACTTCTGAAGGTTTGAGGGTGCTGCCTGTTCCATACTCCCCCTACTCCTAGCCTTTTAGGGGTACAAACAATAGTAATTGGGGCCTAGTGTGGTTGTGTACGTGTGATATACATACACTTTTTTGGGATCATATTTTCTATTCCGCTATTTAATCAAAAACCTTTGGGGATCAGTTAAATTGGGGGATAGTCTGTGTTGGTACGTGTGAGAGAGATCCACCTTTCCAAGTTGTTGGGGTTCATCTCATACTTCTGAAGGTTTGAGGGTGCTGCCTGTTCCATACTCCCCCTACTCCTAGCCTTTTAGGGGTACAAACAATAGTAATTGGGGCCTAGTGTGGTTGTGTACGTGTGATATACATACACTTTTTTGGGATCATATTTTCTATTCCGCTATTTAATCAAAAACCTCTGGGGATCAGTTAAATTGGGGGATAGTCTGTGTTGGTACGTGTGAGAGAGATCCACCTTTCCAAGTTGTTGGGGTTCATCTCATACTTCTGAAGGTTTGAGGGTGCTGCCTGTTCCATACTCCCCCTACTCCTAGCCTTTTAGGGGTACAAACAATAGTAATTGGGGCCTAGTGTGGTTGTGTACGTGTGATATACATACACTTTTTTGGGATCATATTTTCTATTCCGCTATTTAATCAAAAACCTTTGGGGATCAGTTAAATTGGGGGATAGTCTGTGTTGGTACGTGTGAGAGAGATCCACCTTTCCAAGTTGTTGGGGTTCATCTCATACTTCTGAAGGTTTGAGGGTGCTGCCTGTTCCATACTCCCCCTACTCCTAGCCTTTTAGGGGTACAAACAATAGTAATTGGGGCCTAGTGTGGTTGTGTACGTGTGATATACATACACTTTTTTGGGATCATATTTTCTATTCCGCTATTTAATCAAAAACCTCTGGGGATCAGTTAAATTGGGGGATAGTCTGTGTTGGTACGTGTGAGAGAGATCCACCTTTCCAAGTTGTTGGGGTTCATCTCATACTTCTGAAGGTTTGAGGGTGCTGCCTGTTCCATACTCCCCCTACTCCTAGCCTTTTAGGGGTACAAACAATAGTAATTGGGGCCTAGTGTGGTTGTGTACGTGTGATATACATACACTTTTTTGGGATCATATTTTCTATTCCGCTATTTAATCAAAAACCTTTGGGGATCAGTTAAATTGGGGGATAGTCTGTGTTGGTACGTGTGAGAGAGATCCACCTTTCCAAGTTGTTGGGGTTCATCTCATACTTCTGAAGGTTTGAGGGTGCTGCCTGTTCCATACTCCCCCTACTCCTAGCCTTTTAGGGGTACAAACAATAGTAATTGGGGCCTAGTGTGGTTGTGTACGTGTGATATACATACACTTTTTTGGGATCATATTTTCTATTCCGCTATTTAATCAAAAACCTTTGGGGATCAGTTAAATTGGGGGATAGTCTGTGTTGGTACGTGTGAGAGAGATCCACCTTTCCAAGTTGTTGGGGTTCATCTCATACTTCTGAAGGTTTGAGGGTGCTGCCTGTTCCATACTCCCCCTACTCCTAGCCTTTTAGGGGTACAAACAATAGTAATTGGGGCCTAGTGTGGTTGTGTACGTGTGATATACATACACTTTTTTGGGATCATATTTTCTATTCCGCTATTTAATCAAAAACCTCTGGGGATCAGTTAAATTGGGGGATAGTCTGTGTTGGTACGTGTGAGAGAGATCCACCTTTCCAAGTTGTTGGGGTTCATCTCATACTTCTGAAGGTTTGAGGGTGCTGCCTGTTCCATACTCCCCCTACTCCTAGCCTTTTAGGGGTACAAACAATAGTAATTGGGGCCTAGTGTGGTTGTGTACGTGTGATATACATACACTTTTTTGGGATCATATTTTCTATTCCGCTATTTAATCAAAAACCTCTGGGGATCAGTTAAATTGGGGGATAGTCTGTGTTGGTACGTGTGAGAGAGATCCACCTTTCCAAGTTGTTGGGGTTCATCTCATACTTCTGAAGGTTTGAGGGTGCTGCCTGTTCCATACTCCCCCTACTCCTAGCCTTTTAGGGGTACAAACAATAGTAATTGGGGCCTAGTGTGGTTGTGTACGTGTGATATACATACACTTTTTTGGGATCATATTTTCTATTCCGCTATTTAATCAAAAACCTTTGGGGATCAGTTAAATTGGGGGATAGTCTGTGTTGGTACGTGTGAGAGAGATCCACCTTTCCAAGTTGTTGGGGTTCATCTCATACTTCTGAAGGTTTGAGGGTGCTGCCTGTTCCATACTCCCCCCTACTCCTAGCCTTTTAGGGGTACAAACAATAGTAATTGGGGCCTAGTGTGGTTGTGTACGTGTGATATACATACACTTTTTTGGGATCATATTTTCTATTCCGCTATTTAATCAAAAACCTCTGGGGATCAGTTAAATTGGGGGATAGTCTGTGTTGGTACGTGTGAGAGAGATCCACCTTTCCAAGTTGTTGGGGTTCATCTCATACTTCTGAAGGTTTGAGGGTGCTGCCTGTTCCATACTCCCCCTACTCCTAGCCTTTTAGGGGTACAAACAATAGTAATTGGGGCCTAGTGTGGTTGTGTACGTGTGATATACATACACTTTTTTGGGATCATATTTTCTATTCCGCTATTTAATCAAAAACCTCTGGGGATCAGTTAAATTGGGGGATAGTCTGTGTTGGTACGTGTGAGAGAGATCCACCTTTCCAAGTTGTTGGGGTTCATCTCATACTTCTGAAGGTTTGAGGGTGCTGCCTGTTCCATACTCCCCCTACTCCTAGCCTTTTAGGGGTACAAACAATAGTAATTGGGGCCTAGTGTGGTTGTGTACGTGTGATATACATACACTTTTTTGGGATCATATTTTCTATTCCGCTATTTAATCAAAAACCTTTGGGGATCAGTTAAATTGGGGGATAGTCTGTGTTGGTACGTGTGAGAGAGATCCACCTTTCCAAGTTGTTGGGGTTCATCTCATACTTCTGAAGGTTTGAGGGTGCTGCCTGTTCCATACCCCCCCTACTCCTCATCTAGCCTTTTAGGGGTACAAACAATAGTAATTGGGGCCTAGTGTGGTTGTGTACGTGCGAGATACATACACTTTTTTGATCATATTTCCTATTCCGCTATTCAATAAAAACCTTTGAGGATCAATTGAATTGCGGGATAGTCTGTGTCGGTACGTGTGAGAGAGATCCACCTTTCCAAGTTGTTGGGGTTCATCTCATACTTCTGAAGGTTTGAGGATGCTGCCTGTTCCATACCCCCCCTACTCCTCATCTAGCCTTTTAGGGGTACAAACAATAGTAATTGGGGCCTAGTGTGGTTGTGTACGTGCGAGATACATACACATTTTTTGATCATATTTCCTATTCCGCTATTCAATAAAAACCTTTGGGGATCAATTAAATTGCGGAATAGTCTGTGTCGGTACGTGTGAGATCCACCTTTCCAAGTTTTTGGGGTTCATCTCATACTTCTGAAGCTTTGAGGGTGCTGCCTGTTCCATACTCCTCCTCCTCCTCATCCATCCTTTTAGGTGTACAAACAATAGTAATTGGGGCCTAGTGTGCTTCTGTACGTGTGAGATACATACACATTTTTTGATCATATTTCCTATTCCGCTATTCAATAAAAACCTTTGGGGATCAATTAAATTGCGGAATAGTCTGTGTCGGTACGTGTGAGATCCACCTTTCCAAGTTTTTGGGGTTCATCTCATACTTCTGAAGCTTTGAGGGTGCTGCCTGTTCCATACTCCTCCTCCTCCTCATCCATCCTTTTAGGTGTACAAACAATAGTAATTGGGGCCTAGTGTGTTTCTGTACGTGCGAGATACATACACTTTTTTTGATCATATTTCCTATTCCGCTATTCAATAAAAACCTTTGGGGATCAATTAAATTGCGGGATAGTCTGTGTCGGTACGTGTGAGATCCACCTTTCCAAGTTTTTGGGGTTCATCTCATACTTCTGAAGCTTTGAGGGTGCTGCCTGTTCCATACTCCTCCTCCTCCTCATCCATCCTTTTAGGTGTACAAACAATAGTAATTGGGGCCTAGTGTGCTTCTGTACATGTGAGATACATACACATTTTTTGATCATATTTCCTATTCCGCTATTCAATAAAAACCTTTGGGGATCAATTAAATTGCGGGATAGTCTGTGTCGGTACGTGTGAGATCCACCTTTCCAAGTTTTTGGGGTTCATCTCATACTTCTGAAGCTTTGAGGGTGCTGCCTGTTCCATACTCCTCCTCCTCCTCATCCATCCTTTTAGGTGTACAAACAATAGTAATTGGGGCCTAGTGTGCTTCTGTACGTGTGAGATACATACACATTTTTTGATCATATTTCCTATTCCGCTATTCAATAAAAACCTTTGGGGATCAATTAAATTGCGGAATAGTCTGTGTCGGTACGTGTGAGATCCACCTTTCCAAGTTTTTGGGGTTCATCTCATACTTCTGAAGCTTTGAGGGTGCTGCCTGTTCCATACTCCTCCTCCTCCTCATCCATCCTTTTAGGTGTACAAACAATAGTAATTGGGGCCTAGTGTGTTTCTGTACGTGTGAGATACATACACTTTTTTTGATCATATTTCCTATTCCGCTATTCAATAAAAACCTTTGGGGATCAATTGAATTGCGGGATAGTCTGTGTCGGTACGTGTGAGAGAGATCCACCTTTCCAAGTTGTTGGGGTTCATCTCATACTTCTGAAGGTTTGAGGGTGCTGCCTGTTCCATACCCCCCCTACTCCTCATCTAGCCTTTTAGGGGTACAAACAATAGTAATTGGGGCCTAGTGTGGTTGTGTACGTGCGAGATACATACACTTTTTTTGATCATATTTCCTATTCCGCTATTCAATAAAAACCTTTGAGGATCAATTGAATTGCGGGATAGTCTGTGTCGGTACGTGTGAGAGAGATCCACCTTTCCAAGTTGTTGGGGTTCATCTCATACTTCTGAAGGTTTGAGGGTGCTGCCTGTTCCATACTCCCCCTACTCCTCATCTAGCCTTTTAGGGGTACAAACAATAGTAATTGGGGCCTAGTGTGGTTGTGTACGTGTGATATACATACACTTTTTTTGGATCATATTTTCTATTCCGCTATTCAATAAAAACCTTTCTAGGGCAAGATCTTAAATTACAGAAATATGAGGAGACCGTCAAATAAGGGCCGTGGCCTGGGTCGTGGTGCTGCTGGTAGAGCTCCTGTTGCAAGGAGAGGACATGGTCGATCTGTGCCAGCTACACGCACAAGTGAAACACCTTCCTCAAGTGTGAGTAGGCGACAGAACCTGCATCAGTATTTGGTAGGGCATCAAACGCCCCTAGAAGTGATGAGGCCAGAACAAGTTGAGGCGATAGTAGATTGGTTTGCTGCTGACAGTGCCTCCAGTTCCTTCACATTGTCTCCCACCCAGTCTACTGCAGAAAGGTCAGAGTTGGCACCTGCAGCCAATGTCCAACCGTCTTTCACCTCACCCCCTTGCAAATCAGGCCAGCAGTCTGAGCCCCAAGCCATACAGCAGTCTCTTATTCTTTTTGAGGACTCTGTCAGCAGGGTTTCCCAGGGCCATCCACCTAGCCCTGCCCCAGAAGTGGAAGAGATTGAGTGCAGCGATGCCCAACCACTTATTCCTCAAGATGAGTACATGCAAGGATCATCGCAGCACGTCTCCGATGATGACGAAACGCAGGTGCCAACTGCTGCGGCGTTCAGCATTGTGGAGACCGACAAGGAGGGCAGGGGTGAAGACTGGGTGGAAGATGATGTGGAGGACGATGAGGTCCTCGACCCCACATGGAATGAACGTCATGCAGGTGAACTGAGTAGTTTGGAGGAAGAGGCGGTGGTCGCACAGAGCCACCAGCACAGCAGAAGAGGGAGCAGGGTGCAGAAGCGGAGCGGCCGTGCCCTAGACACTACGCCCGCTACTGCCCAACGCAGCAAGGGAACGAGCGCACCAAAGTCAGCTCAAAGGAGTTCTCTAGCGTGGAAGTTCTTTAGAAAATGTGCTGATGACAGGACACGAGTGGTTTGCACCCTGTGCAATCAGAGCTTGAAGCGAGGCATGAACCTTCTCAACCTGAGCAGAACCTGCATGATCAGGCATCTAAGTGCAAAGCACGAGCTGCAGTGGAGTACACACCTTCAAAACCAAGAAACGTCTCTGGCTCATCCTGCTTCCTCTTCTGCTGCAGTCTCGGCCGCTCCAGCCACATCTGTAGTGATACCGGCACCTGCCACCCCGCAAACAGACGATCTGTCAGCAACACCACCACCTGGGTCACCAACAACCATCTCCACAATGTCCCGTGGAAGCGTTCAGCTTTCCATCTCCCAAACACTTGAGAGGAAGAGGAAGTACCCCCCTACCCACCCGCGATCCCTGGCCCTGAATGCCAGCATTTCAAAATTATTGGCCTTTGAAATGCTGTCATTCCGTCTGGTGGAGACGCACAGTTTTAAAAACCTTATGTCGGTGGCTGTCCCACAGTACGTCGTGCCCAGCCGCCACTACTTTTCCAGGCAAGCCATCCCTTCCCTGCACAACCAAGTGGGGGAAAAAATCAGGTGTGCACTGCGCAACGCCATCTGTGCCAAGGTCCACCTAACTACGGATACGTGGACCAGTAAGCACGGTCAGGGGCGTTATATCTCCCTAACGGCACACTGGGTAAATGCAGTGGCGGATGGGCCTGAGGCGGATAGCAATTTGGCGCATGTCCTTCCACCACCGAGGATTGCAGGGCGCTTCAGTTTGCCTCCTGTTCCTAACTCCTCCTACTCCGCTTCCTCATCCTCTACCGCCTCCTCATCCGGACAGCGTAACACCTTCACCACCAACTTCAGCACGGCCAGGGGTAAACGACAGCAGGCAGTTTTACAACTTGCCTGTTTGGGGGACAAACCACACACCGCGCAGGAGTTGTGGAGGAGCATGGAACAGCAGACAAATGAGTGGTTGCTGCCAGCGAGTCTCAAGCCCGGCCTGGTGGTGTGCGATAACGGGAGAAATCTCATAGCAGCTCTGGGCCTAGCCGGTTTGACGCACATCCCTTGCCTGGCGCATGTGCTGAATTTGGTGGTGCAGAGGTTCCTTAAAAACTACCCCGATATGTCAGAGCTGCTGCAGAAAGTGCGGGCCGTTTGTGCGCACTTTCGGCGTTCTCACCCTGCTGCTGCTCGCCTGGCAGCGCTGCAGCGTAACTTCGGCCTTCCCGCTCACCGCCTCATATGTGACGTGCCCACAAGGTGGAACTCCACCTTGCACATGCTGGAAAGACTGTGCGAGCAGCAGCAGGCCATAGTGGAGTTTCAGCTGCAGCACGCACGCGTGAGTCGCTCTGCGGAACAGCACCACTTCACCACCAATAACTGGGCCTCCATGCGAGACCTGTGTGCCTTGTTGCGCTGTTTTGAGTACTCCACCAACATGGCCAGTGGCAATGACGCCGTTCTCAGCTTAACTATCCCACTTCTATGCCTCCTTGAAAAAACAATTCGGGCGATGATGGAAGAGGATGTGGCACAGGATGAGGAGGAGGAGGAGGATGAAGAGGTAACATTTCCAAGGCTTTCAGGGCAGTCATTCGCAAGGGGCTCCGAGGGTGGGTTCCTGCACACGCAAACGCCAGGGACGCAATTGTCCAGCAGGGGCACAGTTCTGGAGGATGAGGAGGATGAGGAGGAGGAGGAGCTGGAGGAGGAGATGGAACCATGTTCACAGCAGGGTGGCACCCAGGCCAGCTCATGGCCATCACTGGTGCGTGGCTGGGGGGATACAGAGGACACGGACCATACACCTCCCACAGAGGACAGCCTTTCGTTGCCTCTGGGCAGCCTGGCACACATGAGCGATTACATGCTGCAGTGTCTCCACAACGACCGCCGAGTTGCCCACATTCTAACTTGTGCTGATTACTGGGTGGCCACGCTGCTGGATCCCCGTTACAAGGACAACGTACCGTCCTTAATTCACTCACTGGAGCGCGATCGCAAGATGCGCGAGTACAAGCGCACGCTGGTAGACGCCATGCTGCTGGCATTCCCATCTGACAGCGGGGCCACAGTGGAAGCACAAGGCAGAGGAGGAGGAGGAGGAGGTCGCCAACGCAACCAGGGCACCGCCAGCACCTCAGAAGGCAGGGTTAGCATGGCCGAAATGTGGAAAAGCTTTGTCAGCACGCCACAACAAACAGCAGCACCAGCAGCTCAGATGGAACGTCTTAGCAGGAGGCAGCATTTTACCAACATGGTGGAGCAGTATGTGTGCACACGCCTACATGTAGTGAATGACGGGTCTGCCCCCTTCAACTTCTGGGTCTCCAAATTGGGCACATGGCCTGAGCTTGCCCTTTACGCCTTGGAGGTGCTGGCGTGCCCTGCAGCCAGTGTATTATCTGAACGGGTATTTAGCACGGCTGGGGGCGTTATAACAGACAAGCGCAGCCGCCTGTCCAGAGACAATGTGGACAAGCTCACGTTCATTAAAATGAACCAGGCATGGATCCCACGGGACTTTTCCGTACCTTATGCAGAATAGCAATGGATACCGACCTTACCCACCCATTGTTCCATTTTTGCTCTTTCTCACTCTTTTGGGGTGTACCCTCATTTAAAATTTGTGAAAAGAAGCAGTGTTGGCTACCTCGTCCTCCTCCTCAGGGCCAGATTAATGTAGGGTCTATTGGAGCTGCAGCTCCAGGCCCCTACCTTTTATATAGGCCCCGGGTTGGCCATATTCACTGTTACCGCTCTTCTGTCACTTGTAAACACAGAAGTCTGGCTTCTATGCTCGCTTCCCCAGGCAGCACCCTCAGAACCTCCCCACACAGCGTGAAGGCCGGACAAGGAGGGACAGTTGGCGATGCATGGATGTGTTTATGGGCTTCAGAGACAGCATCCCATGTTGAATTAGGCATGCATGGCTGCACCCTTCCTCCTCTGGGTGCATGGCAAGGCACGGCCCTAAGGCCCTTCAAAATCCTCAGCACCAAGCCCATGATGCTGTTAATCCGGCCCTGGTCCTCCTCCACCGCCGCTTCCACCTACACCGCCCATAGGTGTGCGCAGCCTATTGCATTAAGGTGTGCACCCCAAAGTTGAAATACACATGCATGTGTTTGCCAGCAGGGAGAGTAATGTATCGGGGCCATGTACCTGTAGGCAAGGAGAAATAGAGCAGAGCAGGTCCCAGGGAGATCTTTCCCATCTCCTCACTGGCAATGCTATGTGCCCTAGGTGATTAGGGTGTGCCCAGGCACACCCAGCACACCCTGTGCGCACGCCTATGTCACCGCCACATCCACCACCACCTCAACCTCCCTCCTACTCCATATGGGCCTCGTCCTTCAGAGATGAAGAAGAACATTGTTTTATTTTTCTGTTTTTTTTTGTTGTTTTAAGTTATTTCCCTATCCACATTTGTTTGCAGAGCACTTGCCATGCTCTTAATTACGTTTTGCTGCCATTTGCAGCACTCTAGCCCTTTCCTTTGGTGTTTTAGAGCCATTTTAGTGCCTTAAAGTTCGGGTCCCCATTGACTTCAATGGGGTTCGGTGTCCGGGAAAAGTTCGGTAAAAGTCCGGGACACGGACCCGGACTTTTTTTTAAAGTTCGGCCGAACCCGTCGAACACGGACATCTAGGTGTCCGCTCAACCCTACCGATGAGTCATCAGAAAAAACAGCGTGGGTTGATTTTTTTTTTGCCGGCAATTCTTTTTTTTTTTTACATTCAGCTGTCAGCGGGAACCCAGGTGACAGCTGATGACTCATCAGTTATTAAAGTGGAGTTCCACCCAAAAGTGGAACTTCCGCTTTAGGGAGTCCTGACCCCCTGACATGCCACATTTGGCATGTCATTTTTTTGGGGGGGGAGCGGGTGCCGAGTTTTGAGAGGTACCCGCTCCCACTTCCGCTCGGAGCGCCGCGGCGCCCTGAACGGAAGTTCTCCTCTCCCCCTCCCTCCCTGCAATCTTCTGGGACACGTCAGAGGTCCCAGAAGATTGCCGGCCAATCACGGCGCGCAGCGCGACTCGCGCATGCGCAGTGGGTACCCGGCTGTGAAGCCACAAACTGTGACAGCCGGGTGCCCACAGCAGTGGTGCCTGCGCCGAGGGAGAGGATCGAGGCTTCGGGCGGCCGCATCGCTGGACCGTTGGACAGGTGAGTAAATGGCTGGAACTCCGCTTTAAGGAAGCTGCTCTCTACAACCCCCTCCCCTTTATATATTTTTTATTTAAAAATGTTTTATTTTTTTCTTTGTTATGATATAATTCTATATTTATTTCGGGTATTATCATTGTTTATTTGAAGTATTTGCATATACTGTATATTGAATTATATTGTCTTTTTTAGAGAATCTGTCTGATACGTACACAATGTCTGGATCTTGCAGAAGCTGTTTTAGCAAAACGCGTCGATCCACAAGCGGATTATGTGATGCACTTTAGACATATATTGTTATATTCACATGATTATATGGATTGTATATACATTTTATTGCTTGTAATCTTAAATAAATAGACAATACATTTCTTTTACATTTTTGGTTTTTATTGTTGACATATAGGCACACTCAAATCCCCCTATCCAGTGTTTGGTAGATTTATTCCCACTTTGTCCTATTCCTTCCCTCTCCCCTCCCCTATCCCTACTAGTCGCCTAACAACCTGGTTATACATATTATTTTATCATTTATCCCAGGGGACGGTGCAAGCTGACCCTCTCTCTCCATACAAATTTCGCAGCACTTGCTTTTTTGGTGCAACTCCATTGAAGTCTATTACAGTAAACCCCCGCTCCATCGCGGTTCAGTTTTTGCGGTCCCGGTATATTGCGTTTTTTTTCTGTAATGTTATTTTACTAATTAAATCATTGAAAATTAAATATTTTTGTGTTTTCCATAGTGTTTAAATGAGGTTCTATTGTTTTAAAAGTGTGTTTAAAGACCTTAAATGCTTTTAAAAGTACAGTGACAGTAAAAAAAACATGCCTACAATGTATTTTAATAGGGTTTTTTATTTCGCGGATTTTCACTTTTCGCGGGTTGGTCCGGAACGTAACTCCCCCAATGCAGGAAAAAATTCTCTGACCCTTTCCAAAAAGGTACCAGCTGCAAAACGCATATATGCGAACATGTACCATAGGAAACCATGTTAAATGGACTGTAGTGCATTTCTGCAAACTGTAAAACGCACTAAAAAATGCATAGGTGGGAATGTAGGGTAAATCCTTGTGGCCCGTCCCAGAAGCGATAACGGAGAAGAGGGAGCGTTTCAAGTTCCTGTATCACTGGAGTGGCTGCTGACAGCTCAGTAACCCCAGAGGTAAGTGCAGCAGGGATGGGGGATGGTGGGGAGGTGATCAAGTATTAGATTACCTTTATTTGAAATGTAACTTTAAATAAATTCTAACACTTTAATTAATTTATAAATAAAAGCTTTTATTCATAACCTACTGTTCATTTTTTTTTAAGTTTGCCTTATTTTGTGGTTGTAGCACTAAATGCCAAAAAAAAATATGTGGAACAGGAAGAACAAAGGTAAGTCAATGTAGAAGCCAAGATGAGTGGGCAACGACATGGCAAATGAGGTTTAATGTGGAGAAGTGTAAGGTTTTGCACTTGGGGACTAAAAACATAAAATCACAATACAGTTTGGGGGGGAACCTTTGGGGGAATCAAAAATGGAGAAAGATCTGGGAGTCTTGGTAGAGGATAGACTAGGCAATAGCATGCAATGTCAAGCTGCAGCTGCCAAAGCCGGCAGAATATTAGCATGCATAAAGAAAGGGATGTATTCCAGAGATAAGACTATAATCCTTCCACTTTATAAAACTCTGGTCCGACCGCATCTGGAGTATTCTGTCCAGTTCTGGTCGCCAGTTATCAGGAGGGATGTGTTGGAGCTGGAGAGAATCCAGACAAGGGCAACTAAACTAATTAGGGGATTGGAGGACCTTCATTATGAAGAGCATCTGCAATCGCTTAATTTATTCTCCCTGGAGAAGAGACGCCTGAGAGGGGACATGATAGCAATTTACAAATACCTCAGTGGTGATCTCAGCATAGAAAGAAAGCTATTCAGTCGCAAGGATTGCATGAGGACGCGAGGACATACAATGCGATTAGAGGAGAAGCGTTTTAACCTCAGGCAACGTGGGGGGTTCTTTACTGTTAGGGCTACAAGAGTGTGGAATTCTCTACCACAAGAGGTGGTCTCTGCGTGAAGTATGGCTACTTTCAAAAGACTCTTGGACATACATCTCAAGGATCAGAACATTAAGGGGTATGAGAGATGATTACGGTCACACACACCTACACAGGTTGAACTGGATGGACTATTGTCTTTATTCAACCTCAACTACTATGTAACTATGAGTGCCGATCACATGAACTGCACTTTGGTATCCTAACCTTGGGTGCCAAAGGAATTTGCCCTTGTACTGATTGCAATATGATTTTTTTTTTTAAGCCTGACAGGTTTACTTATAGGAGATTCATGGTCACAGAATACACTTTCATTTTTATTACATTAACATTGTAACATTGTACCAATACAAACAATAGTTATATTTCACAATCTACTGTAAGCTTACTTGAAAAATCTAATTTCAGATTGTGAGATCTGCCAGTCATTTGGCTGTCTCTTTCCACAACTTCCTGAGTTCCCTGCATGCTTTGCAGCTTCCCCTCTGCTATTTACTTTCAATCTTTAAGGACTACATATCCCATGGTACCTTGGTGCTTGCAAGCAGTGTACTGTACTGTACTGACTCTGCCTCCTGAAACGCCTCCTCTCAGCACCTCTGTAGTTCACCAGTCAGGCTCCATGAAATTGCGGGTCAGTGCAGTGCCTATTCACAGGACATAGTGACTACGAGTTAATACAAGTAAATATGTGGGGAGCTTCAGAAAGTAGGTTTACAAATGTCAAGAGGGTTCAGATTAATAGGTATAGGCTGGAAACAATTGAAATACAATGTGGGAATAATTATATATGTGTAGGACTACCTCTGCAGGGGCTACTGATGACTGGCTCCCCTCCTCCTGCACAGCCAGGCAACACGCATTGTCTGCTTGCATCCAAACACAAGAAGTCAGTCCCTTGGGTTTGTTTTTAATAGGGGTAACAACTTGGATACCCATGGGATTACCCAAGGGGTAATCCCTTGGGTAAAGGGATTTATGGGATGCCCAACATGAAGCAAAGAACAACAAAGGGGACAAGTTTCTCCCTCCGTACAAAAGATCTCGGACTGCTTTCCTTCCTGTACACACACAGTATTTTGTGGAACAATAGCAAAGGTCCATTACAGACTAGAAGCTCTTGGCCCCTCTTGATAAAAGCACAAAAAATGAGGCAAACTGCATGTATGAGTATATCCTCTCCAGATGTAGAACTGCTCCCACCTCCACTGTTTACAGGCACTACCAGCCCTCCTGGCTGCTCTGAAGATCTCCCAGGGCAAGAACAAATGGGTTAGGCACAACACTGTCCTTTTAGAAAATTTGCTACAGGTGGTAGTCTCTCCCCTTGATAATCCCTTGGTGTGCTGATGTACTCACTCTGTCCTCCTTGCTCCCACTGCTTTTCAGGTGAGACTCCTAGACAAACCGTAATGCTGTAAGGGTCATCCTAAGCCAACCAGAGCCCAGCCTGGAGGTAGAGACACCCCCCCTAAATCTAGGGGATCCCTCCTAGGCCACTGAAAGCATCCTCAGCACTCCATCTTCCACCTTACTCCCCTACTGTTAGGGTGCTGGTGGTAACCTGACAGCAGAGATAGGCCCCGATGTTCGCTAGAGGGCAGAGCTTGGACAGGAACCCCCAAGGTAAGTGACACAGGCTAGTCTGAGGTGCGGAATCGAAGTATCCACCGGTTTTCACCAGAGCCTATGGTGGTGAGGATGGACTTCGCTGCGTGTGGATACCAGGTCGCGGTCTTCAGGGTCGCCCCACCATGGGAGAACCGGTCAAGGTCTGAAGGCAGGTAAACAAACAAGGGAGATCCGAGAGAATGGTCAAACAAGCCGGGGTCAGGACGGGCAGCAGACGAGCGGAGTCAGGAACAAGCCAAAAGGTCAACAGGAAATCAGCAGGAAACAGGTCACAGGTTCAGGAACAACGGCAAGAGCTGAAGACAAGACAGCAAAGTCCCAGTGCATCAGCTGCTTTTAAATAGGCCTTCTTTGGCGCTAAAACGTCTGGGTCAGTGCGTGCAAACGTGAGAACGCATGACGCGCGCATTGGCTAATTCGCGCATGCGTGTTAGCCAATTAGCGGTTGCTAATGGGAGCTAATCCCCGCAATGCGTATTAGCCAATTAGCAGTTTCTAACAAATAGTTTCTAACACCTACTATCATGACTAATTAAATTATCATATTTAGGGGCTGACCTAGCCACCCTACCAGGACAGTATGCTTGGGGATTGGCCAGGCCCCCTTAAATATGAAGATCAACCCTCCTGGCCTCCGGGCCTCTAACTTCTAGAAGCTTCTCCAAACTTCCAGATCCAGGGGGAGGCACCAGAGATTTGCCTCTGTGAGTCATCCAGTCTGACCTGTAGTAACTGTGACCCAGATTCAGACTCACTTTACCATAAGTCAATAGATTTGCCTGCACTATTCTAGTAGCTTACTAGAGAGTGCTACATATGATTTTACATTTTGACCACAGATACACTTTAAATAACTTGAAAAGCACTGAACACAGTATAGTTACCCACATCAATAAATCAGATTTCATTTCACTAGTTATGATGAATAAAAGGTGGATTCCATTTGACTCTAGGTTCACTAACTAAAGTGAACTACATTAAAAGTAAACCAAAGATTTGATTGTGGAAAAAAAAAAGTTGCTGTATGCAAATTTAAACTCTCTCGCTGTACAAGTTACATATTAACATGTTCAGTGTTACATTCTTCTCAACTTTTAATAAAGATTTGATTGTGAAAAAAAGAAAGTAAACTTTTTTTTAAAGTTTAAAGAATTACTTTTCAGATGCTTCAGTTGCAAACAAGTGTCTTTGATGACACAATCCAGCTGCCAGGACATCCTGATATGTCTGTATATTTAAACTTGCAAACTTTCGTCAGAGCCTGCCCTGCGTGTACTGCTTATCATAAGACACTATTTCACGCTATTTCTATTTATTAAAGAGGATACTTTACTACAAGAAGTATCCCCATACACTGTATTAGGTCCCTTTTACACTGGCGAGAGCCCATGAGCAGATCCACCCGCTCAGCAGGGGATCTGACCACTAATCAGCACCGAGGAGGCGAATGACAGGTCAGTGTCTGCTCCACTGATGCAGAGCAGACACAGATACAACCCGCTGTTCTCTATGGGGCTGTCAGAAGGAAACAGACCGCCTGTCCCTTTACTATCCGACTGTCATTCAATGTAAAAGGGGCCTTTCTGTTTAAAAAATCGAATAGGCCCCAGTCACACGGGAGCTGAGGCCTGTAGTCCGTAAATGAGCTACCGGGTGCTGTGTGCAGACAGCCCATGTACGTGTGTGGTGATGCAGCGGCTGCACGGACACACTTTGGGGTCAATTCACTAAGAGTTAAATAACGACAAATAAAATGCAGTAAAATAACGCATGCGATAAATCAGTTGTAAAAGTTCAATTCACTAAGAATTTAGCGTTAAATAACAAATGCAGTATTTTTTTCGATTGTTTGCTAACTACCGCATTCTCTCATGCGGTAATTTATCACGCACCATTGGTTCAGGGTTGTTTAACCACTTGCCGATGGCCCCACGCAGATTTACTGCGGCATGGTAGCTCGGCTGCGCATAATCACGTAGGTCTATGTGATTATGAGCACGGGGTCTCTGCGACCGCCGTCAGGCAGTGGGAGGAGCTGCCGCCTCCCGCAATCGTCACAGAAACTGACAGAAGACCAGCTTGCTTATGTAAACAAAGCAGGGGAGTCTTCTGTCACATAGGCAGAGAGAGATCAGAAGTTTCAGCTAAGTTCTCTATATGCCTGTCACAGAGCCCTTCCCCCCCACAGTCAGTAAGCATATTTAGGCATACATTAACCCCTTTGATCACCCCCAGTGTTAACCCCATCCCTGTTAGTGTCATTTACACAGAAACAGTGCATAATATTTAGCACTGATTACTGTAGTAATGTCACTGGTCCCCAAAAAGTGTCACAAATGTCAGTTAGGGGTCCGATCTGTCCACCACAATGTCGCAATCCCAATAAAAATTGCAGATCGCCGCCATTACTAATAAAATAAATAAAAATGACAGAAATCTTTTGTCATTTTAGTGTGAGGTACAGATCAGCATATGCACTGCGGGATACGTACAAATGCTATACCCTAAGGGTTATCTGGTAAGTGGGCTGTGCATGTGGTGCAGGTGGAGGACAGCACATGGCTAGGGTATTAAAGATGATTTGTCTATATACTGCTCTTACATCACTCCCTTGATCACTCCCTTGAGATTGACCACAGCGTGCCCCCAGATTGACCACAGCATGCCCCCAGATTGACCACAGTGTGCCCCCAAGAGTGACCACAGCATGCCCCCAGATTGACCACAGTGTGACCCCTTTCAATGCCAGAGTGACCACAGCGTGCTCCCTTTCAATGCCAGAGTGACCACAGTGTGCCCCCAGATTGACCACAGCGTGCCCCCAGATTGACCACAGTGTGCCCCCAGATTGACCACAGTGTGCCCCCAAGAGTGACCACAGCGTGCCCCCAGATTGACCACAGTGTGCCCCCAAGAGTGACTACAGCATGCCCCCAGATTGACCACAGTGTGCCCCCTTTCAATGCCAGAGTGACCACGCCAGAGAGACCAGTGCACTTACCTGCAGTGGTGGGTGTCTTCTCCTCAGTCCTCCTGCTCTCTTCCTCAGCCACACAATCCCCCGTGTCTCCTCGTCCTCCCGCCTCCTCCTCGGCCCGCGCGAGATGTCAATGGCTTGGGTAACGCAGGAAAGCGCGTTACTCAAGCCGAGTAAAGTAATTTAGTTGCCGATGTTATGAATGTAACGCGTTACGTTACTACGTTACCAAAAAAAGTAATGTAGTTAACGAAACGCGTTACATTGTAACTCGTTACCCCCAACACTGCTACCAAGTATATATTTGCCCCATACTAGCCTACCAGGATCTTGTACCCTGCTTGCTGCCATGACAACAAACCACATAAAAACAAAAAAGCTTCCTTAAAAACAAAAAAAGGAGGGGGGGACCCCAGAAGAAGCTTTCCGCCGACTGAAGATCTTCTAAGACCCCTAGTTTGACCAATCCCTGCGGCTCCACCCATTCCAGGCCTAGCCACCAATCAAGTGAGTCCCACAATCCATTATTTCTTATCAGACTGAGCTGACACCCCCTGCTAGCCCAAACCCCTTTAAACCCTGTCATGCTGGCCCTCCGTCCATGTCTTTTCTCTCCTTTACTCTGGGCCTCTCTTACCCACTGAATGGATTTCTTTGAATGATTTTGTAAACCCACCATACTCATCTGAGGAAACGGGCACTAAAGCACTTTTTGTCTGGATATAGACACTTATATTCACGTTGGACTTTTTTTATCACAGAAAAACTCTTCACGGAATAATTTTCACCTTTTATATTGGATTGATATTTTGTATTTATTATGTTTAATCTGAGCGCGGTCTCTTACATACTAGACATTTTTTTACTTTCTGCTATAAAACACATCCAATAAAAAATTGTAAAAAATCAAATTTCTTCATCAATTTAGGCCAATATGTATTCCGCTACTTATTTTTTATTTGAAAAAAAAAAAAAATTCCAGTAAGCGTAGATTAATTGGTTTGCTCAAAAGTTATAGCGTGTACAAACTATGAGATATTTATATGGCATTTTTCTTATTTATTTTTTTACTGGTAGTGGAGGCGATCAGCGATTTTCTGCGGGACTGTGACATTGCGGTGGACAAATCGGACACCTAACTGACACTTTTGACACTTTTTTGGAAGTGTCTTACTGTGATCAGTGCTAAAAACATGCACTATTATTGTACTAATGACACTGGCAGGGAAGGGGTTAACATCAGGGGTGATCAAAGGGTGAAGTGTGCTCCTAGGACAGTGATGGCGAACCTTGGCATCCCAGATGTTTTGGAACTCCATTTCCCATGATGCTCATGCACTTTGTAGTGTAGGTGAGCATCATGGGAAATGTAGTTGTAAAACATCTGGGGTGCCAAGGCTCACCATCACTGTCCTAGGGGGTGCTTGCTAACTGTGTGTGGGGAGGGGGGGTGCTATGACTGCATGAAGGCAGAAATCGGTGTTCCTGCTTAGCACCATCTTCTTCCCTGGCAGAATGGCGATCTGCCTTGTTTACATAGGCAGACCGCAGTTCTGTCTCTCTGGGGAACGATTGCAGCTGGCCGGCGGACATCGGGTCCACCAGACACGCTGTATGGCATCCCCTGTGGCCAATCAGCGCGCGATCGCACCTCCGGCAGCACGCATGTGCCACTCAGTGGCAAATGCGTGGCAAATGCATGAAATGACGTACAGCTATGTGATTTTGCGCAATAGAGCCGACCTCCTGCACTAAATATGCGGCAGGCGGTTGGCAAGTGGTAAACCACCTAACCCCCCCCCAAGTGGTCTAAGGGAGGACAGCCTTCCTGACTCTGGTCATCCACTATGATACAATGATGATCCCTCTTAGATTTTAACCACTTCAGCTCCGGAAGGTTTTACCCCCTAATGACCAGGCCATTTTTTGCGATTCGGCACTGCGTTACTTTAACAAAAAATTGCGCAGTTGCACAATGCTGTACCCAAATACAATTGATGTCCTCTTTTTCCCACAATTAAAGCTTTCTTTTGGTGGTATTTGATCACCTCTGCGGTTTTTAGATTTTGCTCTATAAACAAAAAAAGAGTGACATTTTTGAAAAAAATTACAATATTTTTTACTTTCTGCTATAAAACATTCCCCATAACAAATATAAAAAAATCTAATTTTTTTATCAGTTTAGGCCAATTTGTATTCTGCTACATATTTTTGGTAAAAAAAAATTCCAAAAAGCGTATTTTAATTGGTTTGCTCAAAAGTTATAGCGTTTACAAACTACGGGATAAATTTTTGGAATTTTTATTTATTTTTTGTTTTTATTAGTAATGGCGGCGATCAGCGTTTTTTTATAGTGGAACTGTGACATTGCGGCGGACAGATCGGGCCCCTAACTGACAATTTGTGACACTTTTTGGGGACTAGTGACATTACTACAGTAATCAGTGCTAAATAATATGCACTGTTACTGTATAAATGACACTGGCAGGGAAGGGGGTTAATACTGGGGTTAATCAAAGGGGTTAATGTATGCCTAAATATGTTTACTGACTGGGGGGGGGGGGGGGGAGGGTTCTGTGACATGCACAGGGAGATCACAGTTTTTAGTCCTGATCTCTGCCTGCCTGTCTGACAGAAGACTCGCCTGCTTTGTTTACATAATAGGCGCCACTCCTCCCGCGGCTCGCCTCCCACTGTGACTAAACACAGCGGGAATGTGGCTCTGGTGCCATGCGCGCACCGTCGAGACCTCATGTACGGAATCACGTAGTACTACGGGATTTTGCGCAGCCGAGCCACCCTCTGCCGCAGTTATACTATAGTGGGCGATCGTCATAGAGGTAAAGTAGAACTTTTATTTTTTTATTTTGGGTAGAGTAAGGGAGGGTTATAGCTCATGTCAGGTTCTATTTTGCCATTTGTGTTCCATAGAGGAGATTTCTCGTCACTTGCTTTCCCATTGCCAAAACAGGAAGTGAGAAGAAATCCCACCAAAGGGAGGGAGGGAATCCTGGGGTGTCACCAGATCTAGTGTTCCCAATGGAAGATACCCTCCCCATTTCCTATTCTCATGACAACCCACAATTTAAAAATTTCTTTCAAACCTGGGGGGGTACAGACAGCAATAAAATCTTGACAGGTGTCCTAATTCCTCTCCACTCTATCCAAAACTAAGTTTTGCCTTTAGTTATACTTTCATATCTGTTCAAATTGTGTAATCGGCTAAGTCACTTGTTTTTGTGCTGTGTAGGATCAGATGTTTTATTATTGTCAAATTATACCCATCTATAATAATCCCAGCCCTGTATAATTTATGTCATTCTAAATAACTTGAGCCGGGTAGGTCTGCTTAGTCATTTGACTAGAAAGCATCTGAATTCACATAAATAGAGATCAAAGTGTTGCCACTTTCCACTCCATTCGGTGCAATGACTCATCTAGCCGAGTGCATGAGTTTGTGTCATTAAACATAGCAATATCTAAATACGGTCTTCCACAGACTATGACATCATAATGAGACACATTAAAGTCTCATTCATATATAGGTGAATAAATAAATACATGCAAACATAAAAATTACTATTTCTAGAAATGATTCATCATTTCATTTACCAAAAATCCAGTATTGCAAGAAGTTTATTTTTTGATTAAATTAACCACTTGCCGACCGCCAGCAGTACATATACTTATATATATATATATATACATATATATATACTGTATATATATATACTCCGCCCTGCGAAACGCCGTAACTTTATGACGCTTTGCGGGACCGCGAGTGGGGGCACGTGCCCATTTGCCACGGGGAAAGTTGATCTGCGGCTACGGCAGCCTCAATTGCCGCCGGGCACCCGCAATCGCTCCCTGTGGAGGCAGTCTGCCATTGTAAACATAGCAGACCACTGTTCTGTCAGCAATGAACACAGGGCTCCTGTGTTCCTCCTGTTTAGGAACAAAAGTCTCTGCGTTCATTCCATAAGGATATCCCCAACACAGTTAGAAAGCACCCCCCTAGGGACACATTTAACCCTTTAATCGCCCCTGGTGTTAACCCCTTCCCTGCCAGTGTCATTAGTACAGTAACAGTGCATGTTTTTAGCACTGATCACAGTAATGATGTCACTTCCAAAAAAGTGTCAAAAGTGTCAGTTAGGTGTCCGATTTGTCCACCGCAATGTCACAGTCCCGCAAAAAATCGCTGATCGCCTCCACTACCAGTAAAAAAATAAATAAGAAAAATGCCATATAAATATCTCATAGTTTGTACACGCTATAACTTTTGAGCAAACCAATTAATCTACGCTTACTGGAATTTTTTTTTTTTTTTTTTTTTCAAATAAAAAATAAGTAGCGGAATACATATTGGCCTAAATTGATGAAGAAATTAGATTTTTTACAATTTTTTATTGGATGTGTTTTATAGCAGAAAGTAAAAAAATGTCTAGTATGTAAGAGACCGGGCTCAGATTAAACACAATAAATACAAAATATCAATCCAATATAAAAGGTGAAAATTATTCCGTGAAGAGTTTTTCTGTGATAAAAAAAGTCCAACGTGAATGTAAGTGTCTATATCCAGACAAAAAGTGCTTTAGTGCCTGTTTCCTCCGATGAGTATGGTAGGTTTACAAAATCAGAATTGTCACGCTTTTTTGCTTATAGCGCAAAAAATTAAAATCACACAGGTGATTAAATACCACCAAAAGAAAGCTCTATTTGTGGGAAAAAAAGGACATCAATTTAATTAGGGTACAGTGTCGCACAACTGCGCAATTGTCAGTTAAAATAACGCAGTGCAGAATCGCAAAAAATGGCCTGGTTATTAAGCTCCCTGGCGGTATGATTCTTTACGATTTTAGGTGCTGAAAGCGGTACAATTATTTTGCTAGTATTTCTTAAGGATGAGCAGCCCAAACCAACTATTTACATATGATTTTATTTTACTGTGCGTTCTTCTTTATAACATCTCGGGTATGATAAAGTTTGAAACACAAATGCAAAAATGATAATATAATAAATAACTATAAATAAGTTAAAGTATATATATATATATATTTTTTTTTTTTCTGTGTGTGTGTATATATATATATATATATATATATATATATATATATATATATATATATATATATATATAGATATACGTGTGTATATATATATATATATATATATATATATATATATATATATATAGGAGCAAACTAATATCAATTTATTTTATTTTGTAATGAAATCAGTGTGTTTGTGTTTTTTACTTTTCAAATTTGCCGCCGGTTCCACCCCCCTGCGAGCGCCACGTCGCAGGCGACGGAAGCCAGGGCTCACAAGCATCGGGCGGAAGATCCGGCCGATGTATGCCGAAGGGACACATCGCGGGATCCCGGGGACAAGGTAAGTAACCTCTACCAGGATCCAGCTATGCTCCCTGGCGGTACCCCGAGTGTGGCTCGGGGTTACCGCTTATGGCAGTGAAATCCCACCCCGAGCCACACTCGGGAATACCGCCAGGGAGGTTAAGGGGAAAACCTTTCGGTCCAGAAGTGGTTAATCTTACACTCTAATTTATGAGACTCAATATTTCCATAGTATATACAGTACAAGACCCATTTCTGTGCGTATCCAAAAAGGTGAGTTTACAGGAATATTTGTCATAAGGATGTAAACATGTTATCGATTGTCTTGCTATGATCCATTTAGCCAATTAAATTATGGAATTTCATCCTTCACAAATGTAGTCTTGATTACATGATTTTATTGTTAAAAGGTTAAAGAAGAACTCTCATGGTCCATAATTTAATTCATTTGAGTACAGTTATCTTTTATAACCTCTGTGTTTTAAAACCTCTACTGCTCTGATGCCCCGAGGCCACATGCGCCCCTTTGGCACTTTTTGTGAGGCCTTTGGGCCCCTGCAGACACTAATCTGTGTTTATTTATTGGAAATTTTTGAGATGGGAACGATGGCAGCTATTAGCAAAAGTATGTAGGTATAGGACACACCCCCTGCCACGTCCCATTAAAGGAGAATTAAACAAAAAAATTATTAGTTAAACCTACAAGTGCATTTTTTTTTTTTTTTTACCACTACTATTCCTTCATATTGGCTTTTGACATTTACAAATGCAGCAATTTATAAATAGGATGAAAGGTTTAGCACTGGGAAACATTTTTGATAAATAGTGCATTTTATATACAATTATATAGATCAGACCAAAATAAGGGACAAATGAGGAGGAAAGAGTGACAGAGGGGCATTGTACTGAATCAGGGAAAGTCCCTAAAAATCAGGGACAGTTGGGAGCTATGCTATTGTCCTGGTTGTTTCCAATCTGTGACTGTCTCCTAAAGCATGTCCCCAGTCTCCAACAACTCTTATATTTACATAGTTACATAGTTACATATATAGTTACATAGTTAGTGAGGTTGAAAAAAGACATCAGTCCATCCAGTTCAACCTATGATGTGTGTGTGTGTTTGCTTTTAACCGTACATTGTATACCCCTGTATGTTGTGGTCTTTAAGGTGCCCATCTAATAGTTTTTTGAAACTATCAATGCTCCCTGCTGATACGACTACTTGTGGAAGAGAATTCCACATCCTTACTGCTCTAACAGTGAAGAACCCCTTACGCATTTTAAGGTTAAACCGCCTTCCCTCTAGTTTTAGTGAGTGGCCACGTGTCTTATTGTATTCCCTTACTCTGAATAGTTTGTTCCTTATGCTAGGGTCGCCAGTACAGTATTTGTACATTGATATCATATCCCCCCTCAATCTTCTCTTCTCCAGAGAGAACAGGTTCAGTGCTTGTAGTCTTTCCTCATAGCTGATGTCCTCCATTCCCCTAATTATTTTTGTTGCCCTTCTCTGGACTCTTTCCAGTTCCAGCACATCCTTCCTGAGGACCGGTGCCCGGAACTGGACAGCATACTCCAGATGGGGCCTGGACCAGGGTCTTGTAGAGTGGAAGAATAATCTCTTTATTTCTGGAGTGAATCCCCTTTTTTATACATCCCAGTATTCTGTTGGCTTTACTTGCAGCGGCTTGGCATTGCATGCCACTGCCAAGCCTGTTGTCTACCAGTACCCCCAAGTCCTTTTCCATCCTAGACTCACCCAGAGGTTCCCCCCCTAGTGAGTAGCTTGCTTTCTGGTTTTTGGCCCCCAAGTGCATTACTTTACATTTTTCAACATTAAACCTCATCTGCCATGTAGTTGCCCACCCCGTTATTTTGTTCAGGTCCGTTTGTAAGGTTTCTACATCCTGCATAGAAGATAATGGCATGCCTAGTTTAGTGTCATCTGCAAATACTGAGATTGTACTAGATATCCCCTCCTCTAGATCATTTATGAATAAACAGGATTGGTCCCAGGACCGAACCCTGGGGGACCCCACTTTCCACACCCGCCCAATCTGAGTACTCCCCATTAATCATCACCCTCTGGACTCTCCCCTGGAGCCAGTTCTCTATCCAGGTACTCACCTTATGGTCCATACCTACCTTCCTTAGTTTGTACAGTAAGCGTTTGTGGGGAACGGTGTCAAAGGCCTTTGCAAAGTCCAGATACACCACATCCACAGGCTTTCCTTTATCTAGGTGGCAGCTCACTTCGTCGTAGAAGGTTAATAGATTGGTTTGGCAAGAACGATTTTTCATGAATCCATGCTGATTACTACTAATAATACCGTTTTTATGACTAAAGTCTTGTATGTGGTCCCTTAACATCCCCTCCAACATCTTGCAGACTACAGATGTTAGGCTGACCAGCCTATAGTTCCCCGGGATATACCTTGGCCCCTTTTTAAATATTAGTACCACGTTGGCTTTTTTCCAATCAGCTGGCACCATACCCATATTTGGTCTCTGACTGTCTCCTGCAGCATGTTTGTAGTCTCTGGCCATCTATTGTATCATGTCTACAATCTCTGACCATCTCTTGCATTATGTTTAGTCTCTGACCATCTTCTACATTCAGGGCAGGACTGGGCCAGGGGGCAGGGGGGCAATTGCCCTCTGATGCCCCCTAAAAAGGCTGCCACAGACATGCCTAAAGGATTCCTTGTGAAGAAAAGTAAAAGGTCTCAACCGCTCACCTACTGAGTGCGGGATGTAGACACAACAAGGACAGAGCACAGCCCCCCCCCCCCCCACACACCTCCCCAGCATGGATGGTGTAAACTGTGTCTGAACAGAGGTCTGTTCCATGCACCACTGGAGACTCTCCACCTCCAGCCAGCCCTGACTGAGCTCCCCCAGCTCCCCCAAACACCCCCTGCTGGCCAGGTCAGGAACTGTAATGTTCTGGTACCTTTGGGTACCCTAATTACTCTTTCATAAGTGTATGCGCCCCACCATTCTCTTTTGGTAAGGTGCGCATACACCTTTAAGACTGATGCTGTCATCACTGAGCGCCGGACTGGATGGCTATTTAGATCGCCGGCTCTCACTCATATGTGTTTGTTCAAACTGCTTTGTGCCTTGATGCTAACCTGTCTTGAAGCTCACATGCTTGCAACCATACCTCGCTGTCGGAACCACGCTGCGCTGATCCCTGTATCCCGCTACCGGATCATCCGCTCTTGCCGAACCTCTCCTCTGCTACATTGCTATTAGTGATAAGTACCCCACAGGGGAAACCTCTATAACCTTTATACTAAAGCTTACACTATCTAGCTCTGCATACTAAGGACTATTACTACATCTGCATTATCTAAGATTGCTAGCTCTTGAGCCTACTACCACCTGTTCTTGCACTGGGTTGATCTCTCTTGTATGTCCACCTGCTACTCTGTCATCTGCTACCATACATGATTGCTAAACCTATCTGCATCCCATCTGCTACTATCTTACTTTCAAGAACATTTCCTTTCAAGTGTCTGTCATCTACCATCTCTACCCAGCCTGTCTCTTCAGCCTATCATCACTGTGTTACTATATACATAAGTCACTCTAGGAAACATCTTATTGAGTGTGTGTATTTACTTGCTGAATTGAGATCATCCACACATGATGAGTCATTGAGAGTTGGGAATGGTGTCTCAGCGTTTCTCTACATGACTACTGAAGTGGAATATTTCTGCAGCTGAAAATCCACATCATACGTAAAACGCAGGAGCGTTACAGATTGAACGAACCACAAATGGATTCAGCAGAAATAACCACTCAGATGACACAATTAAAACAGCAAGTACCTGCGTTAATACACGCACTTGCTGAATTAAAAGAAGACAATCAGGCTCTGTCGCAGCAGGTAATTAGACTGACACAACTTACCAATGCTCAGTCCCCTGAACCCAAAATAAATCCTCCTTTGGTATTTACAGGCGATCGCAAAAAATTTCGCGAATTTAAAAACGCATGTGAGTTACTTTTCTTGCTAAAACCCCGTACCTACCTTACTGATCACATTAAGGTTTGTACTATTATTTCTTACCTAACAGGCGATCCTCGGGCCTGGGCAGACTCTCTTTTTGAGAAAAGCGACCAGCTTCTCAACTCCTATGCCTTGTTCCTAGCAGAACTCACTAGCCTATATGATGATCCCAATAGGCAGAGTACTGCCGATCTTCAATTAAGATCCTTGAAACTAGGTGGGAGACCTGTAGAAGACTTTGTCGCAGAATTCAAGAGATGGATCCTTGATTCAGAATGGAATGATGCATCTCTGAAATCCCAATTTAGGCTTGGCCTATCAGAGGCCGTTAAAGACGAGCTCGCCCGAGCGGATCTGCCAAAAACCCTGGATGCATTGATACAACTCAGTATCACCATAGATAGAAGACTACGAGAAAGAAAGGCTGAGAAAATGGGAATGCCATTATCCAGTTCTTCTCGGAATTCGGCCGTTGACCCCGTTCCTATGGAGGTAGGAACCATACGCCCACCTCTATCAACTATGGAAAGAGCCAGAAGACGATCTGGTAATCTCTGCTTGTACTGTGCATCCCCGGATCACAAGATAAACGTCTGTCCCCTAGTCTACAAAAAGAAGGGTGAGTGTTCACATGTCCTCCTAGGGGGATTGACAACTTCAATCACTAACCCTTACCTTTCTGTTTGCTTAACATTACAGTGGGACCAGAACAGGATTACTACTAAGGCCATGATTGACACAGGATCTTGTGGAAATTATATTGACATACGTTTTGCTGCTTTAAATAAAGTTCCTATTATTTCTAAACTTAAACCTGTCTCAGTGAGTCTTATTAACGGTGTTCCTTTATCCTCTGGTCCGATCACTGATCAGACACAGGCACTCCTAGTCACTACTAACGGGTCTCATATGGAGACCGCTACCTTCGATCTAATACCTTCACCCCACTTTCCCATTGTTTTGGGACTTCCCTGGTTACACACACATCAACCAACCATAGATTGGAAGGAACGGACCCTGACCTTCCTCTCTTGCTATTGCGAGGGTACGTGTAACCTCCCGTCTTTCGGGAAGATCCTGTCTGTGGTGACAGATGAGATTGCACCACTATGTTATCAGGATCTCTCTGAGGTTTTTCTTGAGAAAAATGCTCAAGCACTACCTCCCCATGGAGACTATGATTGTAGCATTGATCTGCTCCCAAATAGCAAATTGCCGTTCAGTCATGTTTATCCTCTTTCACAGGATGAACTTTCCCATCTCAAAGACTATTTGGATGAGAATTTGGAAAAAGGTTTTATTAGACCTTCCACTTCTTCCACAGCAGCAGGACTCTTTTTTTGTCCACAATAAGGACTCAAGTCTCAGGCCTATCATCGACTATAGGCAATTGAATGCTATTACAATAAAAGATCGCTATCCTCTACCGCTTATCCCTGAGCTCATTGAGCAGGTGCGTGGAGCTACCTATTTTTCAAAATTGGACCTGAAAGGAGCATACAATCTCATTCGAATCCGTGATGGACACGAGTGGAAGACTGCATTCAGAACCAGATACGGATTGTTTGAATATCTTGTAATGCCATTTGGGCTATGCAACACCCCTGCAGTTTTTCAACGATTTATAAACAATATTTTCAGAGACTTACTAGATGTCTGTGTTGTGGTATATCTGGACGATATACTTATATATTCACGATCCCTGTCTGAACACATAAGACATGTGAGACTAGTATTATCGAGATTGCTTGCACACAACCTTTATGTGAAACTGAAAAAATGCTTGTTTCATAAAGAAGAGGTACTGTTTCTAGGCTACATCATATCCAAAACAGGAATCGAGATGGACATGAGTAAGATATCCTGCATTCAGGATTGGCCTACACCAACCACACGCAAGGCGCTACAGCGATTCCTTGGATTTTCGAATTTCTACAGGAAGTTCATTAGAAACTTCTCTGCCATTGTGAGACCCCTCACACAGCTCACTAGCATTAAAAAACCATTCAAATGGTCAGATGAAGCAAATAAAGCTTTTCACCTGTTAAAGACAAGGTTTACTTCTGCTCCCATACTACGCCATCCAGACCCATCCCTCCAATACATTCTGGAAGTAGATGCGTCAAACATGGCAGTAGGAGCAATACTCTCCCAACGACCAACTCACACTTCACCACTTCATCCAGTCGCCTTTTTTTCTAAATCCCTAAGCAGTCCAGAGATAAATTACCCCGTGGGTGAAAAGGAACTGCTTGCTATAAAATTGGCTCTGGAGAATTGGCGACATCTACTCGAAGGCACCCAATTACCAATACTTATATACACGGACCATAAAAATCTCCAATATCTTCAGACTAACAAAACTCTCTCGCACCGACAGGTACGATGGTCACTATTCTTTCTAAGGTTTAACTTCCTAGTGACCTACACACCTGCAGATAAGAACAAAAAGGCGGATGCACTATCACGACTAACTGAAGAAAACTACTTCGAAATCCCTTCCGTTCCTATAATACCTCACAAACGCATTATTGGAGTTGTCCGTTCCTTGAAGGAAGAGGTTTTGCATGGTATAAGTTTGGATTCACCCCCACCACAACTAAATACTGATGCAGAAGGCTTCCTCTACTACAACGACAAACTTTACATACCACCTACCATACGCACCAAGATCTTGGAATTATCGCATGATGTGCCTATGGCAGGAGATATGGGTATGACAAAGACTCTTAATCTGATTACCAGGCAATTCTGGTGGCCTGACATGAAAACATCTATACAAAAATTCGTCTCTTCATGCAATGTCTGTGCCAGGTCCAAAATTGACACTACGAGACCATCCGGTCTACTATGCAGTCTACCAATACCCCAAACTCCATGGGAAGTTGTGTCCTTGGACTTTATAGTGGAATTGCCTCCTTCCAAAGGATTTAATACCATCTTAGTGTCAGTGGACCATCTGACAAAAATGGCACATTTCATTGCTATTCGCAGACTACCTTCGTCCAAACAAACGGCAGAACTCCTGATGAAACATGTCTTTAAGTTACATGGTATCCCAAAAACTCTTCTGTCTGACCGTGGATCACAATTTATTTCCAAGTTCTGGCAAGAACTATGTCACATACTACGGATCTAGCGGAAGCTCACTTCTCCTTACCATCCGCAGACCAACGGACAGACTGAAAGAGTCAACCAATGCATCGAGCAATATTTACGTTGTTACACTTCTTACCAGCAGGATGATTGGGTGGATCTTCTCCCTCTGGCAGAATATGCCTACAACAACGCAACCCACAGTACGACCAAGCAGAGTCCGTTCTACTTGAACTATGGGTTTCATCCCTCTATTCTTCCACCACTCATCCTTCCTTCAAATAACCCAGTAGCTTCAGACTATCTTACCCAAATAAAGGACTCTCTGGGTTTGCTTAATACTACCATTGCACACGCTCATAGTCAACAAAAGAAGTACTATGATCTTCGCAGAAGACCTTCTCCTCAGTACGCTATCGGGGACCTCGTTTGGCTCTCAACAAAAAATTTAAGACTGAAAATCCCTAGCAAAAAGCTTGGACCTCTGTTCTTGGGACCTTTCCCAATCAAGAAACTTATTGGAAAAGCTGCAGTACAGCTTACATTGCCAATAGACCTCAAAATACATCCCATTTTCCATGTGTCGCTACTGAAGCCCCATGTTCCTGACCAAGGAATAAGGCCTACTATCCCTCCTCCTCCTCCTGTACAAGTTGAAGGTGGAGAAGAATATGAGATAAAAGAGATTCTGGATTCTCGTATCCACAGAGGAAGACTTCAGTACTTGGTTCGATGGAAGAACTATGGGCCCCAAGACGACACCTGGCTAAACACCTCTGACATACATGCCTCTAGATTAATCCGCAATTTTCATGCGAAGTACCCAGACAAACCAGCTCCAGAGGCCTTCAGGAGCCGGCCTTAAGGGGGGGGTACTGTAATGTTCTGGTACCTTTGGGTACCCTAATTACTCTTTCATAAGTGTATGCGCCCCACCATTCTCTTTTGGTAAGGTGCGCATACACCTTTAAGACTGATGCTGTCATCACTGAACGCCGGACTGGATGGCTATTTAGATCGCCGGCTCTCACTCACATGTGTTCGTTCAAACTGCTTTGTGCCTTGATGCTAACCTGTCTTGAAGCTCACATGCTTGCAAGCATACCTCGCTGTCGGAACCACGCTGCGCTGATCCCTGTATCCCGCTACCGGATCATCCGCTCTTGCCGAACCTCTCCTCTGCTACATTGCTATTAGTGATAAGTACCCCACAGGGGAAACCTCTATAACCTTTATACTAAAGCTTACACTATCTAGCTCTGCATACTAAGGACTATTACTACATCTGCATTATCTAAGATTGCTAGCTCTTGAGCCTACTACCACCTGTTCTTGCACTGGGTTGATCTCTCTTGTATGTCCACCTGCTACTCTGTCATCTGCTACCATACATGATTGCTAAACCTATCTGCATCCCATCTGCTACTATCTTACTTTCAAGAACATTTCCTTTCAAGTGTCTGTCATCTACCATCTCTACCCAGCCTGTCTCTTCAGCCTATCATCACTGTGTTACTATATACATAAGTCACTCTAGGAAACATCTTATTGAGTGTGTGTATTTACTTGCTGAATTGAGATCATCCACACATGATGAGTCATTGAGAGTTGGGAATGGTGTCTCAGCGTTTCTCTACATGACTACTGAAGTGGAATATTTCTGCAGCTGAAAATCCACATCATACGTAAAACGCAGGAGCGTTACAGGAACCCAGGTTTAGCTGGTGAATAGAGAGTACCTGGAGTGGAGCTTCAGCCTAGAATGGGGGTCAGGAGGAGGCCGGGAAGAGGGAGAGTGGGAGGGGGGCTGACTCACTGCACCATGGGCTTCTGGTTTATATCTGCCCCCTGGGCCGAACCTTGCCAGTCAGCCCCTGCCTGCATTGTGTACACAAAAAGATCAGGCTAATTGAAGGTGATTATCCTATCATTGGCTACACCTGTATGGTGTCTTCCAACATAGCTTAGTGAGCATACACCAAAAATGTGAGAAAGTGTAAGGAGTACGGCGCCCCCCTTGGTAAATTAATAATATGTTGGGTCATACTTCCTGATGACGCTATATCCGGGTGAAATGCATTGAGGTTCCTAAGCACTACATCACATCCGGTTGTTGCGGCTGGTCGGAGCGGAGACATGCATGGTGGAACGCACGCCATACAGCTAAACGGCGGTTCCTAGAATCTTTGTTTTTTTGGGCTTGCTGCAAGTGCCTTAGAGGCACCCACAAATGTGAGTTCTATACCATTATTTTGCTTTTATACTTTAATAAAAATACTACACAATGAGAAGTTTATCCTGCATTTCTTGAGAACTATATACAGTGGATAGACGTGTTCCTGACCAAGAGGAAGTGGTTCCCAGGACACAAAGAGCAGCACTACAGGCACTTTTGGTCCCAGAGGCCTGAGTGCCTCTGGAAAGTGGCCAATACCTACTAGGTGGAGGATCAGAATGTTTCTTGCACTATAGCACGGCACTAAAGGAAAGAAATAAAAGCACAAGAATTGAGGTCACATTTATAGACACTTATTATTGCTTGTCATTGTTACTTTGAATAATTAGGGGATCATCCCTCACCACTTATAGCTTGTCGTACAGCACTGAGCACGTTATTGTGTATATACCATTGATTTATGTCCAGAGTTGTTTGTCATTTCATTTTTTAGCATTTCTTTGGTGTATTCTGACACACATATGTGCATGACACTTTTTATTGTTTATTAATTGAAATATGAATTACTAATTATTGCACAGATCTGGACCTGGTATGTTTTAGGACCAACAGCAGGGTCCTGCACTAGCACTTTATCACCTATTTGGCATTATTATTGGTATTTTTTCTTTTTGGCACCTTTTTGAGTATGCAGTCACAATCACATAATTTTCTTTGACTGTTACATATGTTTATTGTGGATAAAGTGAACAGTATACAGTCACCCTAACACAGGAATTGGAAACACCTAATCACATACATTATTGCATGAAGTGCTTTATAATAAAAAAGTTTATTCTGTATATTTCATCCACACTTTATACCATTCAGTAGCAGCGCCTCACCACTACCCTTATACACCGAAAAATACCCTGCATACAAGGGTGTAGGAACCCACACAAATCTGGGGGGGACAGCATTTTTACTCGCCAGGTATATGTACCCCAATGATTGCAGAGTGCCCACAGCATTGTACCCCAATGATTGCAGAGTTCCCACAGCATTGTACCCAAATGATTGCAGAGTGCCACAGCATTGTACCCCAATGATTGCAGAGTGTCACACAGCATTGTACCCCAATGATTGCAGAGTGCCACAGCATTGTACTCCAATGATTGCAGAGTGCAACACAGCATTGTACCCCAATGATTGCAGAGTGCCACAGCATTGTCCCCCAATCAATGCAGAGACCAGCGTGTGTGCTCCCTTCAACCCAATGCACTTACCTGGCGGCGGAGGCTCGGCTATCGGCGGCGGCGGGAAGGTGAGCGGCTTCTCCCTCGTCCTTTTCTGCGGCGGGAACCGGCGGGCGGCCTCTCCTCTTCTCTGCGGCGGGAACCGGCGGGAAGGTGAGCGGCGGTGAGCGGCGGTGACGGTGAGTGACTGACGCACGCACCGGCACCGCCCCCATTGCGACGTCAGCGATCGGATGTCCTGGATGATGATTGGTCCAGGCTGGAGACTGGACCAATCACAGCCAGGACATCACGAAGGTGGGGGTGGCCAAGCGCTCTTTCCTGCGCCCAGGTTACGCCCCCAGAAGGCAGCCAATCGGCGCCTTTCTGGGTCGTAAACCCCACCCTATGCTGTTCGTGTAGTTAACAGCTATACACTGCGTGCATTCGCCTAACAGTAGGTGTTCGTAAGCCGAATGCACTGGACATTTTTACAGCGTAATCAGCACTCTCCAAGTACTAAACTGGGGGGGATTTCACCATACTTGTCCCCCCCGCATTATTTCCTGGGGGGGATGTGTCCCCCCGGTTCCTACGCCCATGCCTGCATAGACACAGGAAAATAAACTATTATATTGACAAATAATTGGCAAAGGGATACACCGTAAAAATAATGTTATTTTATTAATCACGATAGATACAATGAAGGTAACTTGGCTGGGAAGACACCTAGTTCCTCTCAGTACTGAAAGCTACTGACATAAAACAACAGAAAAGACAAAAACAACAACATAAATGACAAACACGTAAAGACGCCTGGCGTAACACACACACACAGGGACAATGCACACAGCATCCGCTGTATCGTCTGTATCAATAAGTATGTTAACTATCCAGGCATTCCCTGTGTGTTAGTGCCCGAGAGCTCGAGCCATGGGATAGGACATAGCTGGGGCTGAAATATTGCTATTGCAGTAGACAGTTCCATGTGCACTGGTAATTCCCTAATAAGGCACCATATGGGCATCAATTTAATTCCTCAATGGTGATGTCCAGTTTGGAGAGAGCTATTCAATCGCTATAAAGTAATTGCATGTACTAACAAGCTAGAACAATGGCCAAGATGCTCAATGTCTCTCAAATTCTTTCTGGCTGTATCGCCATGGAGCTCCCACACTGCTTGCAAGTGCAACTCTAATGGATGTAACGTTCCATTCACTACTGTCAGCTGTACTGCCTAGTCCAGTAACTAGGTAAATAATGCTCCTAAGAACAGAGTGACAAGTATGACAGTCTATGCTATGAAGGAGATCTACAGTATATATACCTGCCAGTTCTGAGTGTTGTGTGGAATTCAAAAGTAATGCATGACTCCAGCAGGCAATATAATGGTACTTTACCAATCTTGATATATTGCTGATGGTTCGCCGGTTACAGCCCAATCACGATACACCCTTGCTGAGGTAAATTGACAGTATATGCTCCAAGGACATCTTATATCCATCCTTTCGGTGTCTGCATATGTAGCAGTTAGATCTCCCAGGGGCACAGGATGATGCCCAAGGCTGTTCCTCCCTTCGTCCATCGTTACGGCTCACCACCCATCTTGGGATGCCTCAGCCGGTGTCACGGGCAGGGATGATGTCAACTCCTTTCGCAAGGCTAATGCGTATCTTCATCTGGATCTTTTTTTTTTCATGTATCATGTCTGCAGTGTCTGACTATCTCATGTATCATGTCTGCAGTCTCTAACTATATTTATATCATGCCTGCAGTCTCTGACCATCTCCTGTATCATGTCTGCAGCCTCTGACCATCTCTTGTATTATGTCTGCAGTCTCTGACCATCTCCTGTATCATGTCTGCAGCCTCTGACCATCTCTTGTATTATGTCTGCAGTCTCTGACCATCTCTTGTATTATGTCTGCAGTCTCTGACCATCTTTTGTATCAGGTCTGCAATATCTGACCATCTCTTGTATCATACCTGCAGTCTCTGACCATCTCTTGTATCATACCTGCAGTCTCTGACCATCTTTTGTATCAGGTCTGCAGTCTCTGACCATCTCTTGTATCATACCTGCAGTCTCTGACCATCTCTTGTATCATACCTGCAGTCTCTGACCATCTTTTGTATCATACCTGCAGTCTCTGACCATCTCTTTTATCATGTCTGCAGTCTCTGACCATCTTTTGTATCATGCCGGTAGTCTCTGACCATTTCTCGTATCAGGTATGCAGTTTCTGACCATCTCTTATATCATGCCTGCAGTCTCTGAACATCTTTTGTATCATGCCTACAGTCTCTGACCATCTCTTGTATCAAGTCTGCAGTCTGTGACCATCTCTTGTATCATGCCTGCAGTCTCCGACCATCTTTTGTATCATACATGCAGTCTCTGACCATCTCTTTTATCATGTCTGCAGTCTCTGACCATCTTTTGTATCATGCCTGCAGTCTCTGACCATCTTTCGTTTCAGGTCTGCAGTTTCTTACCATCTCTTGTATCATGTTTGCAGTCTCTGACCATCTCTCTTGTCGGGTCTGCAATCTGCGGCCCAGTCTCCGAAGGGAGGGGATCATGCTCTGTTTCAGTATGTCACAGTACATGTTGGCATTCATGGTTCCCTCAATGAACTGAGGCTCCCCAGTGCTGGCAGTACTCATGTGGGCTGTTTACTGGCTTTCTTGTGCATCATCTTTAAAAGAGGCTTCCTTCTTGGATGACAGCCATGCAGACCAATTTGATGCAGTGTGGGGCGCATGGTCTGAGCACTGACAGGCTGACCCCCCCACCCCTTCAACCTCTGCAGCAATGCTGGCAGCACTCATTCGTCTAATTCCCAAAGACAGCCTCTGGATATGATGCTGAGTACGTGCTCTCAACTTCTTTGGTTGACCATGGCGAGGCCTGTTCCAAGTAGTGCCTGTCCTCTTAAACTACTGTTTGGTCTTGGCCACCCTGCTGCAGCTAAGTTTCAGGGTCTTGGCAATCTTCTTATAGCCTAGGCCATCTTTATGTAGAGCAGCAATTCTTTTTTTCTGATCCTCAGAGAGTTCTTTGCCAAGAGGTGCCATGTTGAACTTCCAGTGACCAGTATGAGAGAGTGAGAGCGATAACACCAACTTTAACACACCTGCTCCCAATTCACACCTGAGACCTTGTAACACTAACGAGTCACATGACACCGGGGAGGGAAAATGGCTAATTGGGCCCAATTTGGACATTTTCACTTAGGGGTGTACTCACTTTTGTTGCCAGCGGTTTGGACATTAATGGCTGTGTGTTGAGTTATTTTGAAGGGACAGCAAATTTACACTGTTATACAAGCTGTACACTCACTACTTTACATTGGAGCAAAGTGTCATTTCTTCAGCGTTGTCACATGAAAAGATATAATAAAATATTTACAAAAATATAAGGGGGTGTACTCACTTTTGTGAGATACTTTATATACATGCATTGGTCTGAGCTGGACCAATGAAACTGTGTAAAGATTGCCATATCTGGAATTTAGCTTTAATTTCACTTTCCTCATCAACTACATTACATTTCCCCCCAGCTAGCAAAATCTAGCCATAGCTCCATCTTTTTTGCTAAATTTAAGGAAAATTAAAGATGTTGCTCATTGTAAGTAAAGGGAAGGGAAGGGAAGCAAGACGAGGGTGCATTCGGCTGCCAATAAAGTGAACCTGTTGATTTGCCCTGCATAGACACATGCCAAGTTTGCTTTATAGAATATGTACACCTAACATTTCATATTCCTGATATGTGCCTGCTGTAACATGTATTTGTATGATAAAGTGTCCGGTTCTCTTTCTATTGCTTCCTTTGTGTGAAATTCCTGGTGTTCCTGCCAGTCCCTCTGCTTTCCTATTAAAGAGGTTGTAAACCAATGAAAGTTTTTTTTTTTGCTGTAACCTGAAAGAGAAACCCATAATGAGCTAGTATGCATCGCATACTAGCTCATTATGAAATACTTACCTAAGAACAAGCCCCCGCCGTGCCGCCTACTCACCTGTATGACGGGCGACATGTCTAGTCGCTCGTCTTCGGGGATCGCGGCATCCGGCCATCTGATTGGCCGGAGCCGCGGTGACGTCACTCCCGCGCACGCGCGCGGGAGCCGACGGTCACGGCACAGGGCTCTGAAGAAACGGCACCAGCGGCCGTTCCTTCAGAGCGCATGCGCCAGTGACGTCACTGGCTGCATGTAAGGTAAATATCTCCTAAACGGTGCATGTTTAGGAGATATTTACAGTACCTATAAGTAAGCCTTAATATAGGCTTACCTATAGGTAAAAGTGTCAGAGGAGGGTTTACTTCCTCTTTAAAACCCTGACCACACTTAGGATGAGAGCACACCATGGTCAGTTTTGTCTGTGCTGAGAACTCAGCCTGCTCTCCTCCAATGATCAGACTGGTCCGGATAAACCCCCTGCACAGCCATTCACTGGGAAGACCAGTGTGCTGCTGTTACTCCTCCCCTTGTTTTTTTTTTTTTTTGCAGCTGAGAACAGAGGGTATGTATTGAAAAAGGAATATATATATATTTCTATTTTGTATGTGTGTATATATATATTGTGACAGGAAGTCAGGTAAATCTGTGGATGTAGTCACAGACAGGAGGTACATTTCCACCTGGTTTAGAAAATTCACCAATTACTATAGGGTGTCGGCTGCAGAGGTAGCCAGAACTGTCTAAGGACGTTGAACAGATTTCAGCTATTCAGAATGAGGAAGTTAAGGCCTCTATAATTTGTCCAAAGGAAGTCTATGGATTGCTGCCTCCTGACGCTGTGTGAGCTGGGGAGAGGAGGACAGTCAGATGTGTGCCTCCCGACGCTGTGTGAGCATGGGAGAAGGATTGCTGCCTCCTGAGCCGTGTGGGTAGAGGAGGACAGTCAGATGGGTGCCCCCTAAAGCTGTGTGAGCATGGGAGGGGAAGACCTCCTGGAGCGATGTGCGCTGAGGAGGGTAAAAAGTGTGAAGACTACTCAAGGTGAGGTCTTGGACTATTTCTATGTGAAAAGAAATAAATGAACATTTGTTGTGTGAAGAGAAAAACAAAGGAATGTCTGAAGAGAAAAGGGACATGTTCTATGTGAAGAGAAAAGGAACATGTTCTATGTGAAGAGAAAAGGGACATGTTCAATGGACATTTGTTGTGTGAAGAGAAAATAAATGGACTATGGAGTGTCTGCTGTAGGATCAGCAAAGTCTGCCCAACAGTAGGTTGGGGACAGACTCCTTAGGTAGGTTCCTGTGTGTGAGAAGGTAGCCGCCCACAGTGGCAAGGATTTATTTTGTGTTTTATTTTATTTTTGATGTTTTTGACTCTTGCACTTGTGTGAAGAAAATTGCATGAATAAACCAAACCGTTGTTTGCAATCACTTCTCGGCTATCTCCCTGTGTAACTAACCCCCCCAAGGGGTCATCCATACCCGCCACCGAGCTAATCTCCCACAATATATATGTGTTTGTATATATATATATATATATATATATATATAATATGATGTGTGTGTGTATATATATATATGTGTTTATATGTGTTTATATATATATATATATATGTATGTGTATAGATATGTATGTAAGTGTGTGTGTATATATATATATATATATATATATATATATATATATATATATATATATATATATATAAACACACACATATATATATATATATATATATATATATATACACACACACATATATATATATATATATATATATATATATATATATATATACACACACACACAAGTGTTTTGCCCTTCTTTTCTATTTTAAACTAAATGGGTTCTTTTACTAGGTGAAAGTTTACATATACTTTAATGCCAGTGTCATATTTACGTATATAGTCTAAATTGCTGAACAATATATAAATGACGAAGTGGTCACATCTTCTTCTTTTGTTGGAAAATATTCTGATATAAGAAATTTTTGTGCACTGAGCACTCAGGCAGAAGAAATATATTTTGTAATAGCACAGTTTGCCTTAAGGTCGCGCAGTTTAGTTTGGCCGTTTTGAAGGCCTCTTTTCTATAGAACATAATACATAACCAAACAACCACTTGTAACCGCTGATGTTATCTACAAAAAAGCCAGGTTTAGCTAACAAAGCACTATGAGTTTCAATATGACAAAAACCGAAACTCTCACATCTGTAACAAAGAGGCAATTTGGCGACAGAGAAGGAAACTAAAACCCTCTTTCAAGTGGGCAGGTACAGAATCGCAAGAGGTTAAGCTCTGCTTTTTCTGACACACTGTAGTAATAGTTGATGATCTTGGCTCGAAGAAACCAAAGCAATTTAGTGGTGACCACCGGAGGGAACTCCCTGAAAGCCTTACTATATAAAGATAAAAGTGATGGCTGTCTACTGAAGTGTTTACGATCTTCAGACTTTGGAAACATCGCTTAAAGCAGTCCAAAGTCCATTTTTCCCTCAAAACAGTTATTTTCTTCTAAACAAAATTTAAAGTGGAATTGAGATCAATAGCAAATATTTGCTATGTTGGAGGGAATGTCTGGAAATGTAAAATATTCTAAGGTAGTACCCTGAAATATCGACCTGAAAATAGTGGTGCAATTTCTGGTGCCTCGTTGCTGTATATATGCAGTGTAACATAATCTAAGGCAGTGTTTCTCAACTTTATTTTCAATCAAGGCACCCTTTAAAATTATGAACAATCTCTAGGCACCCCATTCTAAAATGTAAAAAAAACGATTCTAATGGTTTCCCATAATGCATCAACATCCACACGTAGGACACCCAACGTTAGAGGTGGTTTATTCTCCCACATCAAATACACTTTTGCACAACGGTACGAACTAGCATTCCAGTGTTTCACTTCTCCCTCAGTTTTTCTCTATCACTTAGCTAATGTGACCCCAGCACTGACACAGAGGGGCAGGGGAGGGTCATTGGTTGTTAGGACGTCGGCGGCTTGAAGGTTGTATTGGTGCACAATGAAAACCTGTGGCTTTATGTAAATAAAAGGCAGGCTTCATCCATCTGTTGGCTTGTATACAATTTTGGGGAAACTTTTAGGCATTTTGCCAAGGCACCCCTGAAGAAACCTCAAGGCACCTCAGAATGCCTGGGCACCCTGGTTGAAAAAGGCTGATCTAAGCAGTGGCGGCTGGTGCATTGGGGGCGCAGGGGCGCCGCCCCCCATCCATGCGTTCGGCCCCCTAATCTACATGCAGAGCGCTGGATGCATGGAGTTCAATGGGGCTTTTTTTAACCATGTGATTAGAGCCAGAGGCTCTAATAGGCTAAAAAAAAGGGCCCACCCAGTTGTTTGACAATAGCGAATGAATATTTGCTATTGTCACACGGATCCTCCCCCTGGCCAATCAGGAAGCGGGTCCAGAGACCCCTTTCCCGATTGGCCAAAAGGAGAAGCCATGCCATTGGGCATGGAGGAGGAGGGAGTAGACGCAGAAGACTGAGGAAGAAGAAGCTGAAGCCGCCGCCGCCGTTTGCTGCTGCACATGTCCAGGCAGGGTGAGTGAGCCGGGGGGGTCCTGGTGTGGTCCTGGGTGGGTGGGTATGGTGTGCAGCCTGGTGTGGTCCTGGGGGGGGGGTGTATGGTGCGGTCCATCTGCTGCCCCCCCCCGGCCCATGGAGCACCAGCCTCCACTGGATCTAAGGTATTGCTGCCTTGGATTGCTAGTCTCCTAGGATTGCTAGTCTAGTAGAACCCAGATTTGTAGTGAAATTTGTTGATGTCACTACTGTGCTGCTCACTGTTTTCTTGGCTGGAGAGGAAGCTATTCCTAAAGATCTGCAAAACAAGGACCTCCCTGCTTTGGCATCATTCCTCCCAGGGATCTGTGCTTCCTCCACCTCTCTTGCTGCTTCCTGAAAATATTACCCCTTACAACATCAGATCACCAGTCTTCAAGGGAAGGGAGTCATCTCTTGCATGAGAAAGCAAAGCCCTGTCTCTGCCAAGATAGCCCATGGGATGAACAAGAGATAATCAATAGATGCCTCTATCTCACTAAACACCGTGGACAAAGGATTTTGCACTGCTGGCATTCAAGCTAGTGCCGGGACAACGTCATCCAGCGCCCAGGGCAAAGAAGCCAAACTGCCCCCCCATTCATTATGTGCAAGCTTAAGGGATGCTACCCCCAGCAGTCATCTGCTTGTCAAAATGCCTTGTATCAGAATAAGCTTGCTGGTGGTCCCATCCTGCCCACTCCTTGTCCTAGCCCTGATTCAACCAGCTAAAGCACGTGCAGATGCCTTAACATCAGAACAGTGACTGCATCTGATTGGATGCAGACACTGTTTGGTTGACAATTTTCCACTGGCTCTTTTGATATTTCAGTGGAGTTTTGGCAAGCCAAGTGGTACCAAAAGGACCACTTACAGCTCAATTTTGGTCAATTCAGTAGGAATCAAACCAAATTTGAGCCATGTATGGCCAAATTCAGGGATGACTCTGTAACTGGGTGCAGTCAGCTCTCCTGCCCTTGCTTGCCCTAGCACCGAGGGGGTGGGGGGGGGGGGTTGGAGTGTTGTGGAAATATGGCAGGGGTGGAGAACCTATGGTTCGGGGGCCGTATGCGGCCCGTGAAGTCATTTGGTCCAGCCCCCTGTGCAGCTGGTCTGTGTCTCTCTCAGCTGATGTGTCAGAACGGAGCCAATGCTTCCTGTACAGTTCCTGCTCCGTTATGACATTCTGAGTGAGTCACAGGCGGAGTGATATCAAATGCACTCCGCCTGTGACCAATACAAGAAAAATCACCTCTTCCTCCAGCGTGGCGCTGCTACACTTCTCCTAGCCATTATTTCCCTCCACACACAGCAGTACCAGCCAGAACCAGCAGTACCAGCCAGAACCAGCAGTACCAGCCAGAGCCAGCAGTACTCACAGCAGTACCAGCCAGAACCAGCAGTACTCACAGCAGTACCAGCCAGAACCAGCAGTACCAGCCAGAGCCAGCAGTACAAGCCAGAGCCAGCAGTACCCACAGCAGTACCAGCCAGAGTCAGCAGTACCCACAGCAGTACCAGCCAGAGCAAGCAATACCCACAGAAGAACAAGCAGTCCCCACGGCAGTACCAGCCAGAGCCAGCAGTACCCACAGCAGTACCAGCCAGAACCAGCAGTACCAGCCAGAGCCAGCAGTGCCCACAGCGGTACCAGCCAGAGCCAGCAGTACCCACAGCGGTACCAGCCAGAGCCAGCAGTACTCACAACAGTACCAGCCAGAGTCAGCAGTAGTACCAGCCAGAGCCAGCAGTACCCACAGCAGTACCAGCCAGAGCCAGCAGTACCCACAGCAGTACCAGCCAGAGCCAGCAGTACCCACAGCACAGTACCCACAGAAGTACCAGCCAGCTGTACCCACCAGCAGTACCAGCCAGCTGTACCCACCAGCAGTACCAGCCAGCTGTACCCACCAGCAGTACCAGCCAGCTGTAAACACCAGCAGTACCAGCCAGCTGTACACACCAGCAGTACCCACCAGCAGTTCTTTTCAAAACTTGCCACCACAAAAAGTTGACTGCGCTCCAGACTGACTGACGCAAACCTGGAAAACCAGTTGTGAGTAGCAACATCATCAATACCAGCTAACATCACACACCTCACCAATGAGAAGCAGTTGCAGCCATCACATTAGGGGTGAGTTAATTAAATGTTTGACCAAATATAACAGGCTAATTTTTTAGTTGATAATTTTGTATGGCCCCCGAATGATTTTCTAAATACCCAAATGGCCCTTAGCAGAAAAAAGGTTCCCCACCCCTGAACTATGGGGTTGATTTACTAAAGGCAAATTTGCTGTGCAGTTTGCAAAGTGCAGTTGCACTCTGCAAGTGCAGTTGCTCCAGAGTTTAGTAAATGAGCAGAAGTTTTGCTGACTTCTATCATTCAATCACATGCAAATGCAGTTTATTTATTTTCCTTGCACGTCATTGGGTACTCTTTGCCAAATTCAGCTTTACCTCATTTACTAAGCTCTGGAGCAATTGCACTTGTGGAGTGCAACTGTACTTTGCAAAGTGCACAGTCTGTTTGCCATTAGCAAATTAACCCCTATGTGTATGTGTCCTGCATGGGCCATCTCACGCTTTCCCTTGCTCCCACTTCTCACCCTGAGTTTCCCTGCTGTTAGTGGGAAAGAGGGCAGGGGAATGAGACCCAATGGAAGCATCAGAAAAAACTTACTAGGCAAAGCTATGGATGATAGGAACTGTAGTTCTTAAAGGGGCACTGCACCATGCTTGTTACTGGAGACTAACAGGCTGTAGACTCCAGTTTCCACATGTCTCTACACCTGGAGGAAAGCTTCACTGCCTTCCCAAACAAAATGTTGCTGATTCACCTACACCAGGGAGGGGGCACGGACCTGCACCTAAGCCTGCTAAAACTGCCTTCAAAAACTGAGTCGGAGAGAGAGGGGTTGATTTACTAAAGGCAAATAGACTGTGCACTATGCAAGTTCAGTTGCTCCAGAGCTTAGTAAATGAGGTAAGGCTTCACTTTGCAAAGAATACTCAATCAGGTACAGGGAAAATAAAAAATAAAAAAACAGCATTTTTGCTTGCACGTGATTGGATGAGAGAAATTAGCAGAACTTTTTCTCATTTACTAAGCTCTGGAGCAACTGCTCTTGCAGAGTGCAACTGCACTTTGCAAAGTGCACAGTCTATTTGCCTTCAGTAAACCAACCCCACTGTGTCTTCAGGACTGGAGTAGACAGACTGAGGCCTGCGTTAGAGGCAAGGATCTGATTGCTGGGTACTGCTGATCGCTAAGCCTTTGGGAAAGAATTAGCTGCCTGCCAGGAAGTGGTGAGCTGAGCTCCACTTCCTAAATGCCTGGCACACACTGTGAGGTTGATTTACTAAAAGCAAGTAGACTGTGCACTTTGCAAAGGGCAGTTGCTCCAGAGCTTAGTAAATGAGGTAAGGCTTTACATTGCTAATAATACCCAATCATATGCAAGGAAAATAAAGAAAACATCATTTTTGCTTGCACATGATTGGATGATGGAAGTCAGCATAGTTTCTGCTCATGTACTAATTTCTGGAATAATTGCCCTTGCAGAGTGAAACTGCACTTTTCAAAAGTGCACAGTCTTTTTCCCTTTAGTAAATCAATCCCTGTAATGGGCCATACACACTATACAATTGTCTTTAGATTTTTTCCTTTAGATTTACCAAAACCATATAATATGAGGTCAAATCTAAACACTTTCAATTTGTATGCAATCAGGCAGGCCCTTGCACTACATAGTTGAAGGTAAAGCCCCGTACACACGTACCGATTGTCGGCCGTAAATATTCGGCCGACGACCGATCGGCCGATTGTAGGCTTGTTAGTATGATGCTTCCGACAGCCGACAGCGCATTTTCGGCCGAACAGAATCTGTCGTGCAGGCATTAAAATTTTTGTTGGCCAACACCAGAACGGCCGATTATTCGCCAGTCAGTACAGAATTCGGCCGACAATCAGCAGATTTGCAAGACTGGGCATGCTCAGAAAAGAAAAAACACACGGAAAGTCAACCATCACATGACATCACTTCTGCAGTCGGCTGTTGTTGGCCGACAAAATTCGTGTGCAGTCTTTTGCAGTTTTCAACCGACAGGACAGCCCTGGACAAAAGATGGCCGATCGTTCGGCCGACGATCGCTACGTGTGTACGGGGCTTTAATCTAAAGGAAATCTAACAACAAAAGTTGTATAGTGTGTATCCAGCTTTAGTCTAAATAGAGATTGCTACTACTTAGCAGCCCACCTGCCATGCCTTACTCATTAATGCTCCTAAAGGGACAGTGCACCATTTAAAGAAGGGCTCCACCAAAAGCCAGCCAATGTTAGCTACTAGGTGCCAGGTACTTTTTACCAACTCCAGGGTTACCCTCATACTAGGAATGCATACACCCACCCACTGTTGTATGCGCAAAGTGTACTCCAGGATCCTTTTGATTCTTCTAAACTGGTCAAGGTTGTTTAGAGACACTAGTTACCCAGTAAAAGTTTAATTTAGTCTTGCTTAAACATTCTAACATTTGAATGTTAACCTAACCATTTTACCCTTCATAGCGTCCTAAAGTCTGGGTAATTACATGTTCATTGATTTACTCTCTGTTCATTTGCATTGTCCTAATACACTTGGATAATTATCTCCCTGGTGTTTCTTTTTTTTTTTTTCTCGTGCATTCTTAGTGGTAGTCAACTAACCTTTGAGTCCACAGTTATAAATAAATGGCTTTAGTGTATGGCCAAGTGTGTCAGTGGGTGACTGCGCAGTTAACAGATTCCTGGCAGAATGGAGGACCCATCATCATCATCAGCTCCTGCAGGTGCTACAGTTCATATGAGCATTTCTGCTGCAGTAAACATCTCTTGTATAAAACTTTTTCAGAGAACCATTAATCTAATTATCTAATCTATCATGCACAAGAAGCATGTTGTTGCCAAATCCTTAAAGCGGTAGAAAACCGCTGCAAAAAAAAAAAAAAAAATAGCTTAATGTGCCAGTATGCATCCCATATTGGCACACTATGAAATACTTGCCTTAAAATGAATCCCTCCAGCGGCGCGCTTTCACCGCTGATAGGGCTTCCATCTTCCCCTGGCCTTCCTTCCAGGTTCCCGCAGAAGTCACCGGCTGCATCCAGGGTGGAAATCTCCTAATTGCGCATTGTTTAGGAGATATTCATTTTACCCACAGGTAAGCTTCAATATAGGCTTACCTGTAGGTTGAAATCACAAAGCAGACTTTAGTACCACTTTAAAGATTAATTCCAGGCTTCAGTATGTTCTACAAAGTTACATTAATGCAATTTTATCCATACCTGGCCAATGCCCCTAGAAGATGGAAATCATTAAAGTAGCCAGTGCTACTCCAGTGGTCTTCACTTGCTTTTGGGTCCTTTGCCAAGAGGCTGCCCTGCTTGTGTGAAATTCACTCAGTATAGGTGCCATTCAGAGAATGCTTTGCATTTTATCAGCACAAGGCGGGTGAGTGGGCAGTCCCACAGCCTCCACAGGGTAGGTGAAGAGATAGGCTGGAGAGCCCGAGAAGGAGAAAAAAAGCTTTACTACCTCCTTGACCCCCGAAAAGGCGAGCAGCGGGCGCAGCATCCCAGTGCCCCCTCAGAGCCTGAACTCCTCAAACCTCCCCTCTGCTAAAACACCAACAGTGAGGCCAGGAGAACAGGCTGACTGGGGGGCCTGGAAGACGAGGATCGGCGGGAGGTGCAGGCTACAAGGGAGCCGCTAGAAGGAAAAGAGCAGAGTGCACACGGAGACTGGCATGGAAGGTACCAGACATGATCATACACAGACCTACCTGCAGACAGAGACTGGGGGGGGGGGGGGGCAGAGCAGCTACTGCAAATATGGACAGAGCTAAGAGTCTTTCGCTCTCATCTCCCTCCTCACTCTCCTCTCTGTCGCAGACTCTCCTGTATCTCTCAGCACCCCCCCATCTCTCTCAGCCCCCTTCTATCTCTCCCAACCCCCCATCTCTCAGTCCCGTTCCCTCATTACACACCTCCCTCTCTCAGTTTCCCCTCTCTTTCTTACACCCCTCTCTCTCAGTCCCCCCTCTCTCTCTTACACCCCTCTCTCTCAGTCCCCCCTTTCTCTCACAACCCCTGAGCAGTCTAAGCAGTTCTGGTTGTCACTGCTGCCCCTGGAGGATGGGAATTGCAAAGTACACAGGGGAGAGGGGAGCGGGCACTGCACCTGCCAGGGAAGGTGGGGACTCCTAGAGGAGCCATTACTGTAGCAAGCCATGTGTGGTCTCCTCCCGGGGATCAGACATATGGTGGGGTGAGAAAAGAGCTCTGTCCTCCCACCTCCTCTGGATGCGGTCACATGACCTCTGGCATGCTGCTCTTGCACCTGTTGCAGTTTGGGCACCTGGGCTTTAAAAAGGTTCGCCATCACTGCTTATATACTGTATGTGGTCATTGGGAAGAATCCCACCTTTACAGGTAGCTAAAAGATCATTGGCCTCAGTGGTTACTCATCCGAGAGGCAGAAGTTGCTCATTGCTCAAAGAACCCCTAGACATCCGTGGAGGAACCCTAGGGTTCCAGAGAACCCTGAGGGAGATACGCTTTTGTAACCATTAGGCCTGATCTAAAGTCTAAAGCAGGGGGCAGGGGGGCAATTGCCCCCCGGGCTGCTCTGATGTCCCATAAAAAGGCTACACTGCTTCTGCCACAGACATGCCTAAAGGATTCCTGGTGAAAGGAAGTAAAAAGTCCCCGCTGCTGACCTACTGAGTGTGGGATGAAGACAAGGACAGAGCGCAGACCAAGCTCCCCCCCCCCCACCCCCAGCATGGATGGTGTAAACTGTGTCTGAGCAGAGGCCGGTTCCATGCCCCCTGAAGACTCTCCTCCCTCAGCCAGCCCCAACCAAGCTTTCCCAGATCCCCCCTGTCACGAGACTCTTGCTCGCTCGCTTCCGCTCTCCCGACACTCCTCTGTTTCTAGTGAGTCAGCTTGCAGATCGCAACGTCTGATGGTTCGGTCAACCAAGGCTTCGGGATCCGAACTACAGCTATGTGCCGTTCGGAATCCATTAGAACAAACACCAAGCAGGCTGTATGTAAGTTCAAACAGGAAGACAATTTATTGGAAGCACACAGCACACTTTTATACAGAATTTGGAACATCCTGCCCCCAACAACCACTTTCCCATTGGTCAATTGCACAGTACATGCCGTTCTCCTTCAGGTCCTCCTTAGCCATGCAAATGAGGACTCAAAAATGAGTCAGCAGGGATTGGTCAGATAGCTTGAGTAGAAGGACTTTTATGTGTAATGAGACAGAAGCCCCCAGGGGACAATCAATGTACACAATAGCCAGACACAGAACAATGGTTCCATAACGAGCCCCCAATACACATTACTCTGAGTGTCAATACATCCCTTAGCAGACAACAGGTGAGTTCATTAGCACACCCGACAATAGGTGAATGGAAAGCCACCTCAGACAAAAGCAACATTGTTAGACAGTCAGTCTCCTCATTGAACTTCCTGGAATGACCATATTAGGAGTTGTACTTCCTGGTCAGAGACCTCATGGCAAATGGGAACAAATCTCAATATTTCTACATGGAGACCTTGCTGACAAATATGAAGCAATCCAAACCATCACCCATCTGTCCTTAAATTCCAGTGACGGTGAACACCGTCACACCCCCCAATCAGCCTTCGCTGGCCAGGTCAGGAACCCGGATTCGGCTGGCAAGTAGAGAGTACCTGGAGTGGAGCTTCTCCATGAAATGGGGGTCAGAAGGAGGCGGGAAGAGGAAGAGCGGGAGGGGTGGCCCAGTCATGCACCATGGGCCTCTGGTACTTGCCCCCTGGGCTGAAAGTTGCCAGTTAGCCCCTGGTCTAAAGTGGCTGTAAAGCGCATCTGTGTTCACCCACTAAATATAAAAGGAATAATGCTTTTTTTTACAAATTGCTGGTTGGACAATTACAATACACACAGGTGCACGTACCCTCACAGCTTGCCTTAGTGGATTAGTCCCTATGGCATTAGATAAGACTTTAGGCTCAGATATGCATTCTAAAGCATTTGCACGTTTGTAGGTTTCTAAGTTGTTATGTCCTTACCTTAGCAGAGCAGCCGTCAGCTTAGCTTCTCCCCTGCAATGCTGACATCTTTCTCTCTGCCAGCCAGGCCAGAATAGAGCTCCTTTCATTTCTCCGAGTAGGCACTTGTTAAACAAGCAGAAGTTGGCAGCGATGTATTCTTTGAAGAAAAATAGAAGAAGTAAAACCTTTCTCAGTTATTCAGCCATTTTTCTGACATTTACTACCATAGACATGCTGCTCTAACAAAAACATGAATCCAATGGAAGGGCGTACTATTGCAACCACCAAATACCGCTGTTTAACACTTATAGTTCCAGGGAGGAAAACATATATTCCAGAACTAACACCTTGAAATATGTTGCCTTTGCCCATCTGGTTTTTACAGCTGACAGTTAAAGTTGAACTCCAGGCACAACGACTTTAATTTACATATATTTTTCAATAGCCACAACATATATAAATCTACTTTGTGTGCACCAAATATCCTGTAAAAGTAGCAGTGACATAATCACTGTGGTGTACATTGCCTTTGCAGACAGCAGAGCTGTGGGAGGAGCCCAGCAGGTCCCACTCACTACAGGCTGCCTGTAGAAAACTACAGGAGGGGGCGGAGACAAGACCAGCCACCCTGCACAAGGAGAGAGAGCAGCAATGAGTGGTCTTTATAACAGGAAGCTCCTACACCGAGGGGAAGTTTCACATTGGATTACACACAGATCTGGAATAAATACACAAACAAAGCACACAACGATTCAAGGAATAAAACACATGAATCTTATATTTAGAAAATATTTGCTGATCTTGGAGTTCAGCTTTAAAATATAAGCTGATCATACACCTGAAAAATGTTATTTGAATGTTCATAGAAAATCATTTATCAGAACATTCTTTCTTTCCATCAGTCAATCTATTTCACTTGAAAGCCCTTGCACTGTCATCTAGAGTTGCGACTTGAATGGAAACCAGACGTATAAAAACAGATTTCTTATGTTCTTTGTACGATTCTTCCATAATGAAAATCACATTCACAGTTAGTGTTCCGTTTGTTGGAGAAAAATTCTTCATCCTGCTCCTTTCTAGTCACTATGTTCAAAAACGTTTGTTGATTTGACTGCACTAACCATTAGAATATTTTGATAACTAAAATTTTAAAATGAAATTCTACTGGTATATGATCAACTTTACAAGGGAAAGAGAAAGGGAAACTATGTACAAAACAATATGCTCTCCCTTTAAGGACTATCCACTAACCTCCCTGGCGGTATGATTCTTTCCGATTTTAGGTGCTGAAAGCGGTACCATTATTTTGCATGTAATTCTCAAGAATGAGCAGCCCAAACCAACTATTTACATATGATTTTTTTTTACTGTGCGTTCTTCTTTATAATATCTCGGGTATGATAAAGTTTGAAACACAAAATCATAAATTATAATATAATAAAAAACTATAAATAAGTTAAAGTATGTATGTATGTATGTATATATATATATATATATATATATATATATATATATATATATATGTATATATATACATAAAAAGTACAGTAAAACTGCAGGAAAGGGCACTGGGGGGCAAACTAATGTGATTTTTTTTTATTATGCATTGTATTAGTGTGTTTGGTGTGTTTTACATTTGAATTTGCCGCAGTTTCCACCCCCCTGCGAATATCACGTCGCAGGAGATGGAAGCCGGGGCACGGAGAGGATCGGGAGGAAGACCCGCCGCCGCACACCGCCCGCATACATCGCTGGATCCCGGTGACAAGGTAAGTAACCCTGCTTTCAGGATCCAGCGATGCTTCTGGCGGTACCCCGAATGTGGCTTGGGGTTACCGCTTTTGGCTCTGAAATTTAACCCAGAGCCACACTCGGGAATACCGCTAAGAAAGTTAAAGTATAACTAAAGGGAAAACTTTTTTTCATTTTTATATATTTAGATAGATCGGAGAAGGATTAGAGAACCTCTCAGGTTTTTACTAGTGCCTGTTTCCCCAATCGGGAGATTCACCCCCTCTCTTTGTCTTGTTTCCCATTATCAATAGTGAACAAGAAAGAAAATTCAAAATGAACAAAAATAGGGGGAAAATCTTTCAATGGCGACAACCAGGATTCCCTCACTTTAGAAGGATTTCCTATCTCTTCCTGTTGTGGATAGGGGACCGGAAGAGAAAGAAAGATCTCCCCAATGGGGCACAGATTGCAAAAAAAAAAAAACTTACAGGGGTACCATTGTACTTTATCAAAAATGAAAAAATTAACACTTTTTGCCCCCTTTCTTGCCTGGATGTGAGTAAAACCTGGGATTTGGTTGTTTTTGGTTAAAATGTACAAATATGCATGTTTTCTGAGTTTGAGAACCTACATGTCTGTAAATTAATGGCCTGTGATATGGATCAAAAATAAAAATATGAAATACAGGATCTCACAAAAGTTATTACACCTCTCACATTTTTTAAATATTTTATTATATATTTTAATGTGACAACACTGAAGAAATGACACTTTGCTACAATGTAAAGTAGTGAGTGTACGGCTTGTATAACAGTGTAAATTTGCTGTCCCCTCTTAATAACTCAATGCACAGCCAATAATGTCTAAACTGCTGGCAACAAAAGCAAGTACACCCCTAAGTGAAAATGTTCAAATTGGGCCCAAATAGCCATTTTTGCTCCCCGTGTCACGTGACTGGTTAGTGTTACAAGGTCTTAGGTGTGAATGGGGAGCAGGTGTGTTAACTTTGGTGTTATCGCTTTTATGCTCTCATACTGGTCACTGGAAGTTCAACATGGCACCTCATGGCAAAGAACTCTCAGAGGATCTGAAAAAAAGAATTGTTAGTCTACATAAAGATGGCCTAGGCTATATATATTACCAAGTCCCTGAAACTGAGCTGCAGCACAGTGGCCAAGACCATACAGTGGTTTAAAAGGACAGGTTCCACTCAGAACAGGCCTCGCCATGGTTGACCAAATAAGTTGAGTGCACATGCTCAGCGTCATATCCAGAGGTTGTCTTTGGGAAATAGACATATGAGTGCCACCAGCATTGCTGCAGAGGTTGAAGGAGTAGGGGGTCAGCCTGTCAGTGTTCAGACCATATGCCGCACACTGCATCAAATTGGTCTGCATGGCTGTCCTCCCAAAAGGAAGCCTCTTCTAAAGATGATGCACAAGAAACAACACAAACAGTTTGCTGAAAACAAGCAGACTAAGGACATGGATTACTGGAACCATGTTCTGTGGTCTGATGAGACGAAGATAAACTTATTTGGCTCAGAGGGTGTCAAGCGTGTGTGGTGGCAACCAGGTGAAGAGTACAAAAACAAGAGTGTCTTGCCTACAGTCAAGTGTGATGGTGAGAGTGTTCCTGGGGAGCTACAGTTCATTGAGGGAACAATGAATGCCAACATGTACTTTGACATACTGAAGCAGAGCATGATCCCCTCCCTTCGAAAACTGGGCCGAAGGGCAGTATTCCAACATGATAATGACCCCAAACACACCTCCAAGACAACCACTGCCTTGCTAAAGAAGCTGAGGGTAAAGGTGATGGACTGGTCAAGCATGTCTCTAGACCTAAACCCTATTAAGCATCTGTGGGACATCCTCAAACATAAGGTGGAGGAGCCCAAGGTCTCTAACATCCACCAGCTCTGTGATGTTGTCATGCAAGAGTGGAAGAGGGCTCCAGTGGCATCCTGTGAAGCTCTGGTAAATTCTATGCACAAGAGGGTTAGGGAGTGCTGGAAAATAATGGTGGCCACACAAAATATTGACACTTTGGGCCCAATTTGGACATTTTAACTTAGGGGTGTACTCACTTTTTTTGCCAGCGGTTTAGACTTAATGGCTGTGTGTTGAGTTATTTTGAGGGGACAGCACATTTATACTGTTACACAGGCTGTACACTCACTACTATACATTGTAGCATCTGTGTCATTTCTTCAGTGTTGTCACATGAAAAGATATAATAAAATATTTACAAAAAAGTGAGGGGTGTACTCACTTTTGTGAGATACTGTAGGTAGATTTATTGATTTATTGGATGTTTTGCTATACTACATGGGGAGATTGAAGAGGAACTTTCCTAAACTGTAAACCTTCCTTGGTAGTTTACATGCAGGCCAGTGGCAAGAATGGATTTTTGCGGCTGGAATGACCCGGGCATGTGAATAGCAGCGGCCACTTAGTCTATTTAAACTAATGACAGGCTGACAGCAGTGGCCACTGTTTGCTTGTAGACACACACAGAATGGTTAGGGATGGATGTCTGGGTCCAGACACAGTCAGTACATCTAGGCTCTTGCTGCTGTAATCTGGAACCGGCATGTAAATAGCAGACATGGGAGTAAGTCACACATGTGCAAGTCACAAGCAAGTCTCAAGTCTTAATCTTCAAGTCTCAAGCAAGTCCCAAGTTACTGTGGCGAAAAGCAAGCAAGTCAAGTCGAGTCCCTGCTAGAAGTCAAGCAAGTCAAGTCAAGTCATTTATTTTGGTCAAGTCACAAATCAAGTCAAAATACTGATCTACCCCAATTTACACCTTAAAATTGGTTAAAAGTCAGTGGTCAGGAAAGGTTTTGTTTTATTTTCAACATTAACAAAACTGCTTAGTGCTTTTTTCTTGGCATATTAAAGAAACACTTTGAATGCCCAAACAGCTCAAAATCCTTCGTCCGGTCATGTTTCAACACCACAGTCACTAAAAACATGTTAGGTATTTCCATTGTTAAACAGCCAGTGTCCTAAAATACAGAACACACTGAGGTGTTTTAAGTGACTGGTGTCAGAAACATAACAGGCACATTAATTTTGCTTTAACACTTCTTGAGAAAATGCAAATATTTAATAACTTAAAAAAGTAAAGTCATTTCGAGTCATATGTCTCAAGTCAAAGTCAAGTCTCAAGTCATGAATACCAAGTCAAAGTCAAGTCGAGTCTTTTATTAATTTTAGTCATGCCAGTCTCAAGTCCTCAAACTGGTGACTTAAGTCAAGTCATGTGACTCAAGTCCCCCACCTCTGGTAAATAGCCATGTGAAGGAGACCTAAAGCTGGCCGTAGATGTGTCAAAATGTGTCCAGTTCAGCAAGGAGATGTGGAAGGGACATATGGGCAGCTTTAGTCTCAGTCTTCACCCTTAGGGATAACACAACACAGGGTCCATAATTTCATATGGTGCTTATTAGAGACAGTGCCATAGGGAAGAAGAACACCATCTGATGCAGGGGTGCTCAACCTGTGACCCTTTGAGCCCTCTGATGTGGCCCTCAACCTCAAACTGAATGCAAAGGTTTTTGTGCACTTTCAGAAAGTGCATCACACCTGCAAGATATAAAAGAAGTCTATGGCAAAGCGCAGCTAACCCAAGGAAGCCACAGGTGCACTGCCGGCACCTGCTTTGTGGGTGAATGGCATCACATCAGTGTGAAAGCAACCTTATAGGGGGCTCAAAATAGTAAAGGCTTGTTTACATTTGCGGTTTGGAGGCGGGTGGTTTTTACTACACACCCCCATTCACTGGTGTAGTGTCAGGGGTCGCAATGGCGACACTGGCCCATGCTCCAGTGGGCCCGTGCAGCCTCCCTGTAACATCCTGTTTTACATTTGGATAGGAGGGGCACTGGGGGCAGCATATACTACAGGAACCATTCCTCTCCATTTTACCCCTGCAACTGCTGAAAGCTGGCTTCTCTTCTCATTCCCGCTGGCATTTAGTGGCTGTAGGAGGGAAATGTTCATTATGCTATTCAAAATAAAATATTCTAAATTCTGAACCTTTTCGTTTCATTGTGGCCTGTGACTGGTTACTAAATCACTAAAGTGACACTTACTCTTCAAAAGGTTGAGCACCCTTGATCTCAGGGGTAAGGTCCTGGGAAATAAAGTGTGGGAACGCACCCAAGACCCCCCCCCCCTCCCTCAAAAAGAAAGACAGATGCGCAAATACAGTGTGACATAAAAGATTGCAACGATCGCCATTTTATTCTCTAGGGTCTCTGTTAAAAATAAATAAATAAATATATATATCAAGATCGCGATTTTGTTTAACGATTAATCATGCAGCTTTAGAACAGATGTAACAATATAATTAAACCTGTATGCTGTACTAATGGAAAAGAAACACCACAATGTGTGATAATGATTCCCTCACAGAGACTTTATAAAATGCATCCTTGATACATACATAGTTACATAGTTACATAGTAGTTGAGGTTTAATAAAGACATCAGTCCATCCAGTTCAACCTGTACAGGTGTGTGTGTTTGTCAGTGGCCTGATCATTTCCCATAACCCTGAATGTTGTGATCTGTGAGATGCACCTCCAAGAGTCTTTTAAAAGTAGCCATACTCCCCACAGCTACCACCAATTTTGGAAGAGAGTTCCACATTCTCACCGCCCTTACAGTGAAGAACCCCTTACGCAGCTTAAGGTTAAACCGCCTCTCCTCTAATCTCATTGTGTGGCCACGTGTCCTCTTGCACTGAGACTAAATCATTTTTTACTTATGCTGAGATTGCCATTGAGGTATTTGTAAATCGCTACCATGTCCCCTCTCAGGCATCTACTCTCCAAGGAGAATAAATTAAGCGTTTGTAATCGTTCCTCATAAGTAAGGTCCCCCAATCCACTTATTAGTTCAGTTGTCCTTCTTTGGACTCTTTCCAGCTCCAGCACATCCTTTCTGAGGATTGTTGACCAGAACTGGACAGAATACTCCCGGTGTGGCTGGACCAGGGTTTTATAAAGTGGCAGAATTATAGCTTTGTCTCTGAAATATATCCCCTTCCTTATGCATGCTAATATTCTGCTGGCTTTGACAGGTCGCCTGACAGGTCGCCCCAGTGTGAACGGGGTCTTAGTATCATCTGCACTGCGATGTGTGGTCAGACATTTTGAGACATATAGTAAAGGATTCCATAAATGCACAGGAGGGCCAAAGAGACTGACATACAAAAGAGAAGACAGGTGTTCAATGCCAAGCCCACTCCAAATGGGTGACATCACCTAATTCATTGTACTGAAACCCCTCTCACAATCATTGGATGTCACTGGAAGACTGTTAACTGCTGTCACAACTGTTTTCAGATTTTCAGGAACCTCTGCACCACCATTATCAATGAAATCTCTGAAACCTTCACAGATCACGGATGCATTGTTGAGATGGAATCTCTTGAACAGCTGCTCCAGCTTCATCTCACCTTCAAACCAAGGTACACATTGATTGGCCAGCGTGGTAATTCAGGATGTCAATTTCAGAGACAAGAATTTCAAGTGTGGTGTGGTGTGGTGAAGCTGCAGGTCTGTTGCTCGCAGTTAAAGCATAAAGCCTGGAGCGTAAATTATCCACCACATATTGATAACATTGAGGGAGATTTATCCTCACTTGGCCTTTTGTACTCTCTAGATTGATGGTCACACCTTTGAAATTTCCTTTATACAGAGATTCCATGACTTCTTTCAGATGTTTACCAGACATGTCTTTCATTTTTTCGATTGCACTAACTGACCGATTAATCAGCTTGTAGGCTTGTGGAAGTGTGATGTCATCTCTTTGAAGGGCTTCAGATAACAGTCCCATTTCCTGAACAGCATCTCCAGCTAGGATTAACAAATAATTTTCTGACGTCAGGACCTTGTTAAGGTTATTAAATAGAGTGTTCTGCTTACTGTTATGAGCTAAATTTAATCTTGATTTTCATGAAATGACTGTGCAGTGCAGGATATGACTGCTCATATAGCTCTCTGGCTTGAAGCAACCCACCTAACTGAAAAAACTTTTTCAATTTTAGGAATTTGTACTTCTAATTCTTTTGCACATTCAGAGAGCTCCAACAGGTTTATTGGTGACTGATAATATACAGCATACAACTTCTCAAAAAATGATGTTACATGATGAAGACCAGGAATAGAATCAATTGTATCTGAAATTTACAATTCAAGCCTATGACACAGGCAGTGCCATTTCACAAGCTGTGGATATTTTTCACTAAGTGGTACCTGTCTTTCTTCCAAGCATTACACTTACACCATCACTACAAACCCCAATCAAGTTTTTAGCAAGAAAGTCATTACTGAACACATGTTTGGAAAGACAAGCTAGAAGAGTGACTTCAATAGACTGTGCATCTGCTTTAGGTAAATCAAACAAATCAAGAAAGAAAGTGACTGGGTCTTTTCTGTTAACAGAGGCACGAATATAAACAATTAACACTGAATGTGAAGAAACTGTAGTAGATTCATCAACAAATACAGACATTTTTGGAGCCTGTTCAACAATTGCCTTGCAAAGTTTTTTCTTATTTTACTGGCAATCCAATCTATTATTTGTGAAGCTGTATACTCATTATGGGGAATACATCCTAAGGCTGGCCATACACTATACAATTTTCTTGTTCAACTTTCCTTTAGATTTACCAAAACCATGTAATATAGGGTCAAACCTAAACACTTTCAATTTGTATGCGGTCAGGCAGGCCCTTGCACTACATAGTTTAAGGTAAATCTAAAGGAAATTGAATAGGAAAATTGTATAGTGTATGGCCAGCCTAAGTCTGCACCATTTGCAACTTGCAAGCTGATAAGATTTCGGAAGTCTGTGAATGGGCGATTTTGTTTTGCACAAAAGTAGGCAGTGCAAAATATTTTACAAAAAATGGGACAGAGAAGGATGGGGCTTTGCGGGCCAGTGGGAGTAGAAGGATCACACACAAAACCAACTTGTGTAAAACAATTTACATTTTATTGAGTTAGAGATAAAAAACATGGGCAAACATGCACATGTTCACAAGGACAGACCACATAAAAAGAAAATTCCTATAAAATCAATCAATAAGAGTCATTTGAACATAGAAATACATCCCATAGGGGGAAAAAAAAAAAAACCAAAAGCCTGTGTAGGATGGAAGATAGGTCTCAGAATCGAATGCGGTCAATGTAGGTCCCCAGCAAGCCGACGCGTTTTGCTCAAGGCTTCCTCAGGGCCTGAGAGACCATGACAGACCGGTATTTCCGTTTTATTGACTCAGGAGGTGGCAAGTTGTAGCGACCCATAGAACAATAAATATCACTCCTTTAGTATTCATATACAGCCTCCATATTGTACATATATTCACATGTTTGTCTAAGCTTAAGTGTCCAGCCTCTCAATCACCGCAACAGCAACGCTTTTTGTACTAGAGGGCAATTTATTAAGGTTGATAGCCAAAGTTCTCCAATATATCCAGATACTTTTGGAATACGATGGTTACCAGCACTAGTAGCTGTACTTCATACATCCACCTATAGTTTCCTCTTCTCTTAAGCGAACCCAGTGGGGTAATGGTTTGGTATACACTTAAAGATATACAGTTGTTACAGCCTATTTATAGTACACAAGTGGCTTCAGGCAGGGAAGGACAACGTCACATCATCCTATTTCAGGAAGGTAGGACAATATGTCCCGGATCTTTTTTGTTTTACCATATGGAGTAATCATACCAGTTCTCCATTCTTTTGGAATAGATACACCCTGTGAAACAGACACTCCAAGGTGTTTAACCTCACGAGACACATTGCATCCTGAAAGGCCATTTTCTACAAACAGCCAAGGGTACTTTTTTTAAATTCTAGCCACTGATTCTGGTCCCAACATTCTACTAAAAGAATATCTCACTAACATCAGCAGCTGTATCTTCAGTAGCTAAGTCAACTACAGCTGAGTTACTGACTGGTGTAGTTTCTACAGAGGACACTGGGTCAGGCTGCTGATGTGGAGGCTCACACTGAGATGAGCAACTTGCAGACTCAGTATCTGATTTCTTTTACTGAAAGCCTTTGAGAAGAAATCTATAATGCTGCTGTTTAATTTGCTCATTTCTATACAAACAAAAACAATAAAAAAATAAAAATAAAAATCTCCTGAAAGAGAGGGGGGAAAGGGTGGAACACACATTGGGTTCTGCAGTAAATCTAAAAGATGGCAAAAACCTTTGAAGCCAAAATGGTGATCAAATAATGTCTTAATAATGTAGTATTTTTTCCATTACTCAGATATATAGGTTTTGTGTTCGGCATGCATCTTAAACACCAATTTTTGCATATCACTTTTTTTTATTTTTTTATTTAGTGAATCTCTCATTTTAGTTTATGGCATTTACATTAAATATGTTAAAATTAATACATTACGTTCCCCCAATTAATTTTGTTGCTTTCTTTGCCCTGGCTGTACCTGCTGCTTGAAAGCCTCACTAACAAGTTGGTCGGGGTTTGTGTAATTTAGTAGGCTGCCTGTTCCTGGCACTTCACAAAGCAGCTCCATGCGGCTCCCACTGCATTTTTACCCACGGCGTCACTTCTTAGCAGCAAGCAGCACAGGGCTGCTGTGAAGCACTCTGGGGGAAGCTAAGGGAGGACTACTGGCAGCCTACTGCGACTGCGTCTTTGTCATTTGCAGAGGCTCTGTTTCGAGCCTCAGCTCAGCCTCAATCAGTGTGCGCCACTATTGTGAGCTGTGTTAGCGGCTGCTGGTGTAGCGCCTGTCACACAGTGGCAACTCTAGGAACAATATATAGGGGGGCACATAAGATTCCACAGTAAAAAAAAAAAACGAAATAAGAATATATAAATACGGTTACAAAATACAAGAGTAATGCAGTATGCCAAGATACCTTTTTATTGTACTAACCAAACTTTTAAAAGACAAGCTTTTAAGAGTTTTCCCTTCTTCCTCAGGTATTGCTTCAGACCCTAGAAAGAAAAGCTTTTCTTTATAGCTTAAAGCAATTTCAACAAACAGTTCGCACAGTTATAGCCCCTAGTATTGGTGCCAGTTTACGCAGTAATAAAGCCTAGGATTGGTGCCAATTTACACAGTAATAAAGCCTAGTATTGGTGCCAATTTACACAGTAATAACCCCTAGTATTGGTACTACTGTATTTTCTGGCGTATAAGACTACTTTTGAACCTCAAAAAAATCCCCCAAAAATGGGGGGTCGTCTTATATGCCGAGTATAATATCTCCAAGGTAACCTAAGTATAAGTATTACTGGTAGATGAAAATTAGGGGGGTCGTCTTATACGCCCAGTCGTCTTATACGCCGGAAAATACGGTAGTTTACGCAGTATTAACCCCAAGTATTGGTGTCAGTTTATGCAGTAATAACCCCTAGTATTGGTGCCAGTTTATGCAGTAATAAAGCCTAGTATTGGTGCCAGTTTATGCAGTAATAACCCCTAGTATTGGTGCCAGTTTACGCAGTAATAACCCCTAGTATTGGTGCCAGTTTACGCAGTAATAAAGCCTAGTATTGGTGCCAGTTGACTCATTAATAAAGCCTAGTATTGGTTCCAGTTTACGCAGTAATAACCCCTAATATTGGTGCCAGTTTATGCAGTAATAACCCCTAGTATTGGTGCCAGTTTATGCAGTAATAAAGCCTAGTATTGATGCCAGTTTACGCAGTAATAAAGCCTAGTATTGATGCCAGTTTATGCAGTAATAAAGCCTAGTACTGTATTGATGCCAGTTTATGCAGTAATAAAGCCTAGTATTGGTGCCAGTTTACACAGTAATAATCCCTAGTATTGGTGCCAGTTTACACAGTAATAACCCCTAGTATTGGTGCCATTTTACACAGTAATAACCCCTAGTATTGGTGCCAGTTTACACAGTAACAACCCATAGTATTGGTGCCAGTTTACACAGTTAAATAGCCTAGTATTGGTGCCAGTTTATGCAGTAATAACCCCTAGTATTGGTGCCAGTTTATGCAGTAATAAAGCCTAGTATTGATGCCATGCTCTCAGCGCGTTGGAGATAGGGAAGAATAGTGATCTTGCCAACCACAGTGATGAAAGCGTTAAGGCCAGCCGCGACAGTGGCAGCGGTCTTAACATTTTTATAAACTTCATGGGAGATCTTTGAGACTAATGGATCAGGGTTACTTACATATACAAGAGGATGTTGATATCCATCCAGTCCTAGAGCCTTTAATTTTTTTTTTTTTTACCCCATTTTTTCATTTCCCTTATTTTCATTTTTTTATTTTTATTTTGATTACCTTCTAATTATCTCTTAAGTTTTTCCTTTTATCATTTCCTCATCATTATACATATATAGGGGACATCTTGCACACATTCAAATATATGTGTGTCACCTTTTATACAGATTAGTTACAATTCCATGTTTCTTGCTCTTTTTACTAGATTGTGCATCAAGATAAATTATATGTTTTTTAAATTACGTTTTTAATTAACTTTGTATTCTCAATGGCACCAGAGTACTTCCTGGTGCAGTCTGTATTGCCTGTGAATATTTGCTGCAGTCACTTCCAGTGTGGGCCTTCTTATGGCCTCCGCTGCAGTGTTTTCTTACGTCTGAGGAAGGAGCCTTGTATGCATGCTCCGAAACGCGTTACGTCACTTCCGGTAGGCTTGTGGTTCACCGCAGCCTTCACTCGATCAGCTCCCTCATGGTCCTTCCTGCATCATCATCTCCCGGCTGCGGGCCAGTCGGTACGCGGACTCATCAATACAGGAAGCGATCTAGGAATATGGACACAAGCTAATTCCCATGTGAGTTGTTATATCATTTCATGTATTAAACTTTTATGCTACACTCAGCGGCACCTGTTTCTCTTCCTTGTTTGTCAGCGGGATTTCCGTCTTTTGCCTGCCAGAGCTGCCCTGAATTACATCAGCATCTGTAGAGCTTAGTCTCCAGCAGTCCCTGATCGTCTCAACTTATCATCTGTTGTTGCACTGGGGTCCTTTCCCTTGGGCACAAGCGCCCAACACCCCTCCTGCCCTTAATAAGCAACACAGAAATGGTAATGCACCCTTGTCCGAGACCTCTGATTTCTGCTCTCGATCCGAGAGTGGAGTTAGTAAAATTGCCTACACCATCTAGGGCAGATAATAGTGGGGGATGGTGGGGTCCCTGAGTGAACAGATCTTATAGCCCCTATGTTAATCCCTTTAGTAGATAAGTCCCGCTATTGCCTTTCTGAGGGACACCCGGTTTAGCATATGCTATTGTTCTTAACAATAACCTTTGTGTCAAAGCCAGTTGCCTGGAGTTCAATCGCCATAGCTAGCAATGCTGATGCCTCTAATGCTGATCTTAATTTGTATAATAGGGTAGTGAATGATAATCCATGGCTACGTTGATTTATAGTTAGCTTTTGCCACTGTTATGGTTTGTCTAATTGTATTTTCTAATGTAATAGTTATTAAGGGGACTGTTTAATTTGCATGGCACCTAGAAACTGTGACACCATTTCTAAATTTACTGTATTAAAGGCACCTACATTTTTTTTAGCTACTTCCTCTGAGGAACCTGATCAGGTGAACTTCCCAAAACTTGGCCTTACGAATTGATAAACTTTGGTCAAACTGATAGTTTTAGGTCTTCCATTTTGAATGTCACTGTTGGATTCTGCCTTCATTTGATATGTTGGTATGTCTCTTTTTTCTCTTTCAAATACTTGTTATTGCATATGCAAACACTGCTATTGCTGTTCTTAAACCACCATTTTAATATGAGAGGTTTGGGTTATTTTTTAATGGTTTCTTCTACAGTATACGCTGTGTTATTTGGAGGTGTTATTTTTGCTAACGTTTTGCATGCTAACAATTTAAAGTACTAAATACTCATGTTCAAGGGTTATAATTATACTGTACTGCCTTACTATGGTTTGTGCATGCTTTTCCAGACTGTTATGGTCTCTTACCCTTCATGATGGGTTTCAGTCCTGTTGGGTATCAGGGATTTGTTGTTTTATTTTTGGGATTTACAGCCATACCTCTATTCCCTGTTAAAACTCTGTTTCCAGAGCATTTTCATGATGTTACTTTACACTGGCTCCAATGTGGGTACACTATATGGTATTGTGGTACTCCTTACTTTAATAGGCCCACTGGTGGTGCATACCTAGGATTTAGACAATACTTTATGCTTATTTCCACATACCTCTCCCTTCTTTCTAGTACAGCCGGTATTGCCTACTTGTAATCTGCCTCTAATGTTGGCTGTTACCTAGAAGTTCCATTAGCCCAAAGTATCACATAGATCTTTCTGAGCTATTATTTTGTGTGTGCTATGTCACATACGGTTTTCTGGTTTTGAAAGATGTTTTCTGGCTCTCTACAATTCATAGTTTATTTGCTTGCTCTGGCCCTGGATCCGATCCAAAAAAAAAAAAGGGGGGGTGGATAACTCAGCTGGTGTCATGTTATGCTAAATGAACTGAAGTATGATGTGTTAAGGACATGGGTTTGTTATGTGTATGCTCATGTGTGTATATATTTATACAGTATGTGTGTATATAGTGAATAATCTATGAAATTCATAAACAATGCTCTACTCCTACCCTGGGAGTAGATGTTGCTAAACTCGGTAATGAGATTTTGGGAAAGAAATAGGTAAAATTATGAATAAGTAAGAATTACTGAGATTAAGTAAACATGATTGAAATACAGTTTTGCAAGTGTTATATACATGCCTTTAAAGAAGATGCTAAGGTTTATTGGTGGGAAGGTTTGTTTGGTTACAGTCTTAAAGTAATTGCCTTTGGGATATTTTAATGTATTGTTATATTGTAATTATTCATTGTTTTTTTTTGCTTATGATAGTTATGTATTGCAAAGTAAGGTTCTATTCTGTGACTCCTTGGTTCCACTTGGGTCCAGAGGATAAGGAAAATGAAGGTGTTTTGCCTCAGGTCACTTCTGAATCCAATCTGAGATTGGGAGCTCTCTTTCTAATTTGTTGAATTCTGCTGCAATTTTGGGTTTGAGAAACAATTGGATATATTGAATGTAGCGGGGTTAAACATGCCTAAAGACACTGTTTGATATGTGGGAAGGAACTAGGCTCCCTCTAGTGGTAGCTGCATGGAATTTCCCGGGCTGTGACTTCCTTTTCACAAGATGAAGAAACTACATCTCCCAGGCTGCTTTGCAAGATCCAGGAACTAGGCTCCCTCTAGTGGTAGCTGCATGGAATTTCCCGGGCTGTGACTTCCTTTTCACAAGATGAAGAAACTACATCTCCCAGGCTGCTTTGCAAGATCCAGGGTGCACGGCTGCACCGCACGGCACTATGGGGGAGGTTATTTAAAGGAGAGAGAAGCGCGCGAAGGGGGGCCTTTCTGCGCTGGACTCTGAGGAACCAGCGAGCGAGAGTGAAGGACTGACACTGGATATTGGGCCAGAGCCTTTTAGCCTGGAGGGACGACGTGGAACCGTCCCATCTCAAGCACGAGGCACATTCCTGGAGGTCATACTGCTGTTTGCCGAGACCGGAAGTCATCCGCCAGAAGGACCCCGCGCGGCTGGCATATAGCCAAAGGACTGAGACCGCAGTGGAAGCGCGCGAAGGAGAAACTTCTGTTGGTGAGAGGGCACATGCCCAATAACTGACTTTATCTGCTGAAGAGACAGTTTTATCTACAGATAGCGGTAGCGCAGCAGGAGGTGATAAAACCCCGGGGTTTATCACCATACTTTCTCAGGAGACTCATAGACAAACAATAAGGTCTGTAAAGGAGTCGCCAGAGGCTTATCTCTCTCGCAGAAGTTATTGCTCAGTTACGCAGACACCCTGCGGTGACAACTAACAGCTCGTTGTTTTTTTCTCTCTTGATCTTTATTCCTAATCTGGATTACAAATGAGCTCTATTCAATAACCTTGCTAGCGAAGATCAACAAGAAAGAGGAGAACTCTGGGGGAGGGACTCAGATAGGCCCACCTACCTGGTACTGTGTCTAGCCTTAATGCAGGAGGAGTGTGGGGGTATTCTTTTACCTTTTTAAAGCTGTTTTAAATAACCTTTTATGGACTTGTATTGTATTGTATTGTATCTCCCCTATTCAATTTGATACATAGTAAACTAAGTTTGGTTAATTACAATCTTGTGCGTTGTTCCATTGTGTCACCCAGAAGGACTACTATTCAAGAAGGTAACAAGGTATTGTTGCATAGTGAAGTATTGTATTCCAACCTGTGTATCTATTTGATAGTCCAGTCCTATTCAGGGTCAGTTGTGCCTGAGGAGGGATCGAGCCAATTTGATTGGGTTGTTAGGCAGGGTGTAGACCCAATAATATAATCAGCAGCTCCTGCGGGGGTGGTGCTACACGTGGGGGCTCGTCCGGGATTTCTACAGCCCTGCAATACAACCCTCTCAGCCATAGAATTCCCTCCCACGCAGAAATGGATCCTGTCGCTGCTGCTGAGTGGTGCAAGGAAGAGAATGTCATAGTGGAAAATGGCCTGGTGGTTGAAATCAAGGGAGAAGCCTGGACTGAAGAAAAGCTCCTCCCTGTTTTGAGGGCACTATCCACAGACAGGAAATTTTGGGTGATTGACATGAAAACTGACACCACTGTCCCACACACGTATGCACTGTGTGAGTGGAGGAAGGGGGTCCCTGATTATTTCAACGGAAACAGTGTAAAAACTACTGACCAAACAGAACTTTTCCTGATACATCCAGGAGTTCCTATTGCGGGTCCCTCATCCACCACCCCTGGGGTATCCAGCCAAGAAAAAGGTGTCCAAGAAGGGCATCCTGAGTCATCACCTTTGTCGACTTTTAGCTCAGAACTGTGTGCTGTTCTTGGGGAGATTGTGGCAAAATGTAGTAGGGACTCCTCGAGCTATTTGATGACTGGATATAGGAAGCTCCGGACATTCTCTGGGAAACAGCCTGTGCCTTCAGCAGAAGATGGGTTCGAAGAGTGGTTAGATACCGCCACTCAGGCTTTGGAGGAATGGGAGGTACCAGAACAGCACAAGAAGCAGAGAATCACAGAGAGTTTAAGGGGACCTGCATTAGAGGCTGTACGTAATCTAAAGCTTAGCAAGAAGAACTGCACTGCACAGGATTATTTGGACATTCTGCAAGATGTGTTTGGTCGGACGGAGAACGCGGCTGAACTTCTCTACCAGTTGGACCACTGTTATCAAGAAGAGGGGGAGAAGTTGTCCGAATTCATTAAACGTCTGGATAGGATTATCCACCAGATTCTGTTAAAGAAAGGAATAGACCACCGGAAAATAGATGAGACTCGTGCACGACAGGTTCTGAAAGGGGCTCAACCTTTAGATCCCATTGCCATACTGTTACGAACTCGTCGAGATGGCGGCATTCTAGAATACCCCGATCTGATTCGAATGGTCAGAGAGGAAGAGGTTATGTTGGACAACAAGAAGAAAAGTCGGCAGTTTGACTCAACTGCCCGGGTTGGAGTGATAAGTGTGGAAGAGGGTGACTCTCAAGTTGAACTCCTAAAGACCCAAGTGTCTCAGTTGATAGAAATGGTGTCCATCCTGACTGGTCAGGTATCCACTCTACCCAAGGGGAGTATATCGGAGAGGCCAGATGAACCTGTTAGTCTCAGCACAGATCCAGAGCCACGGCCTGCAAGATTGTTAACTTGTTTCAACTGCGGGGGAGTTGGGCATGTTAGAAGGGTATGTCCCAGCTCAGGAAATGCTGCCGCGAAACCTCGCGAGCCAGCGGGAAACTTCAGAGGACACCGGTGAAGGAGTCAACCGGGTGTCCGCCAGTCTTAAGGGACTCCAGAAGTGGTGCAGGATCAGGGAAACTGAGTCAGGGGGTCAGACCCAAATATAATACCCCCAGTTCTAGACTCCGGGTTACTGAGGGAAGGAAAGTCAATGCACACCGGGTTCAGCGGGGGCCCAGATCAAGGAAGAAAAAGGAGAAGAGGGCCAGGGTACAGAGAACTGAATCAGACAACCAGGCTACATCAAGAGAATTCCCAACTAACTTGGTCGGGCCCTCCCCAGTGGTCTCGGTTCAGGTGGAAGGAATTTACACAAGAGCCCTCCTTGACACAGGGGCCCAGGTGACTCTTTTGTATAGAGACTTCTATGATAAATATCTTACCCATCTACCTTTGCAGAAGTTGGAAGATCTGGAGATATGGGGTATTGGGACCCAAAGTTTTCCCTATGACGGGTATCTGCCAATCAAGTTGACCTTTGATCCATCAGTGGCTGGTGAAGCGGAAACCTTCGACACCTTAGCGGTGGTCTGTCCTCGTCCACCAGGGGCCAACAAAAGCTCTCTCATCGTAGGAACAAACACTGACCTGGTAAGGCGCCTTCTGATGCAACTGGTCCAGGGACAAGATGCTCAGGCGCCAAGGATCCATCCCATGCTACGGCAGGCCTACCAACGATTAGTGTTGGAGCAAGAGACCCCCGCAGAAGGAGTTGGACGACTCTGGAAGCTGGATAGAGCAGAAAAGGTCTTACAGCCAGGAGAGGTGGCCTGTTTTAAGGCTTCTGTTAAACTCACATGGCAACAGCCGGGTCCCTTCATTATCTTTGAATCAGGTCAAAAGGAGAGACAGAGAGGGATAGAAGTGATCCCTGAGGTGATCCCTTTGAAGGTGTTACAGGAAAACCGTGGAAGGGTTTTAGTGAGTGTCAGAAACACCTCTATTACACCAGTGAAGGTACCGGCCAGAGTGCTCCTGGGCCAAGTCAACCCGGCTACCCCAGTTGCCCCCATTGATTTCAAAGAAAAGGAACAGGGTGAAGCGGTTATAGAGGAGCTTTGCTCTGGAAACGCTGCCCTCCCGCCGGAATGGGTGAAGAGGGCCAAGGCACAACTTGCTCGATGTAGGGAAATATTCTCTAAGGACGAGTTTGACGTGGGATGTGCCAGGAGCGCCACTCATAAGATCCGCCTGAGTGAGGACACGCCTTTCAGGGAGAGAGTCCGGCGAGTCCCCTTAGGTGACTTAGAAGATCTACGTCAACAGCTGGCAGAGCTCAAAAAGATCGGGATTATCCGAGAATCCAGGAGCCCGTATGCTTCCCCGATAGTGGTAGTCCGGAAGAAAAATGGATCTTTGAGGCTTTGTATCGACTACCGAACGCTGAACAGAAGAACCATCCCAGACCAGTATACCACTCCTCGAATCGAAGATGCCCTACAGAGTCTGTCAGGGGCGAAGTGGTTCAGTGTGATGGACTTAAAGAGTGGGTATTATCAGATCCCCATGCACCCTGAAGATCGGGAGAAAACAGCCTTCATCACCCCTGTGGGGTTCTTTGAGTTCAATCGCATGCCTCAGGGGTTGTCCGGGGCCCCTGCTACCTTTCAAAGGCTGATGGAGAGGACCGTTGGAGATATGAATTTGATAGAGGTACTGGTATACTTGGATGATGTTATCGTGTTTGGCAGAACTTTAGAAGAACATGAGGAGAGGTTGGAAAAGGTCTTGAAGAGGCTACATGAAGAAGGTCTGAAACTTTCTCCTGAGAAGTGCCAATTCTATCAGTCCTCGGTCCATTACCTGGGCCATATCGTGTCTGAAGAAGGGGTGGCCACTGACCCGGACAAGCTGGATGCTGTTGCTTCCTGGCCGAGACCCACAAATGTGACCGAACTCCGGTCATTCTTGGGCTTTTGCTCCTATTACAGGAGGTTTGTGGAGGGGTTCGCCCAGATTGCCCGACCCCTAAATGAGCTCCTCAAGAATGAAGAAGATGATGTCCCTGAGTTGGTAAAGCCGGCGAAGTCCACCATAGGCCCCCGGAAGGCTAAGGAATCCATCCAGGATCAGTGGACCCCGGAATGCGAAGGGGCCTTTGTCCAGCTGAAGGAAACCCTAACCACTGCCCCTGTGTTGGCCTATGCGGACCCCACAAAACCATATGAACTGCATGTTGATGCCAGCCGAGATGGGCTGGGGGGGGTACTTTATCAGGAGCATGAGGGTCATCTGCGACCTGTTGCCTATGTGAGCAGAAGCCTACTGCCTGCTGAAAGGAATTATCCTACTCACAAACTTGAATTCTTGGCCTTGAAGTGGGCAGTGGTTGACAAATTGAAAGACTACCTGTACGGAGCTGAATTCATTGTCAAGACAGATAATAATCCCCTCACCTATCTGTTGACTACGGCCAAGCTGGATGCAACAGGACATCGATGGTTGGCTGCCCTCTCTAGCTTCAATTTTAGCCTGAAGTATCGGCCAGGAATCGGAAATAGGGATGCAGATGCCCTATCCAGAAGGTTGCATGTTCCACAGGAACCTGCGGAAGAATGGACTCATTTGGCTCCAGAAGGGGTGCGTGCCCTATATCAGGGAACTGAATTTCGATCCCGAGGAGGGTCAAGAGCAGAAGAGATTGGGGTTTCGGCTATCGGAGTACCCAAATGCTACTGCCAGGTGACCCAAGTTGAAGGGGAGGGTTTGCCCCGGCTGTCCAAAAGGGACTTGCGGAAGGAGCAGTTGGAAGACCCTTTGGGAAAACTTCTCTTGGAAGCCCTGGAGATCCAGAGCCCTGAGTTGCTTCTAACTGACTCCCCTCAGGGGGCCCGTCTGTTGCATAGAGAGTGGACCCGGTTACAGATCAGAGAAGGAGTGGCCTACCGGAGAGGTCCATCTGAAGATCTGGAGGAGAAGTGGCAACTGTTCTTACCAGCTAAATACAGAGAGGGAGTTCTGGCCGCTCTTCATGATAATCATGGCCATCTGGGGCCCGAAAGAACCTTTCAGCTTGTCAGGGACAGGTTCTACTGGCCTTGTATGAGGGCCGAAGTTGAAGGATACTGTCATTCTTGTGTCCGGTGTATACAGAGGAAGACTCTGCCACGTCAAGCAGCCCCAATGGGCCATCTACAAAGTCAGGGACCCATGGAGCTGGTGTGCATTGATTTCCTTTGCTTAGAGCCTGATCTGAGTGGCCAGGGGAATGTCCTTGTGGTAACAGACCATTTTACCAGATATGCTCAAGCATTCCCAACAAGGGATCAGAAGGCCTCAACGGTAGCCAAAGTTCTTGTAGAGAAGTTCTTTGTACATTATGGGTTACCACAGCGCCTCCATTCTGATCAGGGAAGGGACTTTGAAAGCAGACTGATCAAGAGACTGTTAGATATGTTAGGCATTCAAAAGACTAGAACCACTCCCTACCATCCACAGGGGGATGCCCAGCCTGAACGATTTAACAGGACTCTTTTGGATATGTTGGGGACTTTGAGCTCAGAGAAGAAACAGCATTGGGGCAGGCACGTAGCTGCCATTGTGCATGCCTACAACAGCACTGTCAGTGATGCTACTGGATATTCCCCTTATCGGCTGATGTTTGGAAGGGAGGCTCGGTTGCCAGTGGATTTGGCCTTTGGCATTTCGCCTGATCATACCTCTTCAGCATCGCATAGAGGATATGTGGACCGACTGCGGAAGAGTCTGAAAGCGGCCTATGACAAGGCTCAGGCCACATCTGATCAACGTGGACTGCGGAATAAAAAAAAATTTTTCGACCTAAAAGTTCGGATCCATGACCTGCAACCAGGGGACAGGGTTTTGTTGAGAAACTTGGGTGTCCCGGGAAAACACAAGTTGGCAGACCGCTGGAAGTCCCAACCTTATGTTATCTGTAAGCAACTGCCAAACCTTCCTGTGTACCAAATTCGGCCTGAGGGAAGTGTGGGTCCATTGAAGGCTTGGCATCGGAACCATTTGCTGCCTCTCTCTGAAGCGGTTCGTATGCCCCCTGTGGAAGACTTGTCAGCGGCCCCTTCGACTTCTCGCCGGTCCAGACCAGTTACCAGATCTCAGACGATGCTCCCAGATGAGGGAGAGGGAAGTTCTCCATCTGAAGATTTGGAAGATGAAGAGGAGGTACCCGACTGGTTGTGGTCATCTCAGTTGCCAGAACCCACACCTGCCTCCCTGTCTTCGTCTGACTTGGCTGATAGAGGAGCCCTTCGGGCAGAAGCCCCTGAATTCATACCCTTTCATATGCTTCCAGAAGAAGCAGCTGAGGATGAAGATCCTGAGGAGGAGGAGGTTGCACCCTTCTCTGAAGAAGAACTGACCGCTCTTGAACCATCAGGTTCCTCTGTGTTGGAACATGAGGAGGTGGACATTGAAGAATCCTCAGAAGTGCCTGATCCTAGTACCTCTGAGAGCATGCCTCCACGGGAACAGAGGGAAAGGAGAGTCATTCACCCACCTAAGAGACTGACCTATGATCAATTGGGTGAATGTTCGGAAGAAGCTGTTTTTACCTCCAAAAGATCTCCTGACCAGCCTAGTTCCTCCACTGTAGATTTGGTGGGGGACAACCCTAGCTCACCCCCAGGCACAACTGTACAAGCCACCCAAGTTTTGGGGGGTCTGTGAGAGATCATGAGAACAAAGTATTGAAGTAGAAAACGTTTGCATTTAAGTTTGTACATAAGGATATTGGGTTTGGCCATTATAATAAGCACAGTTTTTGATGTTCACAATTTGGTTTACTTTGTGAGTTAATGTTTGCGCACATTTTGTTGCTCTGACCTCACTATATGTTTTTTTCTCTTTCTCACCTTTTGATGTTTTTTTTTCAACACAAACTTTAAGATGTAAGTGTTTAAGAAATTGCAAAGGCACATGTGCTTTTTAAAGGAGCACTATATAAAAGCACTAGAAATCACTTATTTGCTTATTAATTGCACTTTATCGTTTTACTGTTGCACTGCTATTAGAATACAAAATTGGATGTATTCAGATTGACTTATTTCAGCAAAATGTTAATGTTTTTGTTGTATAATGCCAACCTATGCACTAGGGTACATACTGTTGACCTCTTTGGGGACCAAAGTTTCTCAAGTGGGGGGAGTGTGTAGCGGGGTTAAACATGCCTAAAGACACTGTTTGATATGTGGGAAGGAACTAGGCTCCCTCTAGTGGTAGCTGCATGGAATTTCCCGGGCTGTGACTTCCTTTTCACAAGATGAAGAAACTACATCTCCCAGGCTGCTTTGCAAGATCCAGGAACTAGGCTCCCTCTAGTGGTAGCTGCATGGAATTTCCCGGGCTGTGACTTCCTTTTCACAAGATGAAGAAACTACATCTCCCAGGCTGCTTTGCAAGATCCAGGGTGCACGGCTGCACCGCACGGCACTATGGGGGAGGTTATTTAAAGGAGAGAGAAGCGCGCGAAGGGGGGCCTTTCTGCGCTGGACTCTGAGGAACCAGCGAGCGAGAGTGAAGGACTGACACTGGATATTGGGCCAGAGCCTTTTAGCCTGGAGGGACGACGTGGAACCGTCCCATCTCAAGCACGAGGCACATTCCTGGAGGTCATACTGCTGTTTGCCGAGACCGGAAGTCATCCGCCAGAAGGACCCCGCGCGGCTGGCATATAGCCAAAGGACTGAGACCGCAGTGGAAGCGCGCGAAGGAGAAACTTCTGTTGGTGAGAGGGCACATGCCCAATAACTGACTTTATCTGCTGAAGAGACAGTTTTATCTACAGATAGCGGTAGCGCAGCAGGAGGTGATAAAACCCCGGGGTTTATCACCATACTTTCTCAGGAGACTCATAGACAAACAATAAGGTCTGTAAAGGAGTCGCCAGAGGCTTATCTCTCTCGCAGAAGTTATTGCTCAGTTACGCAGACACCCTGCGGTGACAACTAACAGCTCGTTGTTTTTTTCTCTCTTGATCTTTATTCCTAATCTGGATTACAAATGAGCTCTATTCAATAACCTTGCTAGCGAAGATCAACAAGAAAGAGGAGAACTCTGGGGGAGGGACTCAGATAGGCCCACCTACCTGGTACTGTGTCTAGCCTTAATGCAGGAGGAGTGTGGGGGTATTCTTTTACCTTTTTAAAGCTGTTTTAAATAACCTTTTATGGACTTGTATTGTATTGTATTGTATCTCCCCTATTCAATTTGATACATAGTAAACTAAGTTTGGTTAATTACAATCTTGTGCGTTGTTCCATTGTGTCACCCAGAAGGACTACTATTCAAGAAGGTAACAAGGTATTGTTGCATAGTGAAGTATTGTATTCCAACCTGTGTATCTATTTGATAGTCCAGTCCTATTCAGGGTCAGTTGTGCCTGAGGAGGGATCGAGCCAATTTGATTGGGTTGTTAGGCAGGGTGTAGACCCAATAATATAATCAGCAGCTCCTGCGGGGGTGGTGCTACATGAATATATAGGTCTAGTAATGAAAACTGTTGCTAGAAAACACTTTATTTCTGCATATTTAGTGGACTTGTGGACTTATGTTTGAATTCTTAAACTGGCAGAATATTATTTTTAACACCTCGAATGGTTAAGAAAGACTTTATCTAGTAGTTTAGATGATTCTGTGGTTATTCATGCTGACTGGAGAAGTATCTGCCCCCTATCCATGTCTCTATCTGTTGTTCTACTTGAAGAAATTACTACATTTTTGCATGGAAATCCTTGTTGTTTTAAAGCCATAGAGGAAGCTCTGGAATGATTCCATAGTCTTTGCCAAGCCATCAGACACTTCTCTACTTTTTCATAAGCTGAAGGGTGAAAGAGACTCCTGCTGGAAAAGTTCCTGGGAATGCCTCATTTTTATTTACTTTTTTATCTTTTCATGGACATTTGATATACAATTGGGATATAAGTTGAGATGACCTTCACTTATGTATTATTATTTGGCCATATGGTAATTCAATATGTATACTTTTGTTTCTATACATGTTCATGAAAGATAGGCCAATGCATTTATAGGAAAGCAATCTTACCTATATGAACTATTGCCCATGTTGGGGGCAAGATTTATAATTGTCACTGTAGGCCTAATTCATAGTACGGCGAATTGGCGTTTCGGCGGGATTTTGCGAACCGGCGATTATTTAAGTCTGAAATTGGCATTCAAAGAACGGCGGGCGGAAAATAGCGCCTAGTGTGAGATTCATTAAGATGCAATATGGTCAGAGCGCGACTTAAAACCACGCCAGCTAAAAGCTCGACTAAAGTTTAGCCAAATTTTCCCCTGTACCCCCAAAAATCCCAAATCACTGTGGAAGGTGTGGAAGTCAATTTGGAGATGACTTGCGTTTAAAAAATGTCAAAAACTGACTTAGAAAGAGAGATATCTGCGAAAGTGTAGAAAGGTTAAACAGCTCCTCCAGCCTCGAGCTGCGAACGCGCGAATGTGCGCATGCGTAACGCCAAATAGGCTCCAAAAATTTCGCCAGCGCGATTTTGGGTCAAATTTTTTTTGAATACCGCTTGGAAATCCGCTGTCTCGCCCATAGAAAATGGCAAAAACCGGCGGAATTGGAAAAACATGCACACTTCCAACAAGGGATCCCTTAGTAAACACCATCACATTCCATACACCTTTCCTGCTAACTCAGAAATCATAGCAGTCAAATCTACAGTGTTTATATAGAACCTCCACATTATCGGAAAAAACCCACAAAATATTACATTGGGGAATTGGTCGTCAGATATAAAAAAAATAGATGTAAAACATATTTCAAAGAAAGATTATTAGCATTTCACACATATCAAGGAAATGTCACAATTTTGACAATATTTTATGTGTTTCCAAATAATTTTTTTAGAAATATATTGCAAATACTACATTTTCTTCCATATGGGTATGGCCAAGTGTTACCATTTTAATACACATTTAACTGAAGGTATATATATATATATCTCATACTTGGCTAATTAGCAAAGTATGCCCAACAAACAAATAGAGCTTTAGCTCACGATATTGCTACATATTGACTGGCATCTTTTGTATTTTGTTCATGTCTTTAGATTAAAAGTTTGCTGATACACATGCCTTTTTCAAACATGAACAAAATTATTGATGTCAACATTTGGAGAATTGGAGATATCCAAGTGTTGCCCATACAGAGGGCTCCTTCCGGATTCGAACTTACAAACCTACAGCAGGAAGGCAGACTCCCTAATCATTGTGCTATTTCTCAGTGAGCGTTGGGTGTTTTCCTCATGCCGGCAAAATGCTCACATGGGAAAAGGGGCCATTGAACTGAATAGGATTGGATTTTTTGCCTGTTTTGGGAGTTGATCCTTGAGCTGGACAAATCCCCCTCAAACGCCCCCAAACGGGCTACGTTCACATGTAGGTGTTTGTGGTCTGTTTTTGGGGCTTTTTTAGGTGATTTCATATAACAATGCCTGCCCAAAAAATGCATGTCAAAACGCCTGTGAAAACGCCAGCCAAAACGCACATAAGAACGCCTGATATAATTGCCACGCCAAATTTAGGGATGTTCATGAGTGATGAGTCAGATTGTTGGCTTACATATCTGTTCAATCGTCACAATCTCACTTCCCAAATCCCAAAAGGTGTGTTTCAATTGTTTCCCTAAATATATATTTCTCTCTCTCTCTCGCTCTCTCATGTAATTGTATATATATGTATGTATTCCTGTATCTAAACATTCTAAATAATGACTAGCAAACTTGAAGAGAGAATTTTATCAATTCACATATACTATACACACCTACATACATACATACATGGATTTGGGCAGTTTAGGTCTCTCTCCTCCTCCTCATTTCTATTTCCCTTGTTTTGGCAACTGAGCATGCTCCAAAACACACAGGACACACACAGTTAATTTTTGGACTGGGCGTTACCATTCTGGGTGTGTGTTTGCTTGGATTATATATAGCTCACTCAGACATCAGGAAAGATTTGACCTACAAAGAGGTCCAAAATATTTGTGTGTCACATGCTTTATGGTTCACATTTGTGGCCCTTTGTTATTTATGGAGGTGAGATTTGGCTGTGTTGTGTGTTGACTCTCTGTAAGTATTTATTGCTGTTAACATAATTCTGTCAATCTGCACATGCATCTGTTGATTATGGGCTCTTTGTCGATGTATATGGTCTAAATGTTGTACAAAGGTTGTTTTTGTTTGAAAAATACAAATCTGTGGCTTCAATGGGATACTGTGGAGACTGTGCCAAAAATATGTCATGTGAAATGTTTGAGCTGTGTATTTGTGTATTAAACAGCATGTTTACAATCTTTTTTACAAATGTCTTCATGTGTCTAAATAAAGTTTTCTGGTGTCCACAAATGTATGTATTTGTATTTCTTTTTCTAAGTTAAATATGCTTAATGGTTGTGTATGGTGACTATTCGCGAATTCGCGAATATACAAACCCACATTCTCACATTTATACATGAAACCGGAAACGAAACTTTTGGTGCGTGCACACGTTTCCGGAAATTGTCCCGGCCCTTATCGCAATCATGGCTCCTGCGCTCTACACGTCTGAAATTGTGGCATTTGTGTGTAAGGTAAGGAGGGGGTGTGAATGTGCGGGGTGCGGGATGGTGGGTGGGTGGGTGGCTGGCTGGGTGGGTCGCTTATCTAGCGGGTGTGCAAGAAACTTTTGGTCTGCTGATCTGCGCATGCACTTTCTGCCTATTAGACGTGATCTAGAAGCTTCCTGTTATAGAAACTTCCTAGATGTGAACCTGTTCTATATATATATATATATCTATATATATATATATATATATATATATATATATTATGTATGTGTATATATATATATATATATATATATATATATATATATATATATATGTGTGTGTATATGTGTGTATATATATATATATATATATATACACAAAATATATATTATAGAAAATATATATATTCGAGACAATATATATACTATGTATACATTATATACAATATATACATTATATACAATATATACATTATATACAATATATACATTATAGAATATGTTATATACCATATATTAGTGTATATAATAGGGAACAGGTTCACATCTCTGATCTTTCTATATAGATATAGATAGGCATACCCTGCTTTAAGTACACTCACTTTATATACAATCGTGAGTAAGGACACAGCTTGTTCAGCTTGCCATGACACTGCTCACAAACCATAAGTGACAGGGATAACAAATTTAGGGAGCAACAAGAGGGTACCCAGGACTACACCATATCCATTTTGTGGCTGGGCAGCTTGCCTAGGTAATCTATCATGTCATAGTCCTGGATCCCCTTAACATGCTCCCACATGGTTTCGGAGTAAGGCTATGTCAATGTGGCCAAAATTTACAATGGAGCTGGTGTATTTTCATGCATTGAGAAAAGAAAAAAGGGATTGCTTCACTTTAAGTACATTTTCAGTTTACATACATGCCCTGGTCCCATTGTGTACTTAAAGTGGGCTATGCCTGTATATAGATAGATTTGATTAGTTTCAACGTTTACACAAAATGAAACACAATTATCTGTGACAGATTGCTCTGACGCTTTGGAATCTGTCTAGATAAAGACAAATGTATTGACCCTTTTCATATATGCAAGATTAGAAACATTATTATATTCCCTAAATGCATAATGCCAAAAATTATTGCCTTACATACATCCATACACACTGCAAGCTCGGCCCCGTTTGTCTTGTCTGACACTCTTACCATCATAAGCTGGATCTGCACACAGCAGCTAATTGGTTCACCTGAGATGGAATCAGTGATCCCAAAAATCTGGAATGGTCATGTCTTCAAAGGATTGCCTTGAACAAATCACCTCTAAAAGAAACACATGAGTGTATAATCACTTTTCTTAATGGATCACATTCCCAACACACCCATCTCACACTGAGATATGATAATGAATGGGGGTGTCCATTGCAAGTTAAATACAACCCCAGATCACATTGCTTTGTTAATTTACAGATCTAACTGGAATTTGATGGCACTGCTGTGAACCACTATGCCATCAAATTCTGCTGGGGACCTTTAAAAAGGATTATGTGTGATTGTGTGGATAATTATGCCACCTTAAATTTGCATCTCCCACATACCATGTGCAACTCTTGCAGGAATTGCGAATCAAGGATAATTCAGCACAGCATAATGAACAGACACATTGAGGAGTGTAGGAGCACAGCGTCAGATTCCCCAATCACACTATGGGGTTTTAACTCCTCCATAATTTTGCCACTTTGGAAACCAAGTGCTTACTTTATGTATACTTTTTAGACGGAACTCCAATTTCTAATAGGGTGATATCATTGCATGAGATTTCCCCTCACTTCCTGTCTTAGTGTCACCAAGACAGGAAGTGAGGGGAATATCACTGTGGGGAAATAGCTTGCAATTGTTGCCTTATAATGTCCATAGTATATATAAAAGGAAAGAATTGCTGGCTATATCCCCACGGGAGATTCCCTCATTTCCTGTCGTGGTGACACCAAGACAGGAAGTGAGGGGAAATCTCATGCAATGATATAACACTGTTACATGTTCTAGTTATGTAGCAAACTTAAGAATATACAAAGCAAACCTCTTTTTTTTCCATTTTGGCAAAATCATGGATTAATTACAAAACTATCTTTGTTTGTCCCGTGGCTTGCAGGAAAAACATTTTGCCTTGATTCCACCATCAACACAGACAGGGGAAACCCTCCTGCGGAGCCATTGTGTTCACCCGGTGCTGCCCCTGCCAGGAAAACACAGTGATTATTGCTAGTGGCTACAAGAGATGCTAGCGATAAGTGTGTGTAAAATCTGACAGACTGGTTGTACGTTGTCCTCCAGGTGATCGAGCAATCCACTTGGGTACCTTCAGCCTGGCCATACATAGTTTAAATCTGCATCTCAAATGAAGCAATCCCATTTACATATAACACTCCATAAAGGAGAATTGAGGGGCTTATCAGGTCTGCGTCAAAAATTAACAGCCACACCCAATCAGACAGCTCATGTTAAAAGGGACCTGAAAAGCAATCTGCATGGCTTGCTTTTCCAAGCATTGGCTAGTTTAGTGAGCCTGGACTAATAACAGTCACTGTAATGCTACCCATACTGCTGTCCTTTTAACATGGTGACAAAAGTTGATACCTATGCTACATGTGTGTAAAGTTACTTTCACCCTGCTAAATGGACAGCAATAAGGTTGTAAATACAGTGACTGCCTGTCCCCCCCTGATGGTGGCCCTGGGTGTGTCATGAAAGGCCAATTGAGAAAATGGCTATATCATGTAGAGGAAATCACCAGTGTGGGGCAACCTATGTCATGGAGGTAGATTTGGACATCGATGTATATGTATCACCAGAAATTGAATTCTTTGTTCTACAATATCTCAAAGACGACCTAGCATGTTATTTGAAGACTGTACTATTTTGGACATACTTGGACTCAAACATACACTGCTCTTTCCACAGCTCCTCCTCCTCTGGGGGTATGATAAAGTTAATACGCATCTTCACCAAAAGCACAAGATGATGTGTCGTGTCCGGATGAGGCTGCAGCGGAGATTTCAGTTCCAGGCTGATATGGTGGATCTGCAGCGGGCCTGGAGTGATGCCAAAAGGCGCTCACCCAGGCTCCTGCTAAAGGGTGTGGAGCAAATCTCCGGTAAGTAAAAATATACATTACATGTGACCAGATAGGTTACAATTTTTTGGGTAGGTGGACATGTGTTTAGCTATGCAACAACACTAATACCAACACCCCCCCCCCCTCCCTCTCGCTCCTACCTTTCCTACCTCCATCAAGTGTCTCTTCACAACCTTTAATACTACTATGTACATTCGTATTTTTTATGTTTCTTTTTTTTCTTCTGCTTCTAGCCAAAGCGGACGGCCGGCACCCTCTTGTGCTTTTGGTGAAGAAGGGGAGGAGGAGGACGGCCACACTCCAATATGCCTTCAGAGACAGCGAGCCATTTGAGCAGCTGAAAATTGTGGATCGTAAGTAGAAAATAAAAATGGTAGAAATTTCAAATCTCTAATCACATTTTACAGAGCCCCCTTTACATCGGAGTCTCCAGACTTACTACACTGTAAGAGGGAAGTGTGAAGACTCTGATGTAAGGAGAGTTCTGGGAACCATTATTTGAGGGGGGAAGCTGTGGACTCTGGTGTAAAAGGGAACTCTGTGGTCCCCAAAGCTCCCCCATACATCTGAGCTTACAGAGACCCTCTTACACTTCCCTTCCTCAGTCCACCACAGTCAAGGGCACAACAAGTCCCACTGCAGAAGGCTACCTGCTTGGACTTGTAATGCTCTCTGTAGGGGAATGAGGAACTACTGCCTGCTATGCTAAGACTTGTAGTGCCCTCTGTTAGGGACTAAGGATTCCTCAGTCCTCAACATTCTAGGGCACTATAAGTCTCAGCATAGTGGGCTGTCATACCTCAGTCCCTCACAGCTCGGGTCAAAAACAACACAGTTAAACATCTAAAGGACAACTCCAAACAAAAAACTACCAATAATGGACAGAGTCCATATGCTCTATAATGTCAAAGACCCGCTACCACTCACCTTCCACCTCCGGTGCTGTCATTGTGTAGGGCAAAGGGCTCCATCTACACCATGTTTGGCTTTCAGGTCAGATAGGCAGGACTTGCTCAGCTCCACTCTCTTCCCTGGCAATTGACTCTGGCGTCATTGTGGATCTTTCCTCCTCTAGAAAACACCCAGGGGCCCTCTCCTTGTCCCCCAGCCACCCAGGGCCTTCTTCTCCTCCTCCTCCACCAACCATTTTCAGACTCTTCCAAATTCCCTGGGGCTACTCAATCCCTTTGCATAGTGGACACCACAAATCTATGACCAGCCTGCAAAATATCAAGTCTGGGCCTGGTTACCTGTATGTTCCGGGTCCAGGGCGGAGCTCTCCTCCCAGAGCAACAACTGATGATAGCAGAGTGAGTTGACTGGCCAGTCACTTCCTACTGGTGCAGGTACACACCTACCGATTCCTCCACATCTTAGGATAACATGATCAGACGGCCAATCCCCAGTCAGAGAAGGAGGAGTAAGTGTCAGGACAACAGACACCTGGCAGACGCAGTGAAGGGACTGCAGCAAATTTTATATCCGAGGATTGAAAGCAATCTTTTACTTGGGAGATTTCCCTGACTGCGCCCTTCGAAATGTTGGTGCTCCGCCACTGGCCGCAAGGCCCCTGTAGGTGCGAGGCCTTAGGCGCCCGCTTAATTTGCATGGTGCCCTCCTGTTTTAAAACATGGTCAATGCATCTCATTGGTGTAAGTGCACTTCTATGTTCTGAATTGTAGGGGCATTGAGTATGGTGCTAGCATGATGAGAGGTTACTGCCTATTTGTGTCCATAAATAATATATAATGTTTTTCTTTTATTTTAGAAACCAGTGATCAGGATGTGGAGGCTCAGCCTTCTCAGGCCCCCTGTAAGTAATGTGGATGTGCTGGTGTGTTGTGTATTAGGTCGAACTTGGAGGAATGATTGTTTGTTTTGTTTTCTTTTGTGGTTGATGTAACTTCAGCAAGAGAGGAGCCTCAGGCAGGGCCAAGTCGCCTGGATCCGGGCCAGGAACACATTGGTGCCCAAGAAGAGGCCAATTGGTCTGAACCGGATGAGGACCTGGGCTCTCCTCAAATGGGAAGTAAGTATTCTACATGTGTTTGTGTGTTCAATGTGTCCTGGGAAATCTAAGGGCTGTAATATCTATATTTTGCCATTGGGGTTATGTAGCAGCTGACATTGAGGATGTTAGTTGTGGAGGACTGGTGAAGAGGGGCTGCTGCTTACCCAGTCCAAAGTAACTACTACCTTCAATGTTTCCCAACTACTTTCTGTGTGCCTTTATCAAATAGCTTTGGTTCAAGGATTGTATTTGTGTCTTTGTGTTTCTAGGAGATGCGACGCCATCCCCCCATGAAGGGACACCATCCCCCCATGTAGGGTCTCCCCCATCCTCCCCCACTCCAGGCTCCCCCGAACTAGTCTGTAAGTACCTAAAATTAGATTCTCACATGAATTGTGTGTGCTAGGATGATGTGTATCTAGGATAATCTAAGTTGGAGTCTAAGCAAGTGTAGTTTTGCTATATGTGACAGGAAGGTTGGTCATGAAACACTCTTGCTTAACCTTCATGTTTGAAAGGTGGTTTTGGGGAGCTTTACAGGACATGTTATCTTTTGTAAGTTATCTCAAGCCACCCTATTCTAAATTGGTGTTAGTTTCTCTACATTGGAAATGGTGTGCTTTGTACTTGTAAATTTTTTGTGGACATTGTAATTTAATCATGTCCTGATTTAGTCAACACTGAAAATGTGTGTTTGTCAATCTTTCATAAATACTCTTCCTCGGTAATGTAACACATTCCAGTTCACAATTTGTGTTCTTTTTGTGCAGTTTCTCCAGAGCCAGCCATGCCAGCCACGCCATCCACTTCAGGGGCCCAAAAAAAACCTGATGATGGTAAGTTGTGTGCTTTTCCAGTAATGTGTCTACTTAGTAAGTGGAGAAATGCTAACTGTGTATGTCCCCGCTCAGGCTTCAAGTTGTTCTAAAGGCAGCAGGTTCTTTATGTGAATGCATTCTATGCATTAGTATTCCAAGTGATAGGTGTGCATATTCCCCCTAAGACTTACTGGGACCATTTTTTACGGTCCAAATTTTTGCACTAATACTTGTCTGGAACAGACTCCCCCTCCTCCTTAACTGAGGTGACAGCATGCCAATATTGCCTCCTGATGCTGTCACTCCTAATCATTGAGACCATTGGAAGGGAGGGGGGCAAGGCTGGCTCACAGCCTAGTGCCTGAACAGGCACAGGGTGCTTGGCTTCATCTCATGTGCCTCCATAGCAAGCTGCCTGCTGTGGGGTCAAACAACAGGAGGGAGGTGCCTAGAGGTGTGTACAGGGGCCATGTAAAAAGGAGGATTGTTATTTCTCTTGTCCCCAAAAACCTAGAGAGTGTAAGTCTAACCTGATTAGTTTTCCGCAGCCCTCCCAAAATGATATGTTTCCAACACTTAGAACAGGCAGGGCTGAGGCACAAAAAACATCCGAAAAACACAATCAGCACCAAAGCAGGGAGTACGTATCCTTAACGCTACAAGCTTCACCCAGTAGAATGACGCTTGCACTGTACAAATCTGCATCACCACCATATCAAAGTCTAAATCTAACTGTCAGGGAAATGTGGAGGGGTAATGAGTGGGTGTTAGAGCGTTTTCATGACTGCGTAACCTACAGTTAGCGTGATTCGATTTTTAGATACATTTTTTATTTTCTCTTAACACAGCTGGGATGGCGGAAAAACATAAAGGGGAGCAGACATATCTCCTCCGGCCAGAACTGGCCCTCCGAATTCCAAAGGGTAAGTCTCTACTATGTGTCAGGTTCAATCTATAGACAGTAAGAGGGAGAGAGAACGCTACACAAACTCCAATGGTGATAGAGATAAATGTGTGCACATGTATCGTGTTGACCAATTGAACCCAAAACACCTTACATTCTTCTAAATGATTGCTTGTGTTGACATGAAGAAAAGCCTTTTACTTAGCTTTGGTGGAACTGCTACTAACATTCCAAGCCATCTTATGTAACCTTTTGACCAATTTGCTGTGAAAGTTTGAGTTCAAGGTTTACAACAGCAATTTAGCATATTTGCTTCAGAGTGTTGATAAAAGCCAAACAATAGACTCCTAAGCATATTTGTTGAGGCACATTAATTACAATCGTTGTTTGGATCATTTTGGCTAAAACTAATTGTTATGTCTTTTTCTACCCAGGGCACACCCACCTCACATATGAGGATCTTTTGGAGTATGTGACATGGTGTATTCACCGAATTCTAGTTTTAGAAAACATTTCGGGGGTTGCTCCAGACCCAAAGGAGCCATTTGTGCGGAATGTCACCCCGTTAAAAAGATCATAGTTTTTTTTCATTGGTTTTGTTATTGTACCCAGCAATGTGACATTTCTCCCTTAAAAAAAAAATTATAATTAAAAAAAAAAAAATTAAAAACCCCTTTTTTTGGGACCCAAAAAAACAAAAAAAAACAAAAAAAGCCTTGTTTTTGGCAACCAAAAAAAATATAAAAATTTTAAAAAACCCCTTTTTTTGGGACCCAAAAAAACAAAAAAAAACAAAAAAAGCCTTGTTTTTGGCAACCAAAAAAAATATAAAAATTTAAAAAAACCCCTTTTTTTGGGACCCAAAAAAACAAAAAAAAACAAAAAAAAGCCTTGTTTTTGGCAACCAAAAAAAATATAAAAATTTTAAAAAACCCCTTTTTTTGGGACCCAAAAAAACAAAAAAAACAAAAAAAGCCTTGTTTTTGGCAACCAAAAAAAAATATAAAAATTTTAAAAAACCCCTTTTTTTGGGACCCAAAAAAACAAAAAAAAAACAAAAAAAAGCCTTGTTTTTGGCAACCAAAAAAAATATAAAAATTTTAAAAAACCCTTTTTTTGGGACCCAAAAAAACAAAAAAAAACAAAAAAAGCCTTGTTTTTGGCAACCAAAAAAAAAAAATGTTTACAAAAAAGCCTTGTTGTTTTTGGTAACAAACTAAACCAAAAATGTTTACAAAAAAGCCTTGTTGTTTTTGGTAACAAACTAAACCAAAAATGTTTACAAAAAAGCCTTGTTGTTTTTGGTAACAAACTAAACCAAAAATGTTTACAAAAAAGCCTTGTTGTTTTTGGTAACAAACTAAACCAAAAATGTTTACAAAAAAGCCTTGTTGTTTTTGGTAACAAACTAAACCAAAAATGTTTACAAAAAAGCCTTGTTGTTTTTGGTAACAAACTAAACCAAAAATGTTTACAAAAAAGCCTTGTTGTTTTTGGTAACAAACTAAACCAAAAATGTTTACAAAAAAGACTTGTTGTTTTTGGTAACAAACTAAACCAAAAATGTTTACAAAAAAGCCTTGTTGTTTTTGGTAACAAACTAAACCAAAAATGTTTACAAAAAAGCCTTGTTGTTTTTGGTAACAAACTAAACCAAAAATGTTTACAAAAAAGCCTTGTTGTTTTTGGTAACAAACTAAACCAAAAATGTTTACAAAAAAGCCTTGTTGTTTTTGGTAACAAACTAAACCAAAAATGTTTACAAAAAAGCCTTGTTGTTTTTGGTAACAAACTAAACCAAAAATGTTTACAAAAAAGACTTGTTGTTTTTGGTAACAAACTAAACCAAAAATGTTTACAAAAAAGCCTTGTTGTTTTTGGTAACAAACTAAACCAAAAATGTTTACAAAAAAGACTTGTTGTTTTTGGTAACAAACTAAACCAAAAATGTTTACAAAAAAGACTTGTTTTAGTGAAAACCTCAAAAAAAATTTTGGAACACAAAATATGTTTATCTAAATAAAATTAAAGTATGTTGCTCTTTGCAACACAAATGTTACATTGGCAATTTAGTTCATTCTATTATATATTGTAATATATTTTTTGTACGCTACAGTTGGTAGACACCCACATGTGTTATTAAAAAATTTATTTTATTACCCAAGTTTTCTTTTTGGTGTACACATCGAATGTCTTTTGTGTTGTATTTGTTTAGTCGAGTGGTGTGGTCTGTAGTTGTTAGTATGTTGGCTTTGGTTTATGTTAGCCTTGAGACTTGTTTTGAAGCTACATTTGAAGGGAGACCTTTTCTTGGGTCGTTATGTGAACATTGAGTTATCTAAATTTACATGAAATCATATGTTTGGAGATCGAGAAGCACGTGTGTATAAATGCCTACATTAACCAGGGCCATTACTTGGCCACCAACACTCCTAAAAAACCAAAGAGCAAACACAAACTAATCATTTTGCATAAAATTTTATTTCATCCCCAAAAGAAGCACTATAATAAATCATATTGTGCCACCCTCAAATTAAAAAAAAAAATGGCCCAACAAATTGGCCAATGTAACAATCATTAACAAAACTAAACCAAATTAAACAAAAAAACAAAAAATTAAGTTGGTGGTGGTGCCTGAAGCAGTGTGGTGAGCACTGTTAAGGTTCCTGCCATCAAATGGTGGGCCAATAGTTCCATCTGGTCTGGGGTTAGCTGTAGAGTTGTGGTCAAGTGGCCCATTAGGATCATATCTTGTGTCTGAGGCTGCTGATGATGCAGGGTGTTGAACCTTGGAAATGTCCCAGACAGAAGATGTTGTGCCAATAGTCTCATCTGCTCTGGGGTCAGCCTAAGAATTTGGGCAACGTGTGCCATTAACATGAGATGGGATCGTTGCTGCTCCAAGGCTATTTGATGCTGCTGGTGGTGCAAGGGTTGTGAAGATGTGTGGGGAGTGGTGGTTGATTGGTTGTTGTGGTCCACGGTGCGGGGGCAAACGACATGTCGCATTGGTGACAAAAAAGAAGAACGGCCTGGGGAGGAGTGAAGTGATAAAGGTGTGGAGGGAATGTAGTCAGGTGGAAGGGGTACTGTGGAACCAGTGCGCATTGAGGTTGTGCAGGAGGATTGCTCATTGAGGGGTGTGGGAGTCCGAACGGAGTGTGAAGTGCTAGGAGTGGCTACAGGAGGAATTGTCCCATCCCCAGCTGCCTGACAAGTGGCCAACACTGGCATTACCCTCCCACTACCACAACCTGCAGTGGCAGGTGAGTGAGATGTTTGGGAGGGCTCTGCCAATGGGGCATCTTCAGATCCAAACAGGCATTGGCGTGTGGCCAGCACCTGAGTGTCAACACTTTGCCGATCCCGTTGATGCTGGTCTGCTAAACTTACCAAGCTGTTACGCATATCCTGTTGAACCTGTAACATATCCTGGTGAACCTGTACCATTGTTGCTACAGATTCCTGTATGAGCCCGAGCAGACGTACTGCCTCAGTAGATTGCTGAGTACGCCTCCTTAACTCATTTTGGACCTGATACTCATCAAGCAGCCTCTCGGCTACATCCAGCATAGATGGACGAAGTTGGGTAGGTGACAATCCCTCTGCATCTAAGGCTACCTGAAAGCAGAAGAAATAGACCAAATCATTATCAAACATCATGACTAAATATTTCAGATTAGTTTGACAACTTAACACCCCAAGCAGAACGTTGAAAAGTTTGATGTGCTTCTAATGAGTACTTGTTCATTGTAAGATTATCCAAGCTAGCAACACTTCTGATAATGGGTACATATTATATTGGTATGACTAATATGACAAAGGCAAAAAAGATTCAACATGAAGGTGTTCCCAATTAACCCTGGTGTGGTAGGTTGTTTATGCTTTTGGTAAATCTGTTACTACACCAATGACTTTATACATCTACGTATGTTGTCTAAAATCTTGCCATCAATCGGCTAGAGGACAACCCAACCAAACGATACCCATGAATTTGGACCTGGAAAATCAAAGACGGGCCGGACTTTAAAGATCCTGGATGTTTTTGGAACATTAGTGGCACACCAAATTATAACATAATTCCCTGATGTTCAAGATAGAACTCTTGTTGTGCTGGTGCATCGTCAGAATGTCATAGCACTAATTTAACACACACAATGTAAGCCACATCTAGTCCAAAATCAATGCTACCATTGAAATGTTACATGTGCACCTTGTTCCCTTATATCACATACCACAGCACTGGATGCAGAATCGTCGCCAGCTCCTGATCCAACTCCAGCTGCAACGTCAAGAGGGGCCTGATGTTCTTTTAAAAACAAAAAAAAAAAAACCATGTTTAGTACATAACCTTAGTCAGTAATGATTATGGCCAGATTGCCCTCCTAGCTTCATGAATGAAGCATTGAGGCCAAACATTCAAAAGTGCTTTCCTGGGCTCATAGGACACTTGCTAAACCCTCCCAAAGGTTAAGAAGGCTTGGTCTGCCTACTAATGACGGCACCCATTAATGCTGTCAACTGTGTTTTGCAGGGTAAACATCTAAAAGGCAACACTCTTTCATAAGAAAAAACATGTGTGTTAATGGGGTTAATAAGATTCCAAAAAACATTATTTGGCTAGACATACCAACACCTTCCTCCAGGCCTAGCTGCACTGGGTGTGTTCCCTGCTGCGGATCTTCTGTAAAGGACATAGCAATATGAGCTATCTTGGAAAAAAAAAACATCTACATTGTTTGGCACAGTATGATATTGGACCTACCAGGAGGAGGGTCAGCACTGATGTCAACACCTGTGAGTCCGTCTGGTTCGCCAAGCTGCATGGGCTGTGGAGGGGCTGAGATCCGTGCTACAGATGAACAAATTGCAGGTTGGGGAAAACAAAAAAAGGACAATTGGAAGGGCAAGTATCACATTCTATTAATGTCACACATAGGATAGTAGTTAATCTTTTCCAAACAACTCACACAATTGACATCCAAGATAATATCCTACCTCGGTGCAAAGCATCCGAATCTAAGTCCTCTCTGGTAAAGATGGTATCAGGTCCTATGATGTTCAAGAAAGGTAATTGATAATCCCAGAGAGAACTTCGTGCACGTTCATCCAGCCGACCTTGTCGGTCATAAAGACCCTCCGCAGCCCATGCAATTAGCTTCTTCCGAACGGACCCACAGATGTCGTTGACCTTCTTCCGCACACTGTCACAGTGGCGAGGTGCTTCACCCAGTGCATTTACAGCATCCCGGATTTCATCCCACAATCTGTTCTTCTCTGTTACTGAGTAAGACGCGGCCCTGGTCCCATGTATCGCCTGATATCTGGCCATATAGGCGTGGACCAGGGCACAGCACTGATTGTGGGTGAAACGGGGAAGCCGGGATAATGTGGACAAGCTGACTCTGGTGGACGGACCCGCTCCAGGACTACTGTCAGAAGAGCCAGCTTGTCCACTTGGTGTGTTACCACCTCCCCCGGCTTCCTCCTCCGGGATGGGGATGGTGGACTCCCTCATGGATACAGCTGGAGCCTCCCTCACACCAGAGCCAGACGATCTGCCCACCCTGCCCCCCCTGCCCCCCCTGCCCCCCCTGGCCACCCTGGCCACCCTGGCCACCCTGCCCCTTCTCATCCTTCCAGTGGGTGGGGCCATGGGAGCACGAGGTGGGCAGAGAATCTGGCTGTCCAGCAGCAGCAAAGAGCCCCAAACTCCTAAATCTGAAATGACAAAAGAGAAAACAGAAAAAACAGGATTTGCAGATTGCTCTTCATATACAGTATAATTAGTGAACAGTTACAGAACACACTTACCTAATGGCACAAACAGACTTGGTGGTGGTGGTGGTGGTAGTAGTGGGCAAAGAGCAGAAGAGGCTGCAAAGAAATGGAAAAAAAAAACACATAAGAAAACGCATATGGGTACAAATCACACGAGGCCCTCCAAACACTTACCTAATGGCACAAACACGGTGGTGGTGGTGGTGGCAAAAAAAGCAGAAGAGGTTGCAAAGAAATGTAAAACAAAAAATAAGAAAACGCATATGGGTACAAATCACACGAGGCCCTCCAAACACTTACCTAATGGCACAAACACGGTGGTGGTGGTGGTGGTGGTGGTGGTGGCAAAAAAAAACAGAAGAGGCTGCAAAGAAATAGAAAAAAAAAAAACACATAAGAAAACGCATATGGGTACAAATCACACGAGGCCCTCCAAACACTTACCTAATGGCACAAACACGGTGGTGGTGGTGGTGGTGGCAAAAAAAGCAGAAGAGGTTGCAAAGAAATGTAAAACAAAAAATAAGAAAACGCATATGGGTACAAATCACACGAGGCCCTCCAAACACTTACCTAATGGCACAAACACAGTGTTGGTGGTGGTGGTGGCAAAAAAAACAGAAGAGGCTGCAAAGAAATAGAAAAAAAAAAACACATAAGAAAACGCATATGGGTACAAATCACACGAGGCCCTCCAAACACTTACCTAATGGCACAAACACGGTGGTGGTGGTGGTGGTGGCAAAAAAAGCAGAAGAGGTTGCAAAGAAATGTAAAACAAAAAATAAGAAAACGCATATGGGTACAAATCACACGAGGCCCTCCAAACACTTACCTAATGGCACAAACACGGTGGTGGTGGTGGTGGTGGCAAAAAAAGCAGAAGAGGCTGCAAAGAAATGGAAAAAAAAAACACATAAGAAAACGCATATGGGTACAAATCACACAAGGCCCTCCAAACACTTACCTAATGGCACAAACAGACTTGGTGGAGGGGGGGTGGTGGCAAAGAGCAGAAGAGGCTGCAAAGAAATGGAAAAAATACACATAAGAAAACGCATATGGGTACAAATCACACGAGGCCCTCCAAACACTTACCTAATGGCACAAACACGGTGGTGGTGGTGGTGGTGGCAAAAAAAGCAGAAGAGGCTGCAAAGAAATGGAAAAAAAAAACACATAAGAAAACGCATATGGGTACAAATCACACAAGGCCCTCCAAACACTTACCTAATGGCACAAACAGACTTGGTGGAGGGGGGGTGGTGTAATCCTTTATAGGCAAAAGGAGGCTGCAAACATTAAACATACATGAGAAATCGCATGACCTACATACGTGCACATAATAAATTACAGTTATCAGGAAAGCAAAAATGGTGTCTTTGGAAGCTGGGAAGGTAAGGGGGCAGGTTTAGATGCCAAATCTAGACTGCACACCTTTAACAAACATGAGAAAACACATGTCCAAACCACATGCACATGGGGCCAACTGCCAATGATTAAAAGACACTTGAGGGGTTCCCAAGCTATTGTGGGTTGGAGGGGATTCACCATAGACAACTTAAGCACACCCAAGATAAGTACAAATTCTCTCCTTCCTTTTTTTTGGGAGAGAGAGATACAATTGTCTTACCTCCAGATAATGTAGGTTGTGGGTCACAGGGTCTTGCTAGCACATAAGAAACATCGATCTATAACATCCAGCAGCCATATTGGCCATGTGCTCCTTTTATAGCTGGCTCACAGGTGTGATAATTAGCGGCTGTTTCTATATATATCTGCGCATTCGCGAATTTGCGCGTTCAAAATGGAGGACGATATCCCAGACGCATTAGATGGTGCAATGCTGGCATTTATCGGTGCCTTGTTTGAGGAGGCCCTGGCACAGGAGGCAGCAGAAGGTGGGGAAGCTGCAGCAGAAGGTGGGGAAGCTGCAGCAGCAGCAGCAGCACCTCCAGCAGCAGCACCTCCAGTCCGTGTGCCCTTACCTCGCCAGCCACGCATTTTTGCTCCAAGGATCTATTTGGACAAGCTGCGGGATTCTGATGTCAGGAGGAAGTTCCGGCTCGAGCGAGGAACTATTCTACACCTCTACCAGCTCATAGCAGACAAAATTGACCCGGACACACAGCGCGGCCATGCGGTGCCCGGCATGGCCAGATTGCTGGCCACTTTGTATATTTTAGGGCGTGGCAGCTTCCAAGCCACTTCGGGAAGTATCATGGGCATTAGCCAGCCCACAGTTTCAAGGGTGTTCATGTTGGTCATTAATGCCATAGTGGATATAGTGCCCAATTTTATCCACTGGCCACAGAATGAAAATGAGTGGAATGAAGTCAAGTTGGGTTTCTACCTGCGGGCACACATGCCGCAAATCCTAGGGGCAATCGATGGCACCCACATAGCCATTAGGCCACCAAGGAGCCACGAAAGTGAGTACCGGAACCGCAAGCAGTACCACTCTGTGAACGTCCAATTAGTGTGTGACGCCAAACAGCGCATCATGAGTGTCAACACTGGTCACCCAGGGTCGTGCCATGATTCCAGTATGTTAAGAACAAGTACTCTGTACGAGGTGTTTGAAAGTGGACAAATGCCCGAAGGGTGGCTTATTGGTAAAGTATTTTGTCTTAACAACATAAACTGTAAGATTACATAGACATAGGAATAAGCTACATCGGTGTACACCCTGATTTAAGCAAAGCCTACCAAAAATGGATGTGTTAGGAGTTGTCAGGCTGTTCACACACAACCAGATCAGCAGCTTAGCAGCTCACAAAAGAAAGATTTGCAAAGTTGTCTTTGAGTCCAATGAAGGTGGTTAACCAATGTGTAAATGGTGTCCTCTAGCCACCCAAAGAAAACCTACAAATGATTCCAATGGTATTGCCATATCCCCAAAGTACTTTGCATAAGTGAGTCAATATTGGTTTACTCACTCTAGTTGCAGATATATTCCAGAAGTAAGACCTAGGCTAATGTAATAGGAACAAAATAGGGGCCAAGTTGTAACTTGCAAGAGAAACCCACCACTTTGTGTGTCCTTTTTCCCATTTGTATTAGTGATTTAGGCAGTTAGACAGAGTTGAGATGTTTCATATGATTTTTTGCAAACAGACGAGCAGGTTGTTTAGTAAAATGCCTAATTGTCTCCCATTTTGAGGAGTCATCTAAAGTCACATGATAGGAAGAACTAATGTATATTTTTCTTATTTTTCAGGGGATGCTGGTTACCCGCAGCTGACGTGGCTGATGGCTCCAATCAGGTACCCCCAGGGCCCAGCAGAGAGGAATTACAACAGGGCCTTGCGGAGAAGCCGGAGTATCATTGAGTTGACCATAGGTCTTCTCAAGTCCCGGTTTCTCTGCTTGGCCCGGCCTGGGGGTGAACTCCTGTACTCTCCTACAAAGGCTTCCAAGATCATCCTGGCGTGCTGCGTGTTGCACAACATGTGCGTTGCCCGGGATGAATCTTGGGAGCTGACGGAGGAGAGGGAGCCAGAGGTCCGTCAGCCGGCGGCCCCCAGGCGGCGGAGCACCGCTGCCGGTATGGCCACCCGGAATACCCTGGTTGCTAGCCACTTTACATGTAAGTACTGTAACCGGTCAAGATAGGGCATGTGTATTAATTAGCTAGTTAGCAGAGGTGCCACTCACAGGGAGACAGAGGGTCATTATCATCTGCCAATGACACTTGCCATTGTAGATAAAGTGTAGTCAACATTGGTAAAATTGTGTTACTTGAGCAAAAACATGCACCTCTAACCATAAACATGTTGGTATTGTGAATAGTGTAAAGGGCTGAGAAGAGCTGGCAGGTGTTTATTTGTGTCTATGCCACCTGTGTAGTTATTGATAACATGAACGGCTGCTTGGTATCTTATGGTGTTTTAATTTTCCAGAACATCAACATCTTGGAATCATGGCACGTACCATGGGAAGCCTGTGATGATGGGCTGTCTGGCGTCACAGGTGTGTATTCAAATGTTTACATTAATGATTTCTGGTTTGTGTAAGTTGGCATAAAATGTGTTATTTCACTCGTGATGTCGAAATTAAATGAAGTTCAGAATGAAGCAAACAGGCATTAAGATGTGATTTTCATAATGAAATGTCTTATCCTTTGTTTTATTTTTCCAGGAGTGGTACTGCTTGCGGGTGTAGGTGGTAGAAACCCACCTTGATGGACTCCACTCATCTTCTTTTGTGGTCAGTGGATATTTGGTAAGGCACATGGCCAATGACCAACATGAACACCCTGGAACTTCGAAAGTGGCTTGGAAGCTGACCAGCAACCTTGCCATGCCTGTCCCCTATGAGCTGGTAGAGGTGCAGAATGGATTCTGAACTCTGCCGGAAGTTGTGGAAGACATCAGAATCCCGTAGCCATGGAGCAAAGATCGTGGTCTGGCGCTGTAAAGGCACACGGACTGGAGAGTGACAATATTATTTTGCTGCATCCCTCCTTCTGCTGTCATTCTCAAATAAATAAAGACATTAGAATTGAACATGTGTTTTTTTGTTTTGTGTGGGTGCCTACAGACAAAAGGGCCATCCACACTGTAAGATTTAGAGAAGACTTTATCCTTCAGATTGACATTTTCTATGTAGTGCAAGGGCCTGCCTGATTGCATCCAAATTGAAAGTGTTGAGGTTTGAGCTTATATTATATGGTTTGGTTAAGTCTACAGGAAAAAGTCTAGACAAATTGTTAGTGTATGGCCCATTAAGCTGCCAAGGCCGGAGTTTTGCACTTTGCATGCTGCTTGTACTGGTGATGTGAGGGGTTGTAATGTAGAGTAGGGATGTGACAGTGTTGTGTTGAGGTGTGAGGCAAATGTAGTGTTGGACTATGAGGGTCTGTGTTGTTGAAATATGGAGAGAGTCCAATATCAGACACCTATGTTTATTGGTCAAGAAATTGTAAGAACCATGGTAAATATGTAAAGAATTGCATCTCGATAAAACTAGGACCACACTCATAAAATCAAAATTGTGTTGTTTCCATTGATGTGCTTGAAATTTGGGTAGGACACCCCCCCCCCCCCCCAAATTCAAGATAGTTAAAAAAAACTGTTAAAAAAAATGAGAGTGAAAAGAGATCCCAAGTGTAGTGATGTGATTTGAACCCATGACGTTGTTAACTGCAGTGAAGTTGCAAAGCACTTAGCTATTGTGCAGAATAAAGCTGTATGGTGGAAAAAAAGGAGTGTGTTAAGGCTAAAAAGCACATATAGCTAAAGAACTAAACATTGTATGGAATGTGGGAAGAAGACCATGGTAAAATTGTGAGGTTTCATCTTGCCCTGAAGTAGGGTAGGGGTTTGGTCACTTGCCTTTGGTACTTTCAATCATAAGATCGATTTGACACACAGACAAGATCAAAAAAACACTTAAAATGGTGTAAGCTTGCAAGCGCTTCTGAGTGTAACATTATTTAGCAATATATATGATGTAATCCGTTACATTTTAGCAATATAAACAAAAAAAGAAAATAAAAAAAGTAGGTGGAGATGGTAAGCCTTGAACCTACAGCAGAGGGAGATGAATTACAGACGTGTGATGTGTGCACTAATCCACTAGCCCACATCGCTATGTGAAACTGCTATAAGCACGAAGACATAAGTTTGCGAATTGGCGAAGCCGCGATCGTAAGTGAATCCCGCTGACGGCGGAATTCATTATTGCTGTTTCACTAGCCAATTCGCCGCAGCGCCAGTTAATTGATTTGAACGCGGCGAAACTGAAACACGTCATAGATGTTTGAAGCTGCAGTTTCTTTAAATCCGGCCCCCCGTGACCAATGAGAGGAAATTGTTAAGATTATGTTTTATTTAAATGTTATATAATCATGCTTAATTGAATGTTGGAGTTTTACTTTAGCTTTTAGTTTTATTGAAAATCTCTCATTTTGCAACTTAGATATTTTTGCTGTTGAGGCTGTAAACTTCCTCCCACTGTTACCTGAGTTGTGAGAACATTTTTGTTTGCAGGATATTTTGCTATTCTAAAAAGTTGTTCCTTGAGTTTGCTTTCTGTTGTATATACATCTGTTTCCTTTATGTAAAGGTATATTTTTAAGTGTTTATTGTTGGCGATTATGGTAAAGGACTTTTCTCTTTCCTTCATTGACAGACACAGCTCCATATCTTCTTTGACCCTTGGGTTATGCTGCTCTCCATAGGAGTAGGACACTAGAGGGACAAAATTAACTACGCCCATAGGGCAGTCCTAGGGGGTATTACTCCCACTTCCTGCTATAGGACTTCAGTTTTTTTCTGCCTAGTCAGGAGTAAGGATCTAGTTCCTTACTGGGATCTTTGGTCCTAGCATTTTTCTTTTTTAACCACTTGCCGACTGCCTACATGGACAGTACTGCGGCAAAGTGGCTCGTTAAGGTCTGGGGACGTAGACCTATGTCACCAGACTGTCCCCTCTCACGCGCCGCCGGAGGCTCGCTCCCGCTGTATTCAGACACAGCGGGAGCTGGGCCAGGGGAGGAGAGGCGGTGATCACTGCCGCTCTTCCCCGATCGTCAGGGATCGAGTAAGGAAATCCGCCCGCTTGTGTAAACAAAGCAGTCGGATCTCCTATGTGACAGACAGTGACAGATTACAGGATTCAGCATAGCTGAACCTGTGATCTATGTCTGTGTCACACAACCCCCTCCCCCCACACACGTCAGTAAGCATGAGGCATACATTTAACCCCTTGATCACCAACAGTGTTAACCCCTTCTCTGCCAGTGTCATTATTACAGTAACAGTCCATATTTATAGCACTGATTACTGTAGTAATGTCACTGGTACCCCCAAAAGTGTAAAAAATGTCAGTTAGGGGTCCGATCTGTCCGCCGCAATGTCGCAGTCCCACAAAAAAAATTGCAGATCGCCGCCATTACTAGTTAAAAAAAAACAATAAAAATGACAAATCTTTCCCGTAGTTAGTAAACGCAATAACTTGCGTGAAAAAAAACCTAGCGTGAACAAATCAAAATTCGCTTATTGTGATTTTTTTACCAAAAATATGTAGCAGAAAACAAATTGGCCTAAAATGTTAAAAAATTTTGATTTATACATTTTTTTTATGTTATATATCAGAATGTGAAAAATATTGTTTCTTTTTTTAAATTGTCGCTCTTTTTTTCAAAAATTAAAAATCGCACAGGTGATCAAATACCATCAAAAGAAAGATCTATTTGTGGGGGAAAAAAAGGACATAAATTTAATTTGGGTACATCGTCGCATGACTGCGCAATTGTCCGTTAAAATAACGCAGTGCCGAATCGCAAAATATAGCCTGGTCAGGAATGGGGTAAAGTCTTCTGATCTTAAAGCGGTTGAAAATACGCTCATTGAGAATTTTTTTGTCAAAGACATGTAGCTAAATACATTTTGGCCTAAATATATGACCAAAATTGAATATATTGGATATTTTTTAACTGTCAAAGTAGAAAATGTCAATCTTTTCGCAAAATTTTCGCTCTTTTTTTTTTAATATCGCAAAAAATGAAAAGCGCAGAGGTGATCAAATACCACCAAAAGAAAGCTCTGTTTGTGGGAAAAAAAATGACACAAATTTTGTTTGGGTACAGCGTTGCATGACCGCGCAATTGTCAGTTAAAGTCGCGCAAAGTTGCAAAAAGTGGCCTGGACGTTAAGCAGGAAAATCCTCCGGTCCTAAAGTGGTTAAACGGAAATTTTTTCTTTTATTATTTTCTGAACTACAAACAAGTCTGTTCCAGTGAGAACTACAATCAGCTGCTGGACTGGGCAACGCACTGGATATCCTAGATCCTTACGGTCTTCCTAGTCCGGCCAGCGAGCGTGACACGATCGCAGCTCAGCAGTAGGTCGGGCGCAACATAGCTCCACTGGACGGGGCCTGGCCGGCGAATTAAATGTCTCGCGAGGACACATAGCCCTGGTCATGAGTCGCAGCGTACCTCTGGCCTGCAGCACCCCTATTCCAAGATGGTGGTCTGCCCGGAGTGGTGCCCGCTCAGTTCCAAGGTGTGGTGAGTAGTGTCCTCCCTTCCTTTTGGTGAATTCTCGGGGTGGACACAGGCCCCTCCCTGGGTTGGTAGGCGCCCCATGTGTCCTTCCCAAACGGCGCTCCTTCTCATTATTGGGGTCCCCCTCTGCCCTGTCTCTTTCACCAGCTCCCTCCTCAGTTTGCTCCCATGGGGGGGGGGGGGCTATACCATTTACATGTATTGGGGTGTTCAGCGGAAAAGAGAAAAATGGCCCAGATGGGACTTTAAATGAAGTGGATGCATGAGTCACTGATGCATAAAAGTAGATTTTAATGAGTAAAAAACATGTAAGCAAAAACATGCATTGACCAACAGATGGAGTACAAAATATGGCATGGCAAGATTCCAACAACAATTTGGATGTAAAAAATCATATAACATGGAGTGAGCAGGATACACACACAATTGTCTTAAATATAATGTAGAACATAGTAGAAAACTCGACGCGTTTCGTGGGTCTGTAGCCCACTCATCAGGAGTATGTACAGGTAAACCTGTCAAAGGAATAAAAGACTTGTATGTAATGTCAAAAACCAATAGATGTTGGAGATAAATCAGCAAGTATGGATTTTCAACAATTGTATGACCCAAGTGGGGAAACCATACTTACATGGAGCCATATTTCACTGGTGAAAGCGACATTGCCATCTGGTGGGGGCGCATATTGTCTGACCCGGGAGCTGAAGGAACATGAGTCCACGGCAATGAGACGGGAAGCCAGGGGAGGACACTTGTGGTAAATAATGTCTGAGCATGTAGGATAACGCAGCACTGAATAGAAAGATGTATATATTTTGTATCAGAGTATAAGAAGTACAATGTATCACTTAGTAGTAGTCAGAAAGGATATGAATGTATAGCACAAGGCTAGTATTCAGAAAAGATATGAATGTATAGCACAAGGCTAGTAGTCAGAAAAGATATGAATGTATAGCACAAGGCTAGTAGTCAGAAAAGATATGAATGTATAGCACAAGGCTAGTATAAAGAGCAAGCCAAAGCCAAAAGAAGGTTAATTAAAATCGCAGTGTGCTTGTCTGAATGTGGTCAGAGTGATCCAAGAGGGATGACAGCAAAGTGTGGAAAATAGAAAGGTAAACAAGTATCAGAGTGTCGGAGATACAATGTATCAATTAATAATAGCCAGTCCAAACCTAGAAAAAGGTGGCAAAAAGTGCTTGTCTTAATGTGATCGAATAATGAAAGATGGGCAACAACAATGTATGGAAGATGAAAAGGTAGGGGAAGGAAATGTATTTCACTGGGTTCTACCATTGCAACTGAGAACTATATAACCGATATGTCAGAGTATAAAATTGTATGTGCTAGTAGCAAGAGTAATGACATAATCAGAGGATAATGTGTATCAAAGTATGTCCAGGTGGTGCAAGTATGAGAACCCAGAAAGTTAAATGAATGGTGGGAAATCCCAGGATTGGAGTGTTATGACCATGAGAAAAGGAGGGGGAGAAAAAGGAAAAGGAAAGAGGTGACTGAGGTCTCATAGATTAAGGAATGAACAAAATGTAGTGAGAAATAAGTGAACTATTGGCAGACTGTGTGATAAAATGTAGCCCAAAAGCAGCATTAAGGAGTGAGTGCTATGCTGAAATATGAATGTATTGTGTCCAAGCCATTCCTCACCTGGGAGCCCGCATCCACTGCAAGTGGGTCCTTGTTCCTAACGCCATGTAATGGTTTGGGCAAGCACACGCCGACAGCATGTGCACATCCAGTGGAAGCAGCCAGGATTTGGCCAGCAGTCACAACCAAGGATAGTAATCTCTGCATATAAATGTGGACGCCACAGGTGTGGTGAGTGCACATGAATAGCAGGACCATGGCGCCGATATATATAGGTGGCCCCACCCTAGGGGTGGAGGGTGGGGACAGCAGAAGAAATATTATGGGGAAGGTTTTCTATCGCAGCTCCCGGTGTAGGCAATGCACCACCACCAGAGGGAGCGATTCCAGCAGTGAATTGCAAAAGCACAAATGTTGACAAATTGGATATAAATAATTTGTATATTGTCTTGGGGTGTTCAGCGGTGATGAGGGGGAGGGGGCGCGACACTGTCTGACCAGTTTGCAAAAATTCTGGAGTGATGGTCCTGGTGGGCGTCCCTGCCAGGGCCCCCTTGCTGGCTGCATGTACCTGGTGGTTCTGTGGGGGTTTTGCCGTGGATGGTTCCTAATGGTTTTAGCGGCCAGGTTTGTGTAGCTCGGCAGCCATGTTTTGGTAGTATCCCATTGATTTCAATGCAGCGGCCATTTTCTTGAAGACTGTACAGCGGGAATTTGGCGGTGGGCCTCTATTCGCAGTGCCTGCGCTTCATTTTCCCCTCTGATCACTGCAAGGCTTGTAGTTTGGTGCTCTGTGACCCTCCTGAGTCGGTGGCGGTGAGTTCCTGTGGGTGTGCACGCTCCCTCTTTCTGCTATAGCAGTGTTTTTGGTGCGCTGGGAGCAGTGGGGGGGATTTTCACAGCGATTTTTCAAGATTTTGCTGGGTCTCAGTCCGCCCTAGTGGCCATGACGGCGCCCTGCAGTCACTGGTGTCCAAAGTTGACATGGCCCTTCAAAATAGGCCTAGCAAAAGGCGCCCCCCGCCTTCACCTGCATCCTCTGCCTCCTCAGATTCTGAGGTTGATTTGGCTGCTGCAGACGCAAGTCAACCCACTGGGTCTGAGTCCATGCTCCCTGAGTGCTCTGACAGTGAGGATGAATCCTCTTACACGATGGTCATGCATGAAAAGGCGCTTGTATAGGCACTGATTGTATCAGTGCTGGAAACTTTAAAATTGGAAGACACAGCTAATGCTGCGTCGGCTGCACCGGTGCAATTTGGTACCGGCAGACCTTCCAAGGCGACTAAGGTGGTGCTCCCCTTTCCCGCCTATTTCAACGATATTGTCGCTAGTCAGCGGGGTTCCCCAAAACACATGGTCGGGATACCTAAGCTTTTCACTAAGAGTCCCTTTTAAAGAAACTGACAGTTCCTTTGGACAATCTCCTTATGCGTGCAGAGTCTCCGACTGTCTTAAAAGATGATTTGGACATCACTGTGCGAACCTTGCAAGAGTTCGGCTGGACATTGAAATTTCAGAAATCAGCTCTGACTCCGTCCATCAGACTGGACTACCTGGGCCTGACTCTGGATTCAGCCTCAGCCCGGGTGTTTCTTCCAGAGACAAAAATTCTAAAGTTGCAGCATTCGATTCGGCTCTTGTTATACAACCGGCAGTCATCTCTCAGGACTTGCATGCAAGTGCTGGGCTTGGCGGTCTCCACCTTCAAAGCGGTTCCGTTTTCTCAGTGTCATACAAGACCTCTGCAAAAGGAGATTCTTGCCAAATGGGACAAGAATCCACAGTCCCTAGACAATCTGATCCTCTTGAGCCGGGGTACAAGGGGGTCATTGATATGGTGGCTCCGCTCCCCAGCGCTTCGACAGGAAAAATTGTTTCTCCCCCTGTACTTGATGGCCAGCCTTTCCGGGTGGGGAGGTGTCTTGGGCAGAGAGGGTCAAGGCTGAAGGGGCTTGGACCCAGAAGGAGTCCAGTCTGCCAATCAATGTCCTGGAGATTCAGATGATCAGGCGATCAGCGATCAGGCTTTGCCTGTCCTTGTGGATGGATCATCAGCGAAGGCGCCCAGTAAGGATTCAATCAGACAACGCCACGGGTCAAAGAAGACATGGAGCTGTGTCCGTCAATGAACATCAGAGAAAAGTATTTTAAGGTAAGACAAAAATCCAGTTTTTCCTGTTATAAATGATTCTATTGTTATTATATGTAGAATATGACATGTATAGACTGGAAATATATCCTGTTTTGTATACTGTATATAATACCCCAAAGACTGAAATTAAAATTTAATAACCCATTCACTATACTCTTGTGCGAGTGAGTTGCTTCCAGAGCTCTGAAGTCTGGATGTGTGGAATAGAAAGAAATGCCGGCAAAGGTTAGTAGAGATTACATAGACAGATAATATAGAAAGGGATAAACCCCGTAGGTAGATAGATACAGTTGCAGTTCTGGGATAATCTTTTAGGTAAAATAAAGTAATATATAAGGGAATATGGATACTGTATGTAACATTACCTTGTTGTATATCAGGTATAGTATTATTTTACATGCTCTTTTCAAGTGTTGACCCCCCTTCCTCCCCAAGACCCTGCCTATAAATATGTGGGGACTTCCCACTTGCAGCCCTAATCCCTGCAACCAAAGACTTTTTTGAGTTGTTGCTCATGTGTAGTAACTCCAATAAAGTTGATGATGTAATTAGGGGACACAGCATTGGTGGGCCAAGATGTGGGACTGTCCTTGCTAGTCTGAGACAGTAGGCATCTATCTATTCCTTCATATTCCTTTATTACCCTAGGAGAAAAGGAAGTACCCATAACCACTGAAGTGCACTGGCTCATCTTCTTGCAAGATTTGGAACCCTCATTTGCAGGGTCTTAATAGAAAGTCTGTGATATCCCAAAGTGCCAGCCAGGAAGTAAGGGAGTAAAGTAAGTATATTACTTCTTCTTGTATTGTGTGTGTGTTTTACTGTAGTCTTTTAAAATGAGAGGTGGGCAGAGGTCTAACTAATAAAATTTTGATGCTATAAAAAGCTGTGAAGAAGCTTTTTCCAAACTCCATCACTGTTTAGAATCCTCACAATCCTCACATCTGCCAGGTTTTTCCTTTCTTGACAGCTTGGCTTTAATAACACATCATGGAATCTAGTGAGTGGAGATATGCAGCTCATTTATTTCCTCCTCTTCTCATAGCTACTATTAAGATTTAGGATTGCTCCCTGCGCATATCTGGATTTGAACAAGTTCATCTATGTTGGCCCTCTGGGAGTTTCTGGGTTCCCAGTTCCCAAGGGATGGTTTTAGCGACCATACTCCTTGAAACCTGCAGGCATTAAAATAAGTCTTCCAGAGGAAGTGGACTACTTCTGAGAAGCATGTAGAAGAAGGATTCTTGGCCCCATGTATAGACAATGTACAGTACAGATAAACATTGGATATAGCATGTTGACTTGAGATTCACAAGAGAGTGATATATAAACTGTCATTAATATTGGCTAGGGAGCTCTATGTGATGGAGGCAATATAGTGACTGTATCGATAGTGCATGTCCATCGATAAAGGTCACACAAGCCATATTTTAGATTTTGTAAAACTAAAGGCCCGTACACACGTACCGATCGTCGGCATACAAACGTCGGTGGACGAAGGATCTGCCGATTGTACGCGTGTTAGTATGGTGCCTCCGACAGATGTCTGCGCACAATCCGCGGACAAAAGTCTTTCTTGCAAACATGAAAATATTTGTATGCCGACACCAGAACGGACGATTGTTCGCCTGTCAGTACACAATTCGGCCGACAGACCGCAGATTTGCAAGACTGGGCATGCTCAGAAAATAGAAAACACAGGGAAAGTTAACCATTACATGACATCACTTCTGCAGTCGGCGGACAAAATTCTTGTGCTGTCCTTGTGCTGTCTTTGCACTTTTCAGCAGACACCGACATCCCGGGGAGAAAAGAGGAACATTTGTATGCCGACCATCGGTACGTGTGTACGGGGCTTTACTTTTTTCTCAGTCTGGGTTCCCCTAAGGCCGTGGTGACGTGGCCCTGGTCACATGGGTACATGCAGGGAAGGCCACTTCATCACAGCCTTTCATGGAAACCTTGCCTGATTTTGCGCATTGCACTAAATGAGACCAGGGTGCCTTGTTATAGAAGGATAACAAGCCCTGCCAGACTACATACAGCATGTGCTGCGCGAGATCTGGTGCATGCACCGTATGTAACCTGGGGCAGCTTGGTATTGAACATTATCATGCACCATAGAACATCTATGGCACCAGATCTCATACAGCGCATGTGATCTAGCGTGGCCTGGTATTCCTTAATAACAAGTCGTCATGATCCCATAGGGCACATATGCGCAAGATGGGGCACAATTTCTCTTTTATTAAACAGACTTGACTTGATCCAAAACCACTAGAAAGAAACACACTGTTCCATGTCTGCCAGCTTACCATCTGCCACAGTAGCACATTCAGGTGCCGGCCCAGGTACAAAAAACATCAAGCAGACAGAAGGGGAATAAGAGGAACCCGCTAGCATGTTTCACACTGTACTAGTACTTAATCATAGCAGCAGCTGCTATAGGTAGGTGCTGGATTCAGAACTATCCTTTCAGCTCCACATCCAGTCGCTGTCCAAAGCGTGCCACCTCAACCTCCGCAGCATCTATAAGGTTACACCCCTTCCTAACCAATGACACCACAAAGCTTCTTATCCACTCCCTGGTCATCTCTTGCCTCGACTGCTGCAACTTCCTCCTCATTGACTCACTATTAAAAAGGCTATCCCCCTTCATGAATGCTGCTGCCAGGCTCATCCACCTTCCAAAATTGCTCGGCGTCCGCTACCCCTCTCTGCCAACCCCTTCAATGGGTGCCACTCAACCAACAAATTCAATTCAAGATACTAACAGTAACTTAAAAAGCCATACAAAAAGCCCCAGATACATCACTAACTCAAAATACCAACCTAATGGTTCTCTTGTTTCCTCCCAAGACCTCCTGCTCCCTAGCTCCCTTGTCATCTCATCCCATGCTTGCCTCCAGGACTTTTCTCAAGCCTCTCCCATCTAATGGAAATCCTTACCCCAATCTGTCTGACTATCTCCTACTTTTTTCCACATTCGGACAATCCCTGAAAACTCATCTCCTCAGAGAAGCCTATCTAGCCCCCACCTAATAACTGTTCATTTATTTTCTCCATCAACACATCCCCCACAGTCATTACCTTTTGTATCTCATGACCCTCCCTCTTAGATTGTAAGCTCTAATGAGCAGGGCTCTCTGATTCCTACTGTATTAAAGTATATTGTAGTTGTACTGTCTGCCCTCAAGTTGTAAAGTGCTGTGTAAACTGTGGGCGCTATATTAATCCTGTATAATAATAACAATAATATTAGTACAGTGCGAAACGCAATGGGGGTTCCTTTAATTCCCCTGCTGTGTGCTTGATTTTTTTTTTACCCAAATTTATTGAACTTTTATGGAACTTTTGTAATAAAGGTGGTTTCAGTAGTGCAGCCATCCAGATTTATTTCTGTATTAGGCTTGGCTTGGTATTCATGAATAACAGGCTGTCCTGATCTCATACAGCACATGCGCTAGATCAAGAGCAAGAGCAACTTCATTGGTGGGTTGGTAAAGAATTAGAAAGACGAAGCCGGCCACTGAAAATGTCATGGTGGCACAAAATAGAACGAGGAGGAAGAGCAGCGCATTAACATGAGGGAGCAAAGGAGGAAAAGAAGATCTGGGCTTTACATGTATATTACAGTGCCTTGCGAAAGTATTCGGCCCCCTTGAACTTTTCGAACTTTTGCCACATTTCAGGCTTCAAACATAAAGATATAAAACTAATTTTTTGTGAAGAATCAACAACAAGTGGGACACAATCATGAAGTGGAACGAAATTTATTGGATATTTCAAACTTTGTTAACAAATAAAAAAACTGAAAAATTGGGCATGCAAAATTATTCAGCCCCTATACTTTCAGTGCAGCAAACTCTCTCCAGAAGTTCAGTGAGGATCTCTAAATGATCCAATGTTGACCTAAATGACTAATGATGATAAATAGAATCCACCTGTGTGTAATCAAGTCTCCGTATAAATGCACCTGCACTGTGATAGTCTCAGAGGTCCGTTTAAAGCGCAGAGAGCATCATGAAGAACAAGGAACACACCAGGCAGGTCCGAGATACTGTTATAGAGAAGTTTAAAGCCGGATTTGGATACAAAAGATTTCCCAAGCTTTAAACATCGCAAGGAGCACTGTGCAAGCGATAATATTGAAATGGAAGGAGTATCAGACCACTGCAAATCTACGAAGACCTGGCCGTCCCTCTAAACTTTCAGCTCATACAAGGAGAAGACTGATCAGAGATGCAGCCAAGAGGCCCATGATCACTCTGGATGAACTGCAAAGATCTACAGCTGAGGTGATGGCACGGCGGGGAAGGTAATATTGGGCGTATGCTATAGGCCCCCCAACCAGAGGGAGGAGGGTGAGGCGGACCTCCTTTTACAGATAGGATTGGCAGCAAGGATGGGAAATGTCATTATAATGGGGGACTTTAATTATCCAGATATAGACTGGGCAGAAGGAACCGCGCACTCAGCCAAGGCTAGTCAGTTCCTAAATGTTTTGCAGGACAATTTTATGGGTCAGATGGTGAATGCACCGACAAGAAACAATGCGGTACTTGACCTACTGATTACCAACGATACAGACCTGATCACGGATATAGAAATACGGGACAACTTAGGAAACAGTGACCATAGGTCAATAAGTTTCAGTATTAATTACAGTAATAGGAAGCATAGGGGTAATATAAGAACACTGAATTTCAAAAGAGCCAATTTCCCTAAACTGCGCTTGCTGCTAGAAAATATCAATTGGGATAGAACCCTGGGAACAAAGAACACGGAGGAAAAATGGGAGCGCTTCAAGAGCATACTAAACAGGGGGATTGGCCAGTGCATTCCAAAGGGAAATAAATTTAAAAGAGCAAAAATAAACCCTGGATGGCTAAACTGCAACATAAAAATGTATATTAGTGCTAAAGAAAAGGCCTTCAAAAAATACAAGACTGAGGGGTCATTGGCAGCATTTAAGCATTACAAAGAATGTAATAAGAAATGTAAAGATGAAATCAGGGCGGCTAAAATAGAACACGAGAGACATATAGCGGAGGAGAGTAAAAAGAACCCCAAGAAGTTCTTCAAGTATATAAACAGTAAGAAAGCGAGGCGAGAACACATTGGCCCCATAAAAGATGATAAAGGAAATATGGCCACTGAGGACAAAGAAAAGGCGGAAGTGTTAAATAATTTCTTCTCTTCAGTCTTCACAAAAGAATCGGGGGGCTACACGAACCCAGCTTGTAAGGCCAAACTAAATAATACACCTCAGGAAGTGCCGCCATGGCTAACAGAGGATAGACTTAGAGCTAAACTAGAGAAACTTAACATAAATAAATCCCCGGGACCGGATGGCTTGCACCCGAGGGTTCTTAATGAGCTCAGCCAGGTGATTGCCAGACCATTATTCTTGATCTTTAAGGATAGTTTACAGACGGGTATGGTGCCAGCTGATTGGAAAAAAGCCAACGTGGTACCAATATTTAAGAAGGGGCCGAGATATATCCCGGGTAACTATAGGCCGGTCAGCCTAACATCTGTAGTCTGCAAAATTTTGGAGGGGATGTTAAGGGACCACATACAAGACTTTAGTAATGAAAACGGTATTATAAGTAGTAATCAGCATGGATTTATGAAAAATCGTTCCTGCCAAACCAATCTATTAACCTTCTACGATGAAGTGAGCAGCCACCTAGATAAAGGGAAGCCTGTGGATGTGGTATATCTGGACTTTGCAAAGGCCTTTGACACCGTTCCCCACAAACGATTACTGTTCAAACTAAGGAAGGTAGGTATGGATCATAAGGTGAGTACCTGGATAGAGAACTGGCTCCAGGGGAGAGTACAGAGGGTGGTGATTAATGGGGAGTACTCGGATTGGGCGGGTGTGGAAAGTGGGGTCCCCCAGGGTTCTGTCCTGGGACCAATCCTGTTTAATTTGTTCATAAATGATCTAGAGGAGGGGATATCTAGTACAATCTCAGTATTTGCAGATGATACTAAACTAGGCATGCCAATATCTTCTATGCAGGATGTGGAAACCTTGCAAGCAGACCTGAACAAAATAACGGGGTGGGCAACTACATGGCAGATGAGGTTTAATGTTGATAAATGTAAAGTAATGCACTTGGGGGCCAGAAACCAGAAAGCAAGCTACTCACTAGGGGGGGAACCTCTGGGTGAGTCTAGGATGGAAAAGGACTTGGAGGTACTGGTAGACAACAAGCTTGGCAGTGGCATGCAATGCCAAGCCGCCGCAAGCAAAGCCAACAGAATACTGGGATGTATAAAAAAGACTCTGGTCCGGCCACATCTGGAGTATGCTGTCCAGTTCTGGGCACCGGTCCTCAGGAAGGATGTGCTGGAATTGGAGAAAGTCCAGAGAAGGGCAACAAAAATAATTAGGGGAATGGAGGACATCAGCTATGAGGAAAGACTACAAGCACTGAACCTTTTCTCTCTAGAGAAAAGACGATTGAGGGGGGATATGATATCAATGTACAAATACTGTACTGGTGACCCGAGCATAAGGAACAAACTATTCAGAGAAAGGAGATACAATAAGACACGTGGCCACTCACTAAAACTTGAGGAAAGGCGGTTCAACCTTAAAGTGCGTAAGGGGTTCTTCACTGTAAGAACGGTAAGGATGTGAAATTCTCTTCCACAAGCAGTCGTATCAGCAGGGAGCATTGATAGTTTCAAAAAACTATTAGATGGACACCTTAAAGACCACAACATACAGGGGTATACAATGTACGGTTAAAAGCAAACACACACACACATCATAGGTTGAACTGGATGGACTGATGTCTTTTTTCAACCTCACTAACTATGTAACTATGTAAGGTGGGAGACTCTGTCCATAGGACAACAATCAGTCGTATACTGCACAAATCTGGCCTTTATGGAAGAGTGGCAAGAAGAAAGCCATTTCTTAAAGATATCCATAAAAAGTGTTGTTTAAAGTTTGCCACTAGGGTTGAGCGGACACCTAGATGTCCGTGTTCGACGGGTTCGGCCGAACTTTAAAAAAAAGTCCGGGTCCGTGTCCCGGACTTTTACCGAACTTTTCCCGGACACCCAACCCCATTGAAGTCAATGGGGACCCGAACTTTAAGGCACTAAAATGGCTCTAAAACACCAAAGGAAAGGGCTAGAGTGTTGCAAATGGCAGCAAAACGTAATTAAGAGCATGGCAAGTGCTCTGCAAACAAATGTGGATAGGGAAATAACTTAAAACAACAAAAAAAAACAGAAAAATAAAACAATGTTCTTCTTCATCTCTGAAGGACGAGGCCCATATGGAGTAGGAGGGAGGTTGAGGTGGTGGTGGATGTGGCGGTGACATAGGCGTGCGCACAGGGTGTGCTGGGTGTGCCTGGGCACACCCTAATCACCTAGGGCACATAGCATTGCCAGTGAGGAGATGGGAAAGATCTCCCTGGGACCTGCTCTGCTCTATTTCTCCTTGCCTACAGGTACATGGCCCCGATACATTACTCTCCCTGCTGGCAAACACATGCATGTGTATTTCAACTTTGGGGTGCACACCTTAATGCAATAGGCTGCGCACACCTATGGGCGGTGTAGGTGGAAGCGGCGGTGGAGGAGGACCAGGGCCGGATTAACAGCATCATGGGCTTGGTGCTGAGGATTTTGAAGGGCCTTAAGGGCCGTGCCTTGCCATGCACCCAGAGGAGGAAGGGTGCAGCCATGCATGCCTAATTCAACATGGGATGCTGTCTCTGAAGCCCATAAACACATCCATGCATCGCCAACTGTCCCTCCTTGTCCGGCCTTCACGCTGTGTGGGGAGGTTCTGAGGGTGCTGCCTGGGGAAGCGAGCATAGAAGCCAGACTTCTGTGTTTACAAGTGACAGAAGAGCGGTAACAGTGAATATGGCCAACCCGGGGCCTATATAAAAGGTAGGGGCCTGGAGCTGCAGCTCCAATAGCCCCTACATTAATCTGGCCCTGAGGAGGAGGACGAGGTAGCCAACACTGCTTCTTTTCAAAAATTTTAAATGAGGGTACACCCCAAAAGAGTGAGAAAGAGCAAAAATGGAACAATGGGTGGGTAAGGTCGGTATCCATTGCTATTCTGCATAAGGTACGGAAAAGTCCCGTGGGATCCATGCCTGGTTCATTTTAATGAACGTGAGCTTGTCCACATTGTCTCTGGACAGGCGGCTGCGATTGTCTGTTATAACGCCCCCAGCCGTGCTAAATACCCGTTCAGATAATACACTGGCTGCAGGGCACGCCAGCACCTCCAAGGCGTAAAGGGCAAGCTCAGGCCATGTGCCCAATTTGGAGACCCAGAAGTTGAAGGGGGCAGACCCGTCATTCACTACATGTAGGCGTGTGCACACATACTGCTCCACCATGTTGGTAAAATGCTGCCTCCTGCTAAGACGTTCCATCTGAGCTGCTGGTGCTGCTGTTTGTTGTGGCGTGCTGACAAAGCTTTTCCACATTTCGGCCATGCTAACCCTGCCTTCTGAGGTGCTGGCGGTGCCCTGGTTGCGTTGGCGACCTCCTCCTCCTCCTCCTCTGCCTTGTGCTTCCACTGTGGCCCCGCTGTCAGATGGGAATGCCAGCAGCATGGCGTCTACCAGCGTGCGCTTGTACTCGCGCATCTTGCGATCGCGCTCCAGTGAGTGAATTAAGGACGGTACGTTGTCCTTGTAACGGGGATCCAGCAGCGTGGCCACCCAGTAATCAGCACAAGTTAGAATGTGGGCAACTCGGCGGTCGTTGTGGAGACACTGCAGCATGTAATCGCTCATGTGTGCCAGGCTGCCCAGAGGCGACGAAAGGCTGTCCTCTGTGGGAGGTGTATCGTCCGTGTCCTCTGTATCCCCCCAGCCACGCACCAGTGATGGCCATGAGCTGGCCTGGGTGCCACCCTGCTGTGAACATGGTTCCATCTCCTCCTCCAGCTCCTCCTCCTCCTCATCCTCCTCATCCTCCAGAACTGTGCCCCTGCTGGACAATTGTGTCCCTGGCGTTTGTGTGTGCAGGAACCCACCCTCGGAGCCCCTTGCGAATGACTGCCCTGAAAGCCTTTGAAATGTTACCTCTTCATCCTCCTCCTCCTCCTCCTCATCCTGTGCCACATCCTCTTCCATCATCGCCCAAATTGTTTTTTCAAGGAGGCATAGAAGTGGGATAGTTAAGCTGAGAATGGCGTCATTGCCACTGGCCATGTTGGTGGAGTACCCAAAACAGCGCAACAAGGCACAATATATGCAAATGTCAAATATGCAAACTATGCCGCAATTTAATGTTTTTTACACCAAAAGGGTGTGTATTGAATAGCGGAATAGGATAAAAAACTGTGTATCTCACACGTACAAACACAGACTAGGCCCGATTAAATTTTTTCCTACCCTAAAGGGAGGATGAGGAAGAGGAGTATGGAACATGCAGCACCCTCAAATCTTCAGAAGTATGAGATGAACCCCAAAAACTTGGAAAGGTGGATCTCTCTCACACGTACCAACACAGACTATCCCCCAATTTAACTGATCCCCAAAGGTTTTTGATTAAATAGCGGAATAGAAAATATGATCCAAAAAAAGTGTATGTATATCACACGTACACAACCACACTAGGCCCCAATTACTATTGTTTGTACCCCTAAAAGGCTAGATGAGGAGTAGGGGGGGTATGGAACAGGCAGCACCCTCAAACCTTCAGAAGTATGAGATGAACCCCAACAACTTGGAAAGGTGGATCTCTCTCACACGTACCAACACAGACTATCCCCCAATTTAACTGATCCCCAAAGGTTTTTGATTAAATAGCGGAATAGAAAATATGATCCAAAAAAAGTGTATGTATATCACACGTACACAACCACACTAGGCCCCAATTACTATTGTTTGTACCCCTAAAAGGCTAGATGAGGAGTAGGGGGGGTATGGAACAGGCAGCACCCTCAAACCTTCAGAAGTATGAGATGAACCCCAACAACTTGGAAAGGTGGATCTCTCTCACACGTACCAACACAGACTATCCCCCAATTTAACTGATCCCCAAAGGTTTTTGATTAAATAGCGGAATAGAAAATATGATCCAAAAAAAGTGTATGTATATCACACGTACACAACCACACTAGGCCCCAATTACTATTGTTTGTACCCCTAAAAGGCTAGATGAGGAGTAGGGGGGGTATGGAACAGGCAGCACCCTCAAATCTTCAGAAGTATGAGATGAACCCCAAAAACTTGGAAAGGTGGATCTCTCTCACACGTACCAACACAGACTATCCCCCAATTTAACTGATCCCCAAAGGTTTTTGATTAAATAGCGGAATAGAAAATATGATCCAAAAAAAGTGTATGTATATCACACGTACACAACCACACTAGGCCCCAATTACTATTGTTTGTACCCCTAAAAGGCTAGATGAGGAGTAGGGGGGGTATGGAACAGGCAGCACCCTCAAACCTTCAGAAGTATGAGATGAACCCCAACAACTTGGAAAGGTGGATCTCTCTCACACGTACCAACACAGACTATCCCCCAATTTAACTGATCCCCAAAGGTTTTTGATTAAATAGCGGAATAGAAAATATGATCCAAAAAAAGTGTATGTATATCACACGTACACAACCACACTAGGCCCCAATTACTATTGTTTGTACCCCTAAAAGGCTAGATGAGGAGTAGGGGGGGTATGGAACAGGCAGCACCCTCAAACCTTCAGAAGTATGAGATGAACCCCAACAACTTGGAAAGGTGGATCTCTCTCACACGTACCAACACAGACTATCCCCCAATTTAACTGATCCCCAAAGGTTTTTGATTAAATAGCGGAATAGAAAATATGATCCAAAAAAAGTGTATGTATATCACACGTACACAACCACACTAGGCCCCAATTACTATTGTTTGTACCCCTAAAAGGCTAGATGAGGAGTAGGGGGGGTATGGAACAGGCAGCACCCTCAAATCTTCAGAAGTATGAGATGAACCCCAAAAACTTGGAAAGGTGGATCTCTCTCACACGTACCAACACAGACTATCCCCCAATTTAACTGATCCCCAAAGGTTTTTGATTAAATAGCGGAATAGAAAATATGATCCAAAAAAAGTGTATGTATATCACACGTACACAACCACACTAGGCCCCAATTACTATTGTTTGTACCCCTAAAAGGCTAGATGAGGAGTAGGGGGGGTATGGAACAGGCAGCACCCTCAAATCTTCAGAAGTATGAGATGAACCCCAAAAACTTGGAAAGGTGGATCTCTCTCACACGTACCAACACAGACTATCCCCCAATTTAACTGATCCCCAAAGGTTTTTGATTAAATAGCGGAATAGAAAATATGATCCAAAAAAAGTGTATGTATATCACACGTACACAACCACACTAGGCCCCAATTACTATTGTTTGTACCCCTAAAAGGCTAGGAGTAGGGGGAGTATGGAACAGGCAGCACCCTCAAACCTTCAGAAGTATGAGATGAACCCCAACAACTTGGAAAGGTGGATCTCTCTCACACGTACCAACACAGACTATCCCCCAATTTAACTGATCCCCAAAGGTTTTTGATTAAATAGCGGAATAGAAAATATGATCCAAAAAAAGTGTATGTATATCACACGTACACAACCACACTAGGCCCCAATTACTATTGTTTGTACCCCTAAAAGGCTAGATGAGGAGTAGGGGGGGTATGGAACAGGCAGCACCCTCAAACCTTCAGAAGTATGAGATGAACCCCAACAACTTGGAAAGGTGGATCTCTCTCACATGTACCAACACAGACTATCCCCCAATTTAACTGATCCCCAAAGGTTTTTGATTAAATAGCGGAATAGAAAATATGATCCAAAAAAAGTGTATGTATATCACACGTACACAACCACACTAGGCCCCAATTACTATTGTTTGTACCCCTAAAAGGCTAGATGAGGAGTAGGGGGGGTATGGAACAGGCAGCACCCTCAAACCTTCAGAAGTATGAGATGAACCCCAACAACTTGGAAAGGTGGATCTCTCTCACACGTACCAACACAGACTATCCCCCAATTTAACTGATCCCCAAAGGTTTTTGATTAAATAGCGGAATAGAAAATATGATCCAAAAAAAGTGTATGTATATCACACGTACACAACCACACTAGGCCCCAATTACTATTGTTTGTACCCCTAAAAGGCTAGATGAGGAGTAGGGGGGGTATGGAACAGGCAGCACCCTCAAATCTTCAGAAGTATGAGATGAACCCCAAAAACTTGGAAAGGTGGATCTCTCTCACACGTACCAACACAGACTATCCCCCAATTTAACTGATCCCCAAAGGTTTTTGATTAAATAGCGGAATAGAAAATATGATCCAAAAAAAGTGTATGTATATCACACGTACACAACCACACTAGGCCCCAATTACTATTGTTTGTACCCCTAAAAGGCTAGATGAGGAGTAGGGGGGGTATGGAACAGGCAGCACCCTCAAATCTTCAGAAGTATGAGATGAACCCCAAAAACTTGGAAAGGTGGATCTCTCTCACACGTACCAACACAGACTATCCCCCAATTTAACTGATCCCCAAAGGTTTTTGATTAAATATCGGAATAGAAAATATGATCCAAAAAAAGTGTATGTATATCACACGTACACAACCACACTAGGCCCCAATTACTATTGTTTGTACCCCTAAAAGGCTAGGAGTAGGGGGAGTATGGAACAGGCAGCACCCTCAAGCCTTCAGAAGTATGAGATGAACCCCAACAACTTGGAAAGGTGGATCTCTCTCACACGTACCAACACAGACTATCCCCCAATTTAACTGATCCCCAAAGGTTTTTGATTAAATAGCGGAATAGAAAATATGATCCAAAAAAAGTGTATGTATATCACACGTACACAACCACACTAGGCCCCAATTACTATTGTTTGTACCCCTAAAAGGCTAGATGAGGAGTAGGGGGGGTATGGAACAGGCAGCACCCTCAAACCTTCAGAAGTATGAGATGAACCCCAACAACTTGGAAAGGTGGATCTCTCTCACACGTACCAACACAGACTATCCCCCAATTTAACTGATCCCCAAAGGTTTTTGATTAAATAGCGGAATAGAAAATATGATCCAAAAAAAGTGTATGTATATCACACGTACACAACCACACTGGGCCCCAATTACTATTGTTTGTACCCCTAAAAGGCTAGATGAGGAGTAGGGGGAGTATGGAACAGGCAGCACCCTCAAACCTTCAGAAGTATGAGATGAACCCCAACAACTTGGAAAGGTGGATCTCTCTCACACGTACCAACACAGACTATCCCCCAATTTAACTGATCCCCAAAGGTTTTTGATTAAATAGCGGAATAGAAAATATGATCCAAAAAAAGTGTATGTATATCACACGTACACAACCACACTGGGCCCCAATTACTATTGTTTGTACCCCTAAAAGGCTAGATGAGGAGTAGGGGGAGTATGGAACAGGCAGCACCCTCAAACCTTCAGAAGTATGAGATGAACCCCAACAACTTGGAAAGGTGGATCTCTCTCACACGTACCAACACAGACTATCCCCCAATTTAACTGATCCCCAAAGGTTTTTGATTAAATAGCGGAATAGAAAATATGATCCAAAAAAAGTGTATGTATATCACACGTACACAACCACACTGGGCCCCAATTACTATTGTTTGTACCCCTAAAAGGCTAGATGAGGAGTAGGGGGAGTATGGAACAGGCAGCACCCTCAAACCTTCAGAAGTATGAGATGAACCCCAACAACTTGGAAAGGTGGATCTCTCTCACACGTACCAACACAGACTATCCCCCAATTTAACTGATCCCCAAAGGTTTTTGATTAAATAGCGGAATAGAAAATATGATCCAAAAAAAGTGTATGTATATCACACGTACACAACCACACTAGGCCCCAATTACTATTGTTTGTACCCCTAAAAGGCTAGATGAGGAGTAGGGGGGGTATGGAACAGGCAGCACCCTCAAACCTTCAGAAGTATGAGATGAACCCCAACAACTTGGAAAGGTGGATCTCTCTCACACGTACCAACACAGACTATCCCCCAATTTAACTGATCCCCAAAGGTTTTTGATTAAATAGCGGAATAGAAAATATGATCCAAAAAAAGTGTATGTATATCACACGTACACAACCACACTAGGCCCCAATTACTATTGTTTGTACCCCTAAAAGGCTAGATGAGGAGTAGGGGGAGTATGGAACAGGCAGCACCCTCAAATCTTCAGAAGTATGAGATTGTGTTCACTGTACCCCACAAAGATTGAGTTCACTGCACCCCACAATGATTGTGTTCACTGCACCCCACAAAGATTGTGTTCACTGCACCTCACAAAGATTGTGTTCACTGTACCCCCCAAAGATTGTGTTCACTGCACCCCACAAAGATTCTGTTCACTGTACCCCACAAAGATTGTGTTCACTGCACCCTAAAAGGATGTTGTTCACTGCACCCCACAAAGATTGTGTTCACTGCACCCTAAAAGGATGTTGTTCACTGCACCCCAAAAAGATTGTGTTCACTGTACCCCCCCAAAGATTGTGTTCACTGCACCCCACAAAGATTGTGTTCACTGCACCCCAAAAAGATTGTGTTCACTGTACCCCCCAAAGATTGTGTTCACTGCACCCCAAAAAGATTGTGTTCACTGTACCCCCCAAAGATTGTGTTCACTGCACCCCACAAAGATTCTGTTCACTGTACCCCACAAAGATTGTGTTCACTGCACCCCCCAAAGATTGTGTTCACTGCACCCCACAAAGATTCTGTTCACTGCACCCCACAAAGGATTTTGTTCACTGCACCCCAAAAAGATTGTGTTCACTGCACCCCAAAAAGGATTTTGATCACTGCACCCCAAAAAGGATGTTGTTCACTGCACCCCAAAAATGATTTTGTTCACTCCACCCCAAAAAGATTGTGTTCACTGCACCCCACAAAGATTGTGTTCACTGCACCCCAAAAAGATTGTGTTCACTGTACCCCCCAAAGATTGTGTTCACTGCACCCCACAAAGATTCTGTTCACTGTACCCCACAAAGATTGTGTTCACTGCACCCCAAAAAGATTGTGTTCACTGCACCCCAAAAAGGATGTTGTTCACTGCACCCCAAAAAGGATGTTGTTCACTCCACCCCAAAAAGATTGTGTTCACTGCACCCCACAAAGATTGTGTTCACTGCACCCCAAAAAGATTGTGTTCACTGCACCCCAAAAATGATTTTGTTCACTGCACCCCAAAAAGGATTTTGTTCACTGCACCCCAAAAAGGATGTTGTTCACTCCACCCCAAAAAGATTGTGTTCACTGCACCCCAAAAAGATTGTGTTCACTGCACCCCACAAAGGATTTTGTTCACTGCACCCCAAAAAGATTGTGTTCACTGCACCCCAAAAAGGATGTTGTTCACTGCACCCCAAAAAGGATTTTGTTCACTGCACCCCAAAAAGATTGTGTTCACTGCACCCCACAAAGGATTTTGTTCACTGCACCCCACAAAGATTGTGTTCACTGCACACCAAAAAGGATTGTGTTCACTGCACCCCAAAAAGATTTTGTTCACTGCACCCCAAAAAGATTGTGTTCACTGCAGCCCAAAAAGATTGTGTTCACTGCAGCCCAAAAAGATTGTGTTCACTGCAGCCCAAAAAGATTGTGTTCACTGCAGCCCAAAAAGATTGTGTTCACTGCAGCTCACACACAGAAAAATGGATGTGGATCACTGACACCTGCCTATCTCCAATCCCACACCACACAGCAATATCGATTGTAGTTTGTAGAACACAGTTTCCCTAAAATTCAGCAGACTCTGTCCCTAACAGGATTGAGAAGAGATCGTAGATCAGGATTGAGTGCAGATTCACCCCACCCCCCACACAGCAATATCGATTGTAGTTTGTAGAAGACACTGACCCTATAATTCAGCAGACTCTATCCCTAAAATGCCTACAACTCGCCCTGCCTAAGCACTCCGACCTGTCCCTCAATTCTATCCGGACACAAATGGTTTTTTCCTGCCTATCTTTCCCTAATCAGCAGCCAGCACATTGATGTGTGCTCTGTCCCTTAGCTAAGCAGCAGAATGACGCTGCTGCGGCGGCTGCCTCGAACTTATAAAGACTTGGTCACATGCTTCAGACGGCCAATCACAGCTACTAAGACATTTGCAGGCATGGCTGGGATGGCTTAAGGCACACCAGTTAAACGATTGTTGATTGGCTGTTGAAAGCCCGCCATGAAAAGAGCGCCAAAGCATGCAAAACCCGGAAATAAAACGACCGAACACGGATTTTTACCCGAACATAAAGTGTCCGTGTCCGTGTTCGGGTAAAAAAAATCCAATTATTCGGTACGAACACGAATAATACAGTCCGTGTTCGCTCAACACTATTTGCCACGAGCCACCTGGGAGACACACCAAACATGTGGAAGAAGGTGCTCTGGTCAGATGAAACCAAAATCAAACTTTTTGGCAACAATGCAAAGCGTTATGTTTGGCGTAAAAGCAACACAGCTTATCACCCTGAACACACCATCCCCACTGTCAAACATGGTGGTGGCAGCATCATGGTTTGGGCCTGGTTTTCTTTAGCAGGGACAGGGAAGATGGTTAAAATTGATGGGAAGATGGATGGAGCCAAATACAGGACCATTCTGAAAGTCTGCAAAAGACCTGAGACTGGGATGGAGATTTGTCTTCCAACAAGACAATGATCCAAAACATAAAGCAAAATCTACAATGGAATGATTCACAAATAAACATATCCAGGTGTTAGAATGGCCAAGTCAAAGTCCAGACCTGAATCCAATCGAGAATCTGTGGAAAGAACTGAAAACTGCTGTTCACAAACGCTCTCCATCCAACCTCACTGAGCTCGAGCTGTTTTGCAAGGAGGAATGGGCGAAAATTTCAGTCTCTCGATGTGCAAAACTGATAGAGACATACCCCAAGTGACTTACAGCTGTAATGGCAGCAAAAGGTTGCGCTACAAAGTATTAACTTAAGGGGGCTGAATAATTTTGCACGCCAAATTTTTCAGTTTTTTATTTGTTAAAAAAGTTTGAAATATCCAATAAATTTCGTTCCACTTAATGATTGTGTCCCACTTGTTGTTGATTGTTCACAAAAAATTAAAGTTTTATATCTTTATGTTTGAAGCCTGAAATGTGGCAAAGGTCGAAAAGTTCAAGGGGGCCGAATACTTTCGCAAGGCACTGTATACGTATGTACATTATACAGTATATATACAATACAATAATGGAGGGTATTATCAGATGGGGGACCGCTTTCATAAAAGTATGTATATCAATATATTAATGTAAGTTGTCATCTCTGGGTACCCTAAAAGTCCATCTGTTCTCTCTTTGATATCTAAACCCAGTAAACATGGTATTACTGGCATTGGTCAGGGCATACACTAAACATAGTTGTAAATTTACATAATACACTGTCCAGAATCATGGAAGCAAATGCAAAGCAGAGACAAAGATCACAATGTTAAAGAATTTTAGTAGGTGGTGTGCCCAGATAAAATAATTAACAATTTTGGTCTTTTGCAATCTTTTATATAGTGCTACTAACATCTAATCAGAACGGACAGGATCACTTACCTTCTCCTTGCAATAAAGGTAGCCCATGCTTTGCTTAAACAACGTATACACTTACTGATCCTGAAAAAAAATAAATAAATAAATAAATTCCCTCTAATATGATTAGTGGCCTGGCTAGACCTCTCTATTTTATTTTTGTAATGATGGAAGTCTTGCCAACCCTCTTTACCTATACCTCATTGCACTCATATGCTATGCTTTTATGTGGACATAAAATTAACGTTGTGTTTCCCGACTAATAAAAATTCACCCTGCCTGGCAGTAACTTCAGAGCAAAATTAGAACCAGCCTAGGATAACGTCTTCCATGTGCAAAACTGATTCAGCTTTCCCATTTGTTTTGATCCGGAAATCCCATGGCTAAATTGAATCCTTATTTCTGTATTTTATGATTTTTAATCATATGACGGCATCCTAGAAGCGCACCAAGTTATAAAGAAAACCTGTCATCAGACAGACATGGAAGCTGCAGTTGCTGACCGCTCTATCTGAAAAATCCTGGTTGTCTGAGTCTCATGCTTAAAGCTTGCCACACACATTACAATCTGGTATGTAAAATATACCAGATATAGGTACCAAAATGGTATATGTAGTGCAATGGCCTACCTGAATGAATACAGATTGCATGTTACATGGAACATATATGGTGACCTTATGGGAAATCTACAAGTCTGCGTGAAGGCATTCTTTACTTAACACAATAACAGTATCTTGAAAATAAAACAATAATTCAACCACCCAAAAAACATTTAACCTAACAGAACCCTTAACCACTTCTAGACCGCCCACCATGTATTTACGTTGCTACTTTGACGTTGAATGCCGCAGATAGCTGCCATAACCCTGGTATATTTTTACACAGCAGGCAGTCCGCTTTAACATAAAAGTGGTCCCAGCAGTGGATTCGCCATGGGATCACTTTTATGGGCGGCAGGAGAGGTGACCACCCCTCCCCTCCCACTGCTTCCCTGTCATTTTCCCTGCTTACCGGAGCCGTCAGTAGTGGGAAAAACGATCAGATCCTCTGTGTAGATGGGCAGGCATTTGAGTGGTCCTTAACCACTTAAGCCCCGGAAGATTTTACCCCCTTCCTGACCAGGGCCTATTTTGCGATTCGGCACTGCGTGACTTTAACAGACAATTGCACGGTCGTACGACGTTGTACCTAACAATATTTTTCACATTTTTTATATGAAATTCCCCCCAAAAAATGTAAAAATCGAAATTTTAACATTTTAGGCCAATTTGTTTTCGCTACATATGTTTGGTAAAAAAAAAATTTTCAGGGGCATGGGTCCCCCTGGCAATAGAAGATCATGGAGCCCCCTGTGTACCCACCGATGCTCAAACCCCACCCAGACAAATCCCTACCTAAATACTGCACTGCTCCGCTCCTCCGCCAGGTAACCCTGATCTTCCCTACCCCTGGTTTATTTCACTCCTTCCCCCAAGTATGGCTTTCTTCCCTCAGTGATGTCCTCGGTATCTCTCTCACCTGATCCTTCATCCTCCAGCTCTGGGCCAGGGATTTGCAGCCCTCGATCTTCTGTGTGTGTCTCTTCTTTATGAAGGCAGCTGGTAGGCTCCAGTCACTGTGCTCTGTGTCCTCCTCCTCCTCCTCAGGGAGTCCTGCTAAGACCGGGCTCTGTAGCTCCATCTCGCCCTGGATACTGTGCTGCCTCTTCTTATATATGGTCTATGGGCGGCCCCATATTGGCCTCTCCCAGCGTGCACTGTACAGACGGATCCTCTGAGGAACCAAAACTGGGTGTTTCATGATAGGCTGAGGAGGCCGAGCATCCAGAAAGCCACTAAAGGTACAAAGGTGCAAGGAGCCTCTCAGGGAGCCCAAGGGCTGCTGTTGGAAATCGCAGGGCCCTGTACAGCCCACCTGACAGCCCCCCCCCCCCCAAAAAAAAATAACCATATTTTCACAAAAAATACAGCAAAATCATTATTAGCAGACACAAACAACATAACTTAAAAAGTTCTGCTAAATCTAAAAGATACAACTGTATTAACCACTTAAGCCCCAGAAGATTTTACCCCCTTCCTGACCAGGACCTATTTTGCGATTCGGCACTGCGTGAATTTAACGGACAATTGCTCGGTCATGCGACGCTGTACCTAAACGAATTTGACGTCCTTTTTTCCCCACAAACAGAGCTTTCTTTTGGTGGTATTTGATCACCTGTGCGATTTTTTGATCATGCGCTATAAACAAAAAAATAAGCGTCAATTTTGCAAAAATAGCAATATTTTTCACATTTTTTTTATATGAAATTTCCCCCCAAAAAAATGTAAAAATCAAAATTTTTTAACATTTTCGGCCAATTTGTTTTATGCTACATATGTTTGGTAAAAAAAAATCGCAAAAAGCGTATTTTGATTGGTTTGCGCGAAAGTTATCGCGTTTACTAACAAAGGGAAAGATTTTTGTCATTTTTGTTGTTTTTTTTTTAACGCGTAATGGCGGCGATCTGCGTTTTTTTTTGCGGTACTGCGACATTGCGGCGAACAGATCGGACCCTTGACTGACATTTTTGACACTTTTGGGGTTACCAGTGCTATATATATGCACTGTTACTGCAAAATGACACTGGTAGTGAAGGGGTTAACTTTATTTGAGAGGGAGGGGCTGTGTGTGTCCCTAGGGGCGTGATTCTAACTGTGATTGGCTGTGGCTTGAGCTGTAGAAACAGTGATCAACGGTCCTACATAGTAGAATCGTGTGATCACTGTTTCTACACAGGGGAGAATGACAGGCGGCTTGTTTACACTAGCCGCCTGACTTTCTCCCTCTGCAGCGACGATCGCAGAGTGACCGGCGGACATCGGGTCCGCTGGTCACACGCGCGGGGGGGTCCGTGACCACGCGGGAGCGGGAGCGCGCCTCCGGGGGCGCGAGCTCGCTCCCTAGACCCTCACAGGCTAGCGACGTAGATCTACGTCACTCTGCCTGTGAGGGGCTGACTGCCGACGTAAATAGTCGTGCGGAAGTCGGCAAGTGGTTAAGGTAATAAAGTTCTGTATGTAAATGAGGTATTGGGGGTCATTCACATAGGTGATGTAGCCTGTATAGCGTGAATCTGTGTTCTTTTTTTTTAAATGTGGCTATTTCTGTGTACAGGCAGCCTATGCTATGCTATATATAGATGCAGAAGCTGTATGAACACAGCCACATGTCATAATTCGACAGGCGTGTGGATACAGGTGTTTGGCCTCCAAACACGAACAGTGTGTATTTGGGGGCCACTCACCCACAAACTTATTAAATTTGGAGCAGTGGCTGTATTAATACAGACTCTGCATCTTCACAGAGTAACAGGAGGCTTCATCCGCACAAACAAACCGCTCATTCACACTGTATGGGCAAGAGAACCCAAGTGAATGTGTCCTTAATTGTTTAGATTATTTTTTATAAAATTTTAAAATGATTTTTTAACAATTTTTTTTTAAAAATATATTTTTTACAATTTTTTTTACAATGCTGTTGGGGATGGGGCATTGGTGAAATATCAAAGGTCTAAACAGACCCCTGACATCTCACCTTTCAGTCAAGGAAAGGAATTGAACACACAGATTCTTCAATTCCTTTCTCTGTAGCCTTAAATGCACTGAAGATGAATAAACAGAAAAGGAAGGGGCCAGTAAATGACATACTGTATCTACTGCCCCCTTCTACTGCTCTCCATTCTGAACATCACCCTGTGTAGCTGCAGCAGCCAGCGGGACTGGGAAACCGGAAGTGCTGAGGGAGGGAGGGCCAGGGCACACAGGGCGCATACAGCAGGTAGATGTGGGCAGGACAGGGAGGGAGATCAGTGTGGAGCATTACAGGAACGATGGCCTGAGTATGTGTCTATCTCTGCAGAAGATAAAGCTAGTGGGAGGAAGACGTGATAAACTTGCTTTTAGCTGCTGCAGAGAACTGCACAGGGCATCTTACTGTAATTGCCCCCAACCCATCCGCTGTACTGATTCCCCCTGCTGTCTGGGCCCCCTTGTGTGCCCAGGCCCCTTACAGGAGGATACAGTGCTTTGAAAATGTATTCATACCCCTTGAAATTGTCCACATTTTGTCATGTTGAAACCAAAAACGTAAATGTATTTTATTTGGATTTTATGTTATAGACCAACACAAAGTGACACATAATTGTGAAGTGGAAGAAAAATGATAAATGGTTTTCAATTTTTTTTTACAAATATATGTAGCACCCTCCTAGGTAGGTGCTAGGAAAACCATAGGGGAGGCCCTGTCTGCTTATCAGGGGGGCCTGATTGTTCAGCTAGGCTGTCATGTGCTTTCCAGGTGTGCCTGTTGAGCTTGGGGAGTCTCCCCACTATGTCCAATGAGGGCTATTATTGGACAGTGGAGGAAACCTGACCAATAGCACACCAGGGCTTGTATCTATCCCAGAGGCAGATTCTGCCGCAATGCATCCTGGGATGGGGTATAAGTCTGAGGGGAGCACATGACAGAGCATCTTTGGCGGGAAGCAGAGTCCCAGGAGGGGGGTGACGACTGTCTCTCCTGTCAGCCTGAGGAAAGTGTCCTGGGCAGTAGGCCCTGAGCTGCAGAGAGAGGGATCCAGTGTGCTATGGACCGAGTGGAGCTGCTGGGCAGAGGTTTCCAGAAAAGGCGTGTCGTGAGTACTGTAAACTGCCCATGGGTCTGCCTAGGATAGGGGACCACTCCAGAAGGTCAGAGGGATCCGGGAGCCAGCTAACCAGTAGAGAGGGTTTACAAAAGGGAGTGCCAGAGTCTAAGCCCTGAAGATAAGTGTGTGAGAGAGGGTGCCAGTGCGGGCCCTGAAGCGAATAAGTGTTCAGAAGTGCAGCAGTGATAAAGTAACTACCTGAGCAAGGAGTGCCTAAGGGAGCTTCAAAAGGACATTGAGTCACAAGGAGGGGATTAGAAGTCCGTTCAGAGTTAACAGCCAGCAAACCAGCATTACCCGGTATAAACCGGCATTGACCGGCATCAAGCCAGCGTCAAGTCAGTGCCAATAGGCATTTTTCAGTTGTCCCTAGCAAATTGTGCATAGTTGAGCCAATGGAGTATCCCACTCATCCCTTCTCCTATCCAAGTTCTCAATAAATATAAAAACCCAAAGATACTTTACTGGTCATTGTCTCAGTGCTCACACTTGGAGAACATGCTTAAATGTGCTGTTGTCAGCGGTAACCCTGGCGGACCCACACCCAGCACAATGGCTGGGAAATCTGCTACATATATAAAAAGTGTGGTGTGCATTTGTATTCAGCCCCCCTGAGTCAATACTTTGTAGAACCACCTTTCGCTGCAAATACAGCTGCATGTCTTTTTGGGGATGTCTCTACCAGCTTTGCACATCTAGAGAGTGACATTTTTGCCCATTCTTCTTTGTAAAATAGCTCAAGCTCTGTCAGATTGGATAGAGAGTGTCTGTGAACAGCAATTTTCAAGTCTTGCAACATATTCTCCATTGGATTTAGGTCTGGACTTTGACTGGACTTTGAAATTCGTATGAAAATAACCTCTTCACTTTCCACATCAGACTAGCATGCCACAAAAAACGGACGACAGATCGTTCGATAATCTGATCGTGTGTACGGGACTTTACTCTGATACCCCTAATTAAAATCTAGTAGAACCAATTGCCTTCAGAAGTCACCTAATTAGTAAATAAAGTCCACCTGTGTGTAATTTAATCTCAGTAGAAATACAGGTGTTCTGTGAAGCTCTCAGAGGTTTGTTAGAGAACCTTAGTGAACAAACATCATCTTGAAGGCCAAGGAACACACCAGACAGGTCAGGGATAAAGTTGTGGAGAAGTTTAGAGCAGGGTTAGGTTATAAAAAAATATTCCAAGCTTTGAGCATCTTGCAGAGCACTGTTCAAGCCATCATCCAAAAATGGAAAGAGTATGGCACAACTGCAAACCTACCAAGACATGGCCGTCCACCTAAACTGACAGGCCAGGCAAGGAGAGCATTAATCAGAGAAGCAGCCAGGAGGCCCATGGTAACTCTGGAGGAGCTGCAGAGATCCACAGCTCAGGCTGGAGAATTTGTCTACAGGACAACTATTAGTCGTGTACTCCACAAATCTGCCCTTTATGGAAGAGTGGTAATATGAATGCGATTGTTAAAAGAAAGCTATAAGAAGTCCCATTTGTAGTGTGCAAGAAACCATGTGGGGGAGACAGCAGACAAAACTGAACTTTAAGCAAAACGCTATGTGTGTCGGAAAACTAACACTGCTCATCACCCCGAACACACCGTCCCCACCTTGAAACATGGTGGTGGCGGCATCATGTTATGGGGATGCTTTTCTTCAGCAAGGACAGTGAAGCTGGTCAGAGTTGATGCGAAGACTAATGGAGCCAAATACAGGGCAGTCTTAGAAGAAAACCTGTTGGAGTCTGCAAAAGACTTGAGACTGGGGCAGAGGTTCACCTTCCAGCAGTACAACGACCCTAAACATACAGCCAGAACTACAATGGAATGGTTTAGATCAAAGCATATTCATGTGTTAGAATGTCATTTCCAGAAAAAGGTGATCCCTACGAGCTAATCTCCCACAACTTTTACTTTTTTGGTTGTACTGTAACATGAAAAAATGTGGAAAATGTCAAGGGGTTTGAATACTTTTTCAAGGCACTGTACATACAAAAAAAAACAATAATAATACAGTAAGTAGCGTTCCAATATTAACCACTTGCCGACCGCCGCACGACTATCTACGTCGGCGGTCAGCCCCTCACAGGCACAGTGACGTAGGTCTACGTCGCTAGCCTGTGAGGGTCTAGGGAGCGAGCGATGTCCGCCGGTCACTCTGCGATCGTCGGGGGAGAGGGAGAAAGTCAGGCGGCTAGTGTAAACAAGCTGCCTGTCATTCTCCCCGGTGTATGAATGATGATCATACGGTTCTACTATGTAGAACCATTGATCACTGTTCATACATCTCAAGCCACAGCCAATCACAGTTAGAATCACGCCCCTAGGGACACACATAGCCCCTCCCTCTAAAAAAAGTTAACCCCTTCAATGCCAGTGTATTTTTTACAGTAACAGTGCATATGTATAGCACTGATTACTGTAGAAATGTCACTGGTAACCCCAAAAGTGTCAAAAATGTCAGTCAAGGGTCCGATCTGTCCGCCGCAATGTCGCAGTACCGCAAAACAAATCGCAGATCGCCGCCATTACGCGTTAAAAAAAAAAACAACAAAAATTACAAAAATCTTTCCCTTTGTTAGTAAACGCGATAACTTTTGCGCAAACCAATCAAAATACACTTTTTGCGATTTTTTTTACCAAACATAGGTAGCATCAAACAAATTGGCCGAAAATGTTAAAAAATTTTGATTTTTACATCTTTTTGGGGGGAATTTCATATAAAAAAATGTGAAAAATATTGCTATTTTTGCAAAATTGACGCTCTTTTTTTGTTTATAGCGCATGATCAAAAAATCGCACAGGTGATCAAATTCCACCAAAAGAAAGCTCTGTCTGTGAGGAAAAAAAGGACGTCAAATTTGTTTAGGTACAGTGTCGCACGACCGCGCAATTGTCCGTTAAAGTCACGCAGTGCCGAATCACAAAATACCCCCTGGTCAGGAAGGGGGTAAAATCTTCCGGGGCTTAAGTGGTTAAGCACCAACTCACAATTTATATGTGGTCACTGTAACCAAATATACTAATGCATATCATGGATAATTATTGCATGGGTGATAGAAGAGAGAATTCTCATCTTATTACTTCAGAATATTTGCACACTTAATGCTTCCTGATAACAGTGCGCCTACAGGAATTGTATTTGAATGACTGTAATAACTACTCACACTGAAGATGTCATGAAGTTCATTCACTGAAGACTAATGTGGCATACAGTATATCTTATACAGAGCATTAATGTCCAGTTATAATGAATTCACTATGTGAACACCTTTGCTGTGACTCAGAGTTGCAACCAGGAATGATCAAAAAAGATGTCACATGACATACAGTATTAGTGCATTCTGTCATATAGATCACAGAGATAAGGAAATTGCAGCAATATACAAAGGTGCAAGCAATAAGTACATGCTCTGTTGTATTTGATAGCATTTGCAGGAGTTAGCAGGTAATTATTAATGTAGATTGTGGCAGAATACAGAAGTGCCAACATAAAATAAAGGCTGAAGTATATGGGTTTGAAGAAGTTAGTAGGTAAGCAGGTTAGTAAAGGGAAAAAAAAAGTTTGAGCAGCTTATCTCCCTTCATGAGACTGGGAGAATAGATATACTGTTCTTTATCAGTACCAATTTGCCGAATTACCTTTATCCCGAACAACTAGTGACCATCATGCAAAATATTCTAAGAGCTATATTAACACCTAGAAAGGTATTGGCAAGCACTTCACCACGTAATAAAAATGCCTGTTGAGAAGGAGTGAGACATGATCAGAACTTGGCAAAGGCTGCAAACTGGACAATTTCCTCAATGAACCTACTACCAAAGTCTCAAGGGAAAGAACTTTCTTAGCCTCAGTTTTTATCTCTGCATCAGGTAGACTACATAAGTCGACTATTACTTTGAACTTGCCTTACACTGATTGGTATGCTACCCTGCGCTCTTGTTAGGCAACGGACAACTGAAAATTGTAAAATACTGTAAAATAACACTGAAACTTTCACATCTCAATTTTTCTCTGGGAGAAAAGACAATTTCCTCAAAGACTGATGTTGTGTTTGCATCATATTGCTTACTACAGACATTCCTGGCATCCAGTTCCAGCTCTTCCTACCTATATCAAAGTGATTACATAAACTTTTCCAGAGAATTATCTAGATCCATCACCTTTTTCAGGTCAATGTCAACTCCTTCAAAACCTTTGCTTGTACTGTTGAACTGTACAAGAACTATGTTTCAGATCTTAACCATCAGAGTGGTTTCAAGACAGTCCAGTTTGTCTCCCAATGCTAGTTCAGGTCTTGCTTTAGGTGTTTGCTCAAAGTCACTTTCAATATCTCTGAGAGCATTTCAAATATAGTTGTATATATTGTAAGGGGATAGCTCGGTAGTGGGTGTGGGTCACCCCTTGGGTGGGTTCGTTACACAGAGAGACAGCTGAGGAGTGGTTGAAAACAACGGTCTATGGTTTATTCTTCCAATTTGCTGGAAACAAGTGCAAGCATCCAAACAGCATAAATCAAACAAACATAAAACAAACCCTGGCCACTTGGGGCGTCTACCTTCACAACACAGGGACCTACCTATGGTGTCTGTCCCAACCTACTGCTGGGCAGACACTGCTGGTCATACAGCAGAAAACCAATAGTCTATTTGTTTTCTTTTCACACAGAAAAAGTCAACACCACCTCACCTTCAGAAGTCTCTCACTGCTCTCCTTAATGCACAAAGCCTCAGGATGCAGCAATCAGTAGTCATCCTCTGGATAACTTATAGAGGCCTTAATTGCCTCATTCTGAATAGCTGAAGCTTTCCAACGTCCTTAAACCTTTCTGGCTATCTCTGCAGCCGACACCTGATAGTAATTGGTGAATTGTCTAAACAAGGCAGAAATGTATCTCCCGTCTGTGACAACACCCACCGATTTACCTGACTTCCTGTCACAATATCTACAAGGCCTTCAGTAGCATCAGCCCTTGCTGACTTGCTGAAGTTGGAATGGAAAACATCTGCCAGAAGCCCTCATCCCTTTTTGGCCTCTGCAGTCACATTTAACTGTTCCGTATCCTGACATCCACACACACTTTGTTAATTTTTTTAATAATAAAACAAATTTTATAAGTATTACATTTTTTTCTTTTATAATGGAGGTCTGGGGCCCCCTCCGGCAGGGGGGCCCCGGGCAATTGACTCTTTTGCCCCCTAAAAATCCAGCACTGCCTACAGTCACATGAGAATGTGTTGGTTTTGACCATTATAATTTCCATTTAACTCTCATTTTGGAAACACAAAAGAATTTGGAGAAATTTCTGCGAATTGAGAGAAAATCCTTTTTTATGCAAGTGTTCCCATTTGAAGATATCCTCTATGTTCCTGTATTGTGATAGCTATAAGATTTTGGATTTCCCATTACTTTTTACACCCTTAACAGTGGTCACCAGGTCTAAAAAGAAGAACCTATCTACTCAACCCGGACAAGGAAAACAAAACCAACCAATCAGACAGCCCAAACTTTTCACATTCTTTCCAAAACAAAAAAAAAAAAAAAAAAAATACTATAGATTAGCTCCCCTCCCTGAAGCCCCCACTTGGTTTTAGTTTTTTCTTTAAAAAGCCCTATATCTACCATTTTTTTCTGCAGTCTTTAGGTCAGGCTGGTCACAAGTACGTCCGCTTCTTCCATGGTGGCAGTAGTCCTTCCTCCTAGACTGAATGTCACGCATGAAATCAACTCAGAAGATGAGCTTAGGATTTCGAAGCACAAAGTCTCTGGGGGACAGCAATGAGAATAAGGTAAATATTTTAGTGAGGCTGGGTTCACATTATTTGCGGAGCAGCTCACAGCAGGGGTCTGGTGAGTCCTTGTTCGCCGTTTCAGGGGCGATGAGGTCTGAATTTTTGCCAGAATTCGGAAATGGAAGAGAGTGAAAGACTCACAGGACCCTTCTGCAGTGGGCTCAGTGTCTGCCCTGGAGATGTGAAGGTTTTTTTTTTTTGTTTTTGTTTTTTTAATTTTAACTTAAAAATGAACAAAGCATAAAGGATTAAGTCCCGGTTCACACTACCGCGACTTGTCAGGCGACTGGTCAGCCTGACAAGTCACGGTCCATTCTGTGCTACGGGAACCGTTCTAAAAGGAGCGATTTAAGTCAAATAGTTCCTGTACTACTTCGGGGCGACATCGGAGCGACTTGCATTGGCTTCCATTATGTGAAGTCCGTGCAAGTCGCGCCGAAGTCGCGGTGCACACGACTTCACAGGTCGCCCCCGAAGTTGGATCGCCATAGTGTGAACCGACACTAACACAAATACTGTAAGCTCACACTTTGTCACCAAACACAGTGCAATGAATCTATCTTGTAAAACCCATTTCCAAAATCATCTTGCAGTAAACAGCTAATCCGATGTGCTAGAGCCTTGGTCAAGGTTTTATTGCTGTCTGTGTCTTTGCTAGGGAAAATTGTACTATGGTTTAGCGACTTGAGAGGAAAACATATGATGGGAAACAATCTGTTTATCCCTGCTTTCTTTCTAGTAGTAAGGAATTTAGCGGTTAAATATGACTTCTGCTGTAAATCATTGTGCAATCGAGTATACATAATTCAAAACAAGAACATAAAAATCCCAGCTTGATAGATTTGTTGGCACAGATGCCGTTTAGACCTAGGGATATAAAAATGTCATAATGTCATGTTTACACATAGTGGAAGAACTACTTTCCCTGTTTTGCAATTTTTGAGAGAAGTAAATAATTCTATTTCTTTTTTTCCTTTACAGTTAGCAAAAAATGTGCTATAAACGTAAACCAGCCTTTCTTATCCAGGCTTCCATGACACTCCTTGAGTCCTCCTGAGATTCCTAAGGGGCTACCTAAGCAGAGAGCAGTGGTGAATTGATCTGCTACTTACACTAATCCCCAATGCAAGGAGCCACTTCCACACTGATCACTAATGTGGATCCCAAGAGCCAGGTAGCCAATGCTACTTAAAGCCCAACTCCAGGAATCTTGAAAACTCTCAACTGCAGTAGGGCTGCATCTGAACTGCAAGCTTTAACTTCTCCTTTAGCCTAGAAAATCTTAAAAGACGTTTTACTTACCCGATCCTCTGCTCCCCCAGCAGACAATGCTCCCCATACTCCTGCAGCGGACTGTCTCTCTGTTTCAACACATCCCATACAGAGCTATGAACCCTGGACCCCCGGACTTAATGACATTAGGACCTTAGACTGATGGAACATGAAGGAGAAGATGCTGCAAAAACCTGTTTAGCAGCACAGAGGAGTGGAGGATCAGGTAAGTAAATCTACTTTTTCATACCTCTTAGACTTGTGGCACGCTTCCTGCATAGGGTAAAGGAGTGGCCTCACCACCAGTAAGGAGAAGGCATTTACCTCAGGATGGGCCCATGGCTGCAGTTGGTAGCGTCACACAACAATGAAAGGTGCCAGTCACTTTTCCAAGTCTTATTGCTCTGGTTTTACAGGGAGAGAAAGTTAGTGCTAGCTCCCCAGTAGCAACAAGGTATTCCAGACTCCATTAGTCCAAGGGAGTCCCCCCTTCAGCAAACATCCATCAGGCTCTTCCACTTTAAAAGCTATACTCTCCTTTACCAGGCAGTGCAGCTTAAAGAATCCTGTTCTAGGCCCTGTAGGAGTCAAGCCTACACAGCACAAACACTTTGCATACATCCGCCCCAGGATGAAGCCCAGGGGAAAGAAAGCTCAGTATGCCACGTGACAAGCTTTTATAGCTTCCCCCAGCATGCACCACTGACAGAAAACTACCAGTGGTAGCCAGAGGACATAAAGGGTCAATAGATTCAAGATACACGATTTGTTATTGTCCAGTGCCAGTAACACAAAGTGGTGGCAGTAGGGTATTGCAGCAATCCTAAAACAGAGGAGAAACCAAAGTGTTATACCTGAAGGGTTTCACATGTACTGTTACTTTAAGGCTGGCTCCACCCAGGAGTGATGACAAGGGTCAAGGGGCAGAGTGGCCATCTTAGACACATGTAAGAGATGCATTGATATATACCGAGCTGTCCTGTAATGCATGTTGGAGTGTACAGTGAGTACTGAATAAACACCCATTGTTCCAGATCAGAGTCCTGTGTCTCTCACAACACGGAGAATATAACAGTGGCGATGAGGATGGGATTTACAAGGTTACTATCCGTGTGAGAAAAGAAAGAAAAAAAAACTCTGGATTGTCACCTGGATACAAACACCCACAGAGCCCAGCAGGAAAATGTAATTGATCGGGACATTAAGTGAATTTGATGGAGAACGGACATCCTGGAGTTCCTGGGTTGAGAGACTGGAACAGTATTTTGGTGCAAATGCCATCCCAGGTGACAGGCAAATAGCAGTATGTCTGACAGTGGTTGGTGCTAGGACATATGACACACTTAGGGATCTCCTTTTCCCTGAAAAACCAGCAACTAAGACTTTGGCAGAGCTCCTGACACTGTTAGGAAATCACTTCCAGCCTAAACCACTAGAGATTGCAGAAAGATTCCGGTTCTATCAGCGGCAGCAACAGCCGGGTGAAGATATTAAGGCTTATGTGCTCGCCCTTCGCAGACTAGCCTCAACCTGTTCTTTTGGGGAGTATTTACCAACTGCACTGAGGGATAAGTTTGTCATGGGACTAAATAGCGAGTCTAGCCAAAAGAGACTGTTAACAGAGAAAGACCTTACCCTTACAAAGGCGATTGAGATAGCTTCAGTGATGGAAATGGCTGTGAAAGATACAGAGGCATTGAACCCCCAGAGCAGAAGGCAAGAGGTTAAAGAGGAAGTTTTCAGAACAGCAGTCAAGCAGTTGGGCTTTAAAATTTTGTCTGGCATCTAACTTTTGAGCTTTTCTCTAGTTTCTGTCAACTAGAGAAAAATGAATAGGACGGCATTGCAACTGCCCTACAACTGCATTGCATGTTGTTGCAGTGCAGTGTGCTGGCATTTAGGGGTTAAACAGGCTCCCCACCACCAATCAAACACCCTCCAAAAAAAAAAAAAAAGATCCACCACAGATTGCTCTTCAGAGGGCAAAGCTAGTATAAATGAGGCCTTCAACCCTGTGAGTTCAGCTTTAAGTTATTGATTTTACTAATTACCTGCCTTTGCTGGAAGATAGCTACAGCTTCCCAAATCTTACATCCTACATACCAGTAACATGTATCATTGTCAGTCGCTCCCTTCCCGCAGAAGATGCTCATTTTAAGCACTAATAATTCACATTTACAGATGCCTCGCTGTGTGGTGTGAAGGCGTCAGCCATCCAATGTGAAAACTGCAAGCAAAGCTGTGAAATTTTCTCACCGCAAATGCTTAATAAAACCTTCCATTCACTGATTCATTTCCAGACCTGTGAACCAGAACAGAATGATAATCAGAGCCCTGCCTTGCATGCTCATCCTGCTGCTTAAACTGCTTCTCAGAATTCTTATCTTAAAGTGGACCTGCCATTAAATATCACACTTTAAATGAACTGATAGTGCACATGTCAGCAATACCAACTACTTCTGAGTTAACGTAAAGCTAATCTCCACATGGCCTCTGCAGCTTACGCATCTATTTGCAAATGTGTGCAAACTAAACCCCTGTTTTTAATGTGAACTGTTAACCAGGGCAATTTGGTTTGTTGCAGGCTGGCTGGTAAGTTGAGCTAGGAATTTGTATTGTTGTTTGACATGCGTCACCCTTCCAATGCGCTCCTTGCTGTTAAGGCCAGTTTTAGGTTGGGGCAGTTTTTGTTTGTACGGTTGGTTATTTGATGAGGGGAGCGCACTGGACACATTCACTGCCATTGTACTAATTACTGGGTGTCCAGTGCACCCCTGGGCCTTTAAAAAGGGGAGGGCTTTTTTTCCAGGCATACCTGCCCTCAATTTATCCATTACTATATATGTGCTCCTACTATGTAGGCTCTCAAAATGAGTTAGGACTGCAGATAATACTGGGGTGCCGTGACATCCCAACTTACGCATGTATTGCAAATGTGTGCAAACGAAACCCCTGTTTTTAATGTGAACTATTAGACAGGACAAGTTGGTTTGTTGTAGGCTGGCTGGTAAGTTGTGCTGGACATTTTTTTGTTGTTATTTGCTCTTCTTTTTAAAGCCCACATCTCTGCCTGATGATAAGTGCCAGGACAAGGTCTTCTGGCGTGGCGCCCAAGGCGAGGATGCCAAAGTGCACCCCCCAAGGCTATTTAATTTTGGTGCTACAAAAACTAACACAAATTTAATATGATAGGATCTATACTGGGAAAGATATCCCAAAGGATGAAACCCACAGCTAGAACCTGAGGTGTGCAGGTAAGTGCTGGGGTGAAAGGACAAAAGAAAAACCAGTGTGGGTAAGAGAAGAGAATAGAAAAGGGGAGACGGAAAGGGGGAAGGAGGGGAAAAAGGAAGAAGAGGAAAAAGGGGGGAAGGGAAGAAAGGAGAAAGTAAAAAGGGGAAGGAAGAGGGGAACGGAACAGGAGGGGGGGGGGCAGGAACCACAGAAGGATGGGGCAGGGGAACAGGGAGACAAATGAAGATAGGAAGGAAAATGGGAGGGCTAGTGGGACTTTTAAGGTACCAGATAATTCAAAATGATAGATACATGGTTAAAAAACTAGAAATATTTATTAACATAACATCTTAAAATCAAAAACAAACAATACAACATTGATACATGTATTTTGACATATACAAGAAGGACAATGTGTGAGACATAAGGCAGTAAATCAATGATGAAGATGAGTGGGTCCAATGATGAACATCAGACCAATCCCGACATGTTTCGCGGGCAACAGTGCACCGCTTCTTCAGGGGAATAAGAACATATCAGTGTACAGTGCCTGTATAATATAGCAACAACAAACATTTGTTATTGGTTCAAATACATATATGTATAACATCAAACATGCCAATATGGAACATCAAGGTGCATCCAAGACCGCCACCATAGAGAGATCCACTACCAGACCAGTTGGATTGAAAACTCCCCAAGAAAAACGTCTCACCCGCGGATGTGGAGGGGCATATGAGGTAGGATAAAGATGTAAGTATAGTAAACTGAAGAAACCTCCACCGCCAAGAAAAGAGGAGGAAGGTAAGAAAGAAAAGCCTGTATGTAAGGCTAACATATATACCTTATTCAGTGTTTATTCAAATTTAATATGATGAAAAAAGCCAAGGGAAGGGAATGAGGGGTTTATTAACAATAATACAGGTTAAAGCTGAACTTCAGGCACAGCAACATTAATGTTAATAAATACTTCCTTAGTAGCCGCAAATTATATCGCTTCACTTTGTGTGCCCCATATGCCTTTGCAAAAACAGATATTACCTTTAAAAATAAGCAGTGACATCATCACTGTGCTATACATAGCATCTGCAGAGAGCAGAGTTGTGGGAGGGACCCATCAGGCTCCACCCAATACAGACTGCCTTTGGAAAACTACAGGAGGGGGCAGAGACAAGACCAGCCACCCTGCACAAGGAGAGAGATCAGCATTGAGCGGTCTTTATTACAGGAAGCTCCTGCACAGAGGGGAAGTCTCACACTGAATTACTGCACAGATATGGAAGAAATACACAAATCACAACAAGATTCAAGGAACAATGCACACGACTCTTGTATTTAGACAGTATTTACTCATCTCGGAGTTCGGCTCTAACTAAAATTTTATGTACAAATTTTAGAACTGAATAACGAATTAGAGTTAACTACAAATGTTATTTGAAACAAAAAATGAATGTGGTGCCATTTTGGTCTTCTATCTTTTACTAATGTAGCCCTTTTTGGTGGGGGTGGGTATGAGAAATGGCCATACAAAAAAACCAAACCCTTCCACTCCCAAACAGGGGCAGGGATAGGTAAATGGGGACTTTACACGTGCCACCGAGAAATCACACAAGGTTAAAATACCAATCTTTTATTACAGAATTATGAACATTGCATGTAACACATAAAAAAATAGCTAAAAACACCTAAAAACATGTACTGCATAAAGCCAGTATGATGTTATCTAGCATCTAGGACCAACGCGTTTCACAAGAGACTCACTTTCTCAGGATCTCCGCCTTATATACAGTATATGCACTGAATAGAATGTCCTCCAAGGAAAATATACACATTACAAACAAATATTCAGATTAAGGTAAGCATGAATGCCTTTAAAGAAATTTTTGCAAAAATAATGCAGAGAGTAGTGTGAGCATGGAACTGGGAGGGAGCAGCAGTAGGCTACATACCTTGCCTTGAGATGGGCTTTAAAGCCTAGACAAAGATCATATATGGTGTCTGGATTTCTGGCACTTTAAATGTCTGTCCTATCAGAGAATAGAGAGAATCTAAGCAAAGCCTGCATATGGAATGAGCAAGTATGGCTGCCCATATATATTTTTAATTACAAACTGATAATAATAGTTTTCATTACATGAATGCATATTGATGGGATCTTTTCCAAATTGGCAATTTTTTACAAGTACAGTTGTAAAAAAATAAAAAAAAATAGATTTAGAAGTTTTAAAGAAAACAATTCAGAAAGGGATATTTAGGCATTATTGACCTCCTTTTGAAGATGCCAGTTGCATGACTCTCTTTCTGGCTTTGGTATATTACATTCAGAGTCAATGACATGGAACAGCCAGAAAAATCAAAGCCTTCTTGATTTGAGACAGTGACTTGGAAAGCACTGAAGGCATTAAATCTCCATGACAGCCAGGGACCTTGCATTCACTAGCGTGGGAGCAGCAATTCAGAGTTCAGTAGCTGTAAAGCTGGCCAAACACTAGCAGATTCTCACTAGATTTTTTCTACATTCATACAGAAATCATCTTCAATGACTTGGCAAAGGTCTCTCTAAAGCACTTCAAAAAAAGTTTGCTTTTAACATTCGATTATGAAAACTTTCCCAACAAAAAAAACACATTCACTGTTAGAAATTTGTTCCTTCAGAAACATTTTACATTCTGCTTGTTTTGACCCCACTAACAATTAAAAAATGGAATGAACGTTCCTAAAAAAAAAAGTTTTCTAACAAAATGATAAACCAAACAGAAACTCAGGAGACCTAATCTGACAACCAAACATTTTTTTTTTTTTTATCAGAACTTGTAGAGGAGCCACTGAGTTTTCAGGATATTACATCCCCTTCTTCAGATCTATAAAATCAAAAGATACCACAAAATATAATATGTCTGTTAAAAGATAAAGGTAAAAACAAAAAGTCTTATGCATACTTATAAATCAAATAAAATTATCACCTTTGAAAAGAAATCAAAAGACCTGGTGATGTAAAAGTACAAGATGTAAATTGAATTTAATTGGTAGGATAATGTAAATAAATCCATTGTATGCATAAAACATACTCCACAATTTTCTAAAATGAGGGGAAATCGTCAAAAAGTTGGAATTTTCAATTCCTAAAATGTAGATGGATACATGTATCTATTTAACTTGTGGAAGAAGATGACAATCTATCAATACTATATGAGTATATTGATTTAACTATAATAACAATTTTTTTCAGGATGTGTGCCAGATAATAATTACCCACTGAGAAGTCTATCAAAAAGAGCAGTTGGAGAAACTGTGCAAGCTTCAGAACGTTTCAGTCTATTTAGCCACCTAGCAATGGAAGCCTCCATATATATTTTTAACTTTAAGAGCCGGTTCACATTAGCGCGACTTGTCAGGCGACTTGTCAGCCTGACAAGTCGCGCTCCCTCGCGGTCCATTGACCGCTACAGGACCTGTTCTAATAGGAGCGACACAAGTCACTCCGACTTAGAAAAAGGGTCCTGTACTACTTCTGGGCGACCTCGGAGCGACCTGCATAGACTTCCATTATGTGAAGTCCCTGCAAGTCGCTCCGAAGTCGTGGTGCAATGTAATGCACAAGTCGCCCCCCGAAGTAGTAAGGAGTCGTGTCGCCTCCTTTTAACCGGTTGCCGACCGCCGCACGACTATATACTGCGGCGGTCATCCCCGGCCAGGCAGAGTGACGTATCGGTACGTCACTCGCCTGTCACTGACTTGCGAGCCTATCGCGGGCGGGCGCGCGCCCGCCGAGGCGCGCGCCCGCCGCGGCTCGTTCACAGGCAAGTCAGTGCGTGTGACCGGCGGACTCGATGTCCGCCAGTCACACTGCGATCGCTCCTGTGAAGGGAGAAAGACAGAGCAGCTTGTGTAAACAAGCTGCCTGTCAGCTCTCCCTGTGTAAAAGTAAAGATCTGACCGTTCTACTATGTAGAACGGTTGATCTTTGCTTTTACACCAATAGGAATGTCCCTACACAGTAGAAAGCACGCCCCTAGGACACACTTAACCCCTCCCTGTCCAATAAAGTTAACCCCTTCCCTGCCAGTGTCATTTTTGCAGTAACAGTGCATATGTATAGCACTGATTACTGCAGTAATGTCACTGGTAACCCCAAAAGTGTCAAAAATGTCAGTCAAGGGTCCGATCTGTCCGCCGCAATGTCGCAGTACCGAAAAAAAAATCGCAGATCGCCGCCATTACGCGTTAAAAAAAAAAACACCAAAAATGACAAAAATCTTTCTCTTTGTTAGTAAATGCGATAACTTTTGCGCAAACCAATCAAAATACGCTTTTTGCGATTTTTTTTACCAAACATAGGTAGCATAAAACAAATTGGCCGAAAAATGTTAAAAAATTTTGATTTTTACTTTTTTTTTTGGGGAATTTCATATAAAAAAATGTGAAAAATATTGTTATTTTTGCAAAATTTACGCTCTTTTTTTGTTTATAGCGCGTGATCAAAAAATCGCACAGGTGATCAAATACTACCAAAAGAAAGCTCTGTTTGTGGGAAAAAAAGGACGTCAAATTCGTTTAGGTACAGCGTCGCACGACCGCGCAATTGTCCGTTAAATTCACGCAGTAAAAAATCGCAAAAAAACCCCTGGTCCTTTAGCAGCCAAATCCTCCGGGGCTTAAGTGGTTAAAACAGCTCTGTCCTTTAACCACTTCAGCCCCGGAAGGATTTGCTCCCTTAAAGACCTGGCCCTATTTTGCGATTCGGCACTGCGTCACTTTAACGGACAATTGCACGGTCGTGTAACGCTGTACCCAAATTAAATTGATGTCCTTTTTATCGCACAAATAGAGCTTTCTTTTGGTGGTATTTGATCACCTGTGCGATTTTTATTCTTTTCGCTATAAACAAAAAAATAGCGACAATTCTGAAAAAAAAAAAACAATATTTTTCACGTTCTGCTGTGGGACATTCCCCCCAAAAAAATGTAAAAATCTAAATTTTTTAACATTTTAGGCCAATTTGTTTTCTGCTACATATTTTTGGTAAAAAAAAAAAAAATTGCAATAAGCGTATTTTGATTGGTTTGGGCAAAAGTTATTGCGTCTACAAACTACAGGAAAGATTTATGTAATTTTTATTGTTTTTTTACTAGTAATGGCGGTGATCTGCGATTTTTAGCGGGACTGCGTCATTGCGGCGGACAGATCGGAACCCTGACATTTTTTACACTTTTGGGTGTACCAGTGACATTACTACAGTAATCAGTGCTAAAAAATATGTACTGTTACTGTAATAATGCCATTGACAGTGAAGGGGTTAACCCTGTGGGTGATCAAAGGGGTTAATGTGTGCCTGTATGCTTACTAACTCTGTGTGTGTGTGGGGGGTGGGGGGGGGGGTTCTGTGACAGGCACAGACAGAACGCAGTTTCAGTTTAGCTGAAGCTTCAGATCTGTCCCTGACTGTCTCACAGAAGATCTGCCTGCTTTGTTTACATAAGCAGGCGGGTCTTCTCACCGTTTACCGGACGATCAGGGGAGGAAGGCGGCAATCGCCTCTCCTTCCGCGGCCCCACTCCCGCTGTGTCTAAACTGCAGAGATGTATAGTAACTAAGTAGAACTACTTCACTACTGTACTTAAGTACTGAAAGGCGGTATCTGTACTTTCCTAGAGTAGAATTTTTTTCTCCTACTTCCACTTTTACTTCACTACATTTTTTCAATGATTTCAATACTTCTACTCCGATATTTTTTTTTTTGTGCTGCATAGTTACTCATTACTATTATAAAAATTACCACTGCCAGAACAGTAGATGGCAGGTTTCATGAAGCTCAAAACGTGTGTATTATCAGCGCATACGAAAATAAATGCTACTGTATGTATAAATAAAAGCTGCATTTGAAATAATAAAAAACAATATGATGTTCAAACTTTTGACTTCTTTCTTTAATAACTACATAACACAGTACTTGTACTTTTACTTTCAGTACTTGAGTAGCAATTTTTTTTTTCAAAACTACTGGTACTTTTACTTTCAGTACTTAACCACTTGCCGACTGTGAGGGTCTAGGGAGCGAGCGCGCGCCCCCGGAGGCGCGCTCCCGCTCCCGCGTGGTCACGGACCCCCCCGCGCGTGTGACCAGCGGACCCGATGTCCGCCGGCCACTCGGCGATCGGCGGGGGAGAGGGAGAATGTCAGGCAGCTTGTGTAAACAAGCTGCCTGTCATTCTCCTCGCTGTAAAGACACTGATAAAACGGATCTAGTATGTAGATCCGTTGATCAGTGTCCTTACAGCTCAAGCCACAGCCAATCACAGTAGAAAGCACGCCCCTAGGGATACACACAGCCCCTCCCTTCCAAATAAAGTTAACCCCTTCACAACCAGTGTATTTTTACAGTAACAGTGCATATGTATAGCACTGATTACTGTAGAAATGTCACTGGTAACCCCAAAAGTGTCACAAATGTCAGTCAAGGGTCCGATCTGTCCGCCCCAATGTCGCAGTACCGCAAAAAAAATCGCAGATCGCCGCCATTACGCGTTAAAAAAAAAAACAACAAAAATGACAAAAATCTTTCCCTTTGTTAGTAAACGCGATAACTTTTGCGCAAACCAATCAAAATACGCTTTTTGCGATTTTTTTTACCAAACATATGTAGCATAAAACAAATTGGCCGAAAATTTAAAAAAATTTTGATTTTTACTTTTTTTTTTGGGGGAATTTCATATAAAAAAATGTGAAAAATATTGTTATTTTTGCAAAATTGACGCTCTTTTTTTGTTTATAGCGCGTGATCAAAAAATCGCACAGGTGATCAAATACCACCAAAAGAAAGCTCTGTTTGTGGGAAAAAAAGGACGTCAAATTCGTTTAGGTACAGCGTCGCACGACCGCGCAATTGTCCGTTAAAGTCACGCAGTGCCGAATCGCAAAATACCCCCTGGTCAGGAAGGGGGTAAAATCTTCCGGGGCTTAAGTGGTTAAGTAGCAACATTTTTTAAAAAACTACTTGCAATACTTAAGTACAAAAAATGTTGAATACTTTAGTACTTCTACTCAAGTCACTTTCTGATCGAGCACTTCCACTTCTACTCAAGTCACTTTTTGATCGAGCACTTGTACTTTTACTCAAGTATGGGTTTCGAGTACTTTATACAACTCTGCTAAACTGTGGTGCACTGTGCCGCCGAAACCCCTTCCCCTCCAGTCACGTAATACCTAGGGGAGCCGCACTGCCGCAGTAATATTACTGAGAGCAGTCGGCAAGTGGTTAAAATCAATCTTGAAAATAAACCTGCCCCTTGCTCTCCCTG
>NC_138772.1:508507011-508662011 GCF_965119305.1 Pelophylax lessonae | reverse complement strand
CAGCGGGTGTCAGCGGAGGTGACCTCCGCTGACACCCGCTGCCCCATAGAGCTGCATGGAGGATCCGATCAGATCCGCCTAAAAAACTGACAGGCGGATCTGATCGGACCGCCCGTGTGAAAGAGCCCTAAGAGCTTGTTCACATGTGTTTTGATCTCTGATTGGTCTTCAAAGAGCATTTGACAGAAGGTGAGGAGGCATTGTATTGCCACCTCACCACCTGCTTTAATCCCTTGATTACTAGCACCTTGCAACTACTTCCAATACACACAGTTGTGGAACTCCTGTAGGGTGACCCCATTCACTTGAATGGGTTGCATTTGATGGGGGTGGTTAAAACTGCAGCTCCACCACCTGCTTTTACCGTCCTCCGGCCACCTTTGTGAACAAGCTCTAAAAAAGGTTTTCTTTCACCTAGGGGAACTTCTGGTTGTGTCTATAGGACTGCTTTATGGGTTGGTGACATTTAACATAGAGATTTAACAGAACACTTAGAAACACTTGTTTATGACTTCTATTTATCACTGCTTACTTTTTGGATATCTTAGACAAAGTTAACGGCAAAAATATTTTACATTTATGAAGAATGAATAATATCGATGGTATTGAAACGTTTTGTGAAACACAAGAACATGTACATAAAATGAAATGTTTCTTAATAAAGCTGTTTTGATCTGATCCGTGTTCATTTAATGAGTATGGCTTCGTTTGAGTCATTGCTATGACTTTGCAAGATACGTCTGACGCCATCCCAGTTCCTAGTGGCTCTTTTCATTTCCACTGATGAAATGGTAATAATTTCCCTTTGGGAATCAGGACTTTGCAGGATCTGGAATGTTTGCTTATTGCATTCGTTTTAATTAATTTCAATCTTATTTTGTATGGTTTAATTGCGTTATTATAAATTAAAGTGTTTTGAAATGACTTGCGGCTCGCACAAAAAATATGGCATACATCTCACAATTAAAAAATAGATAAATAAAAAGAAAACAGGGTAAACAGCAATTTGTGGGAACTCCACCATGAATTTAATATATTGGATAAAACATACCTGCTTCACCAAGTGCAATCCCATTGGGACAGTCAAGCAAAGAGTACAAATTCTGGATGAGCCTTCTACTGCTATATACCCTCTTCAGCAAGCTTTGCAATGAAAAACAGTGATGTTTAATTCAATTAATTTACACATTAATTTGGCACATATTTAAGCTGGCCAACTGCATCAAAGAAATCCTTTTTATGGCCAGTCCTACTCCGCTCTGCCAAAGCTACGGTGGACACAATGCCAACATGGGGCAAACAGACACAAAATGGGGGAGAGCAACTGGATTCAAGTCTAGTCACTGACCTGCAATACAACAGGAACAAGATATGCCTGTGTTCAAATACCAATAGCTTGTACATGTATATAATCTATCAGGTGCTAAAGGGGTATGACCAAATGTTAACACAATTTCTGGATGAACCCTTTGCACACTGCTATGTATGCTCTCCAGCAAACTTTGCAATCTAAAACAGAGAATTTTAGTTCACACATATTCCAATATATGTTTAAACTGGCCAACTGCATCACAGTAATCCCTCTTATGGCCAGTCCTACTGTGCTCTGCCATTGTAAACACTAGTAGTTCTCCCCCATTTTGTTTCTGTTTCCCCATGTTGGCATTATGTCCACCGTAGCATTTGCATTGGCAGGGCAGAGTAGGACTGGCCATAAGAGGGATTACTTTGACACAGTTGGCCAGCTTAAACATGCATTGCAATATGTGTGAACTAAAAATCTCTGTTTTTCATTGCAAAGTTTTCTGGAGACAGTGGAGAGGGTATATAGCAATGTGCAAAGGGTTCAACCACAGTTTGTAGTGACAACAGGTGGTCACACCCCTTTAGCACCTGATAGATTTTATCAATGCACAAGCTATTGGGATTTGAGCACAGGTATATCTTGTTTCAGTCAAATAAGGAAGGTTAACCACTTGCCGACCGCCGCCCGACTATATACGGCGGCGGTCAGCCCCTCCCAGGCAAAGTGACGTACCGGTACGTCACTAGCCTGGGAGCGAATAGGGGGCGAGCGTGCGCCGCCGGAGGCGCGCTCCTGCCCCCGCTCGTACCCGACGAAGCCGGCGCGTGTGACCGGCGGACCCGACATCCGCCGGTCACTCGCGATCGTCGGTTAGAGAGGGAGAAAGGCAGGCGGCTAGTGTAAACAAAGCCGCCTGTCACTCTCCCCTGTGTAAAAGCACAGATCAATCGGTCCTGCTATGTAGGACCATTGATCTGTGCTATTACACCACTAGCCACATCCAATGACAGTTAGAAACACGCCCCTAGGGACACACTTAACCCCTCCCTCTCCAATAAAGTTAACCCCTTCCCTCCCAGTGTCATTTTTACAGTAACAGTGCATATGTATAGCACTGATTACTGTAGTAATGTCACTGGTACCCCCAAAATTGTCAAAAATGTCAGTCAAGGGTCCGATCTGTCTGCCGCAATGTCGCAGTACCGCAAAAAAAATCGCAGATCGCCGCCATTACGCGTTAAAAAAAAACAAAAATGACAAAAATCTTTCCCTTAGTTAGTAAACGCAATAACTTTTGCGCAAACCAATCAAAATACGCTTATTGTGATTTTTTTTACCAAACATAGGAAGCAGAAAACAAATTGGCCAAAAATTTAAAAAAATTTTGATTTTTACATTTTTTTGGGGAGAATTTCATATAAAAAAATTTGAAAAATATTGTTATTTTTGCAAAATTGTCGCTCTTTTTTTGTTTATAGCGAATGATCAAAAAATCGCACAGGTGATCAAATACCACCAAAAGAAAGCTCTGTTTGTGGGAAAAAAAGGACGTCAAATTTGTTTGGGTACAGCGTCGCACGACCGCGCAATTATCCGTTAAAGTCACGCAGTGCCGAATCGCAAAATACCCCCTGGTCAGGAAGGGGGTAAAATCTTCCGGGGCTTAAGTGGTTAAAATAAAATAACAACATCTGGGGGTTGATTTACTAAAGGTAAATAGGCTGTTCACTTTGGAAGAGAATTTTCTTCAGAGCTTAGTAAATGTAGGAAAATTTATCTTTGCAAAAAATACCCAATTATGTGCAAGGTAAAAAAAAAAAAAAAGCACTTGCACATGGTTGGCTGATGGAAGTCAGCAGCGCTTCGCCTTATTCACGAAAAAATCCTTTGCAAATTCAAAAGCCTATTTGCCTTTATTAAATCAATCCCTTAGGCTATTCATGCTTTAGGATTGCGGTAACATGTATGTATGTAATGCTATCCCCCACAGTAGCTGCTGATTTGTGTCCGAGGTTCTTTTCTCTCTCTTTAGCAGCAGCCAAGCAAACAGCAGCATTCAATCTTTTGGCTCAAATAAACGGTCTAGGGGTTGCCTTTATATTAACGCAATATTAACGTATATTGCAGAATAGTTTGGATGAGGCTTAACAGAGCTATGGGATACTCCTGAACACATGAACAGGAATGTGAGGACACTCTTCCCTCTGTAGCCTCTTCTCAGAACAATCTCTTGAGCAGTAGGACATGAAGTAAACAACGCTGGGACACTATAAGTGATGTTCCAGTCCAGGCTAGCCTTAATACTAGTGCACCAGGGGTTAACAGCTGCAGGGGGTCACCAGGATCACTCTCTTAGGTCTGTTCTCACAGTGTCCCTGGGACCTGGATGTCTCCCCAAGACTTCGACAGTCTCTTCAGTGAGCCTCCAGACTAGATGTCCGGATAAACCCCTTGCAGCAGTCTAGACCCTCCAACTATGCACAGCTGCGACCTCAAAGAGACTAGCAGATCTTCAAATGAAAAATGTCCATATGCAGCACTCCAAAGTTGAAAAGGAAGAGAGATGAATGTCCTCCATCAGTCTGAGTGTCAATAAAGCACACCACACCACCACGATACAATCGAATCTGCTTACCAGACCATCAATAGTAATGCGCAGAGCTTATAAATGCCTCTCTGGTAACATCCACAAGAAGACTCAGACTCTCCAAACTATGTAGGATCAAACTGGTAAGGCCTCTTCCACTCAATCATATAAATACACCCAAAAAATGAAGAATCTCATAGGGCAGTATGTAATGTTAAGATGACCATTTATTCGAACTGTACTTACAAACTTCAAGATAAAACGAACATGTGAAAAAACAGTTCAGCTGGGGCTTCCAGCGTTCCTGTGTCTAATACGGGGTCACCGGATTAGACACAGGCACGCTGGAAGCTGTGACTGAACTGTGTTTTCACATGCTCGCGAACAGAAGCGCCCTATGTTCTATGTACTTCTCTTCAACATCAGTGCCTGACCTCACAAATGTACTTCTGAAAGAATGGTCAAACATTCCCATAGACACACTCCCAAACCATGTGGACAGCCTTCCCAGAAGAGTTGAAGTCGTTTGAGCTGCAAAGGGTGGGCCAACTCAATATTGAACCCTACGGACTAAGACATTAAAGTTCATGTTCGTGTATAGGCAGGCGTCCCAATACTTTTGGTAATATAGTGTGTGTGTGTGCATATACATATATATATATATATATATATATATATATATATATATACAGTATCTCACAAAAGTGAGTACACCCCTCACATTTTTGTAAATTTTTTATTATATCTTTTCATATAACAACACTCACTGAAGAAATTACACTTTGCTACAATGTAAAGTAGTGAGTGTACAGCTTGTATAACAGTGTAAATTTGCTGTCCCCTTAAAATAACTCAACACACAGCCGTTAATGTCTAAACCACTGGCAACAAAAGTGAGTACACCCCTAAGTCAACATGGTGGATGTTAGAGACCTTGCACTCCTCCATCTTCAGTTTGAGGATGCCCCACAGATGCTTAATAGGGTTTAGGTCTGGAGACATGCTTGGCCAGTCCATCACATTTACGCTCAGCTTCTTTTGCAAGGTAGTGGTGTGTTTGGGGTCGTTATCATGTTGGAATACTGCCCTGGGGCCCAGTCCCTGGAGGGAGGGGATCATGCTCTGCTTCAGTATGTCACAGTACATGTTGGTATTCATGATTTGCTCAATGAACTGTAACTCCCCAGTGCCGGCAGCACTCATGGTGCCCCAGACCATGACACTCTCACCACCATTCCTGACTGTAGACAAGACACACTTGTCTTTGTACTGCTCACCTGGTTGCAGACACACACACTTGACACCATCTGAACCAAATATGTTTATCTTGGTCTCATCAGACCACAGAACATGTTTCCAGTAATCTATGTCCTTAGTTTGCTGGTCTTTAGCAAACTGTTTGTGGGCTTTCTTGTGCATCGTCTTTAGAAGAGGCTTCCTTCTGGGACGACAGCCATGTAGACCTATTTGATGCAGTGTGGTGTATGGTCTGAGCACTGACAGGCAGACCCCCCCACACCTTCAATCTCTGCAGCAAAGCTGGCAGCACTCATACGTCTATTTCCCAAAGACAACCTCTGGATATGATGCTGAGCACCTGTACTCAACTTCTTCAGTCGACCATGGCGAGGCCTGTTCTGAGTGGAATCTGTCCTGTTAAACCACTGTATGGTTTTGGCCACCGTGCTGCAGCTCAGTTTCCGGGTATTGGCAATCTTCTTATAGCCTAGGCAATCTTTATGTAGAGCAACAATTCTTTTTTTCAGATCCTCAGAGAGTTCTTTGCCATGAGGTGCCATGTTGAACTTCCAGTCACCAGTATGAGAGAGTGAGAGTGATAACACCAAATTTAACACACCTGCTCCCCATTCACACCTGAGACCCTGTAACACTAACGAGTTACATGATACCGGGGAGGTAAAATGGCTAATTAGGCCCAATTTGGACATTTTTACTTAGGGATGTACTCACTTTTGTTGCCAGCCGTATAGACATTAATGGCTGTGTATTGAGTTATTTTGAGGGGACAGGAAATTTACACTGTTATACAAGCTGTACACTCACTACTTTATATTGTAGCAAAGTGTCATTTCTTCAGTGTTGTCACATGAAAAGATATAATAAAATATTTATAAAAATGTGAGGGGTATACTAAATACATACATATACACAGTACTGTGTAAAAGCTTTAGGCAGGTGTGAAGAAATGCTGTAAAGTAAGAGTGCTTTCAAAAATATATATTTTCATTTATTTTTTATCAATTTACAAAATGCAAAGTGAGTGAACAGAAAAAAAAAAAATCAAAATAAAATCAATGACCACACTTTGCCTTCAAAACTCTTCAATTCTTCTAGGTACACTTGCATGCAGGTTTTCAAGGGACTCTGCAGGTAAGTTGCATTGTTAAATAAATTGTGGCACTGTGCACCAACATTTTTGCAAAATATAAAGCAATAAAATAAAATAATACTTTTAAAATACATACAGTAAGTGTCACATTTCATAAATAATCATAAATATTATTCATATATCCAGTAAAACAATAGTAGGACAAATACAATTGTGCATTAAGATGATACCATTAATCATATGGGACAAATGATCTCAACTAGTTCCCGTCTGACCTATACCAAGATGACGGCCGAGCGGGACTTTCGTTGATCCGGGTGGACATCCTCCTGTTTCGAGCCTAAAGTGGCATGATCTCTCACCAGCTTTGTCCATCAGACACAGCTGATGACTGATCAGTGTACCACCAATAGAAAATAATAAGTGCAGCGCAATCAAAAAATTGTACAAGGCATATATAAGAATAACAAAATAACCACTCTAATTATAAACAGTCCATATATCTATAACGTCCAACATAAAAAAAACACCACTGTGCATTCGATGTGACACTGTGGTGTTCACTTATCACATTAGCATTTGCACGAAGTATATTCGTGTTTTGGTTAGTTTATGTTCTTTATTTATTATTATATTGGGTAGCACAGATTCTTTTTTTAGCATATTTGATCAGTGTACCGGCCCGCTACTGGCACCATTGGATTGCTGTGACCAATTACAGCAGATCATATAGCAATTGTAAAAAATGGATGGCTTCCTTTAATGCCATCTATTGTATTCAATTGTGTTGCTAGCTGTTATTGGTCACAGTGATCATATGGTACAGACAGGGCCAATCACAGCCCATTTGTACCATGTGATTAACTGTGGACAATCATAGCTAATCGCAACAATGAGTTGAATGAATCAGTTTCATTCAGTAACAATATTTGCTTATACCAGTGAAATTCTGATCACCTTCCCAGAGTAGTACAGTGTTACAGTCAGTGGTCACGGTGTGTAAAAAAGAAAATAGTAAAAAGAAAAAGAAGTTAATAAACAAGATAAAAAATAAAGAAAATTGAAAAAAAAAAGATTAACATTTTTTTTTTTTTTTTTACATACTTTACCAGTCAGCGTCTCTGATTACCGCCACACCCATTATATGATAATGCTGCACTGCACTGGTATGCAAATAACATTTTTTTTTTATTTCCTCATTTTCCAAAAAATTGTGACAAAAAATTACAACTTCAAAAAACTTGCCATGCCTCTTACTAAATACATTTGACTTTCTACTTTCCAAAAAGGGGTTTATTTGGGGAATATTTGTAAAGTCCTGGTGTTTTCAGGTTTCAAGAAATGAGATAGGACATCAGCATTGATCGATTTTCAGATATATATGCCATAGTTTGTGGACTCTATAACTTTCCTACAGACTAAATAATATACCCTGATTTCTGTTTAGGTAATCAAACGTAGATAATGTAAAGGAGGGTTCCACCACCATTCATCTGTATATGCGTCCACTTGAAAGTATAAGTACACTGCCCAGAGAAAACACCGCCACCAATTATAATGGCCACTTACCGGATGATGAGACCCCACGTTATAAGTGGTCTCAAAAAAGCATTTATATTAGCAGTCAACCATCCACAACTACCAAGATCACATGGAGAGCCTCAATAGCATGTATCCAAAGGTACTTTGGGAGTCTCACAAATACACCACCAAAAATCATGCAGTGCACCACCACTCCGCTCAGTATGTTTGTAGCATGTAAAAGACAAGAGAACATACCATAGTGCAAAAACACCATTTTTATTCAGTCAATATAAGGTATAAATACTCACATAAGTATAAATGTAACATGCGTGTAAACCATCGCCATCTCCAGCTACTCGCAGAGAGGGAAGTGACGTCTGCACAAGCTCCGTCCAAACGCGTTTCAACCAATAGGCCGTTATCAAGGTTGTATTTTTTGTAGATGTCAGGGAACAAACACCAGGAGAAGGGCTCTAGGACCCAGCAGCGCTATCAGCAACTTAGCAGGAGAAGGACTTTAGGACCCAGCAGCACTACCAGCAATTTACCTGTGCCTATATAAGGAAGTCTGCCAGTGATTTTAGTTGCTGCTTGATCTTCGGCTCCTCCAGTGTGTTATCCTTGTGATATTCCAGTTCCTGTTTCCTGTTACCGACCCGGCTTGTCCTCGACCTGTCTCCTGATTGCTTCCTGTGTTTGACCTCGGCTATCCACCTGACTACGCTTGCTCTGACATCCACCTGGCTCCTGATCTTGACTATCCACCTGACTACGCTTGCTCTGATATCCACCTGGCTCCTGATCTTGGCTATCCACCTGACCACGTTCCAGTCTCAGCATTATCCGAGTCCTGCAAACACCTCACGGGCGCCACCTGTCTGCTGATCCCACTCCAGCACTCCAGCTGTACTCTGGATCCTTCCGCACACAGTCCAGCAGGCGACCCGTGCTACTTTGGGCCTGACCTCTCCTGTTCTCATCCTCAGGGGGGTCTGGAACTTAGCCGCAAGGGAAGCCCTCTCTCTCCATTGGCCTCCAGCACCAGGTACGTGATAGTAGAATATTAATATAGTTTTTGATTACTCAGATCCTAGGTAGAATCCCCAAATCCTAGGGTAAATCCTTAAATTCTGTGGGCATATTTGTTATTTAAGAATTTTAAAAGGCACAGAGAAAAAAATGTAACCTTTAAAATGACCACCCTGTAACTGAGAACCAGTACTGTGGACAGCACATAAGACAGTCCTTTTATCATTCAATTGAAAGGAAATCTTCCACTGGTGAAATATTTTAAATATTGTTGCTGACATCCTTTTTGAAAATGCTAAATGCTTGTCTGGCATGCTGATAATGCGAAAACCAGAGACGGACAGGCAGCTAGCATTTTCATAAGAAGGTCAATAATGGCAACCTTCTTATTATTTCATGATTGGCTTCCTTTAAATTTCTTTCTCATTCTCTCACAAATTTAGCAACATAAAAAACAGTGCATCAGATTGAATCTCCGGAGAGTTTTACATGACCGTGCAATAGGCCCAAAGCAATTTCCAAATAGGTATACTGTGACATCAGACTCCCCGAGAATGACCCAATACAAAACACCTTGCTCCTGAACTTCTGTTAGTAAACTCTTTTTTTGTTTTGGGTGGCTAGTAGAAGTTTTAGAATCTCTATTGACTGTTTATTGTTTGTGTCCCCCTTGGAGAGGTTTCTTCTCACATCATGCCAGACAGAAAAGGATGTGAGCAAAAATCTCCCCACTTCTTATCTTTTTAACAGCTTTCAGACAGAACAGGAAATTAGGTTAAATCTCTCCACTTCCACAGTTTTTGACATGAGCTGGACGGAACAGCAAGTGAGGGAAATCCATTTCCTTATCTATTTGACAGGTATCAGACAGAACAGGAAATGGGGTCCCAGCTAAGCAATCCGTCCCGCCTCCTCTCAGGTCCCGAGGATGTCTTCTCTCCATCCCGCTTCCTCTCAGCTAAGCAACCAGTCCTGCTGCCTCCCTCCTCTCTGTCAGCTGTGTATTAAATTTTAGAACACCGGCCCTCAACCCGACCAGCCCACCGGGAATTCTCCCAGTTCTCCCGATTGGCCAATCCAGGCCTGCCACTGCCGCTGGAGGAGGGGAGGACTCTGTCACCCCGTGCACCCGCCCAGGATCGGCCCTGTGGGGGAATATCTATCCACTTCCCACCTTTTTGACAGATTTCAGACAGAACAATAATTGTGGGAAAAGCTTTCCACTTCCTACCACTTCCTACCTTTTGATATGAGCTGGACAGAATGGGAAGTGAGGGAAAATCTCTCCCCTTTCCACCTTTTTGACTTGAGTTGGATAGGACAGGAGGTGAGGGAAAATCTCTCCCCTTCCTATCTTTTTGACATGAGTTGGACAGGGCAGGAGGTGAGGGAAAATCTCTCCCTTTCCTGTCTTTTTAACAGTTGTCAGTCAGAACAGGAAATTGGGTGTAATCTCTCCACTTCCTCATTTTTAACATGAGCTGGACAGAACAGGAAGTAAGGGAAAATCCATTTCTTATCTATTTGACAGGTGTCATACAGAACAGGAAGTGAGGAGAAATCTCCCCATCCTAACATTTTGAGAGATTTCAGGCAGAATTGTAATTTTGGGAAAACCTCTCCACTTCCTACCTTTTGACATGAGCTGCACAGAATGGGAAGTGAGGGAAAATCTCTCCACTTACTATCTTTTTGACAGGTTTCAGACAGAAACATAAGTGGGGGAAAATCTCTCCACTTCTTCACTTTTTTACATGAGCTGGACAGAACGGGAAGTGAGGGAAAAATCTCTCCCCTTCCTATCTCTTTGATATTAGTTGGACAGGATAGGAGGTGAGGGAAACTCTCTCCCCTTCCTATCTTTTTGACATGAGCTGGACAGGATAGGAGGTGAGGGAAAATCTCTCCCCTTACTGTCTTTTTAACAGTTGTCAGTCAGAACAGGAATGTAGTTTTTGACATAAGCTGGACAGAACAGGAAGTAAGGGAAAATACATTTCTTATCTATTTGACAGGTGTCAGACAGAACAGGAAGTGAGGAAAAATCTCCCCATCCTAACATTTTGACAGATTTCAGACAGAACTGTAATTTTGGGAAAAGCTCTCCACTTCCTACCTTTTGACACGAGCTGGACAGTATGGGAAGTGAGGGAAAATCTCTCCCCTTCCTATCTTTTTGATATGAGCTAGACAGAATGGGAATTGCAAGCAAAATCTCTCCACTTCCTATCTTTTTGACAGGTTTCAGACAGAAACGTAAGTGGGGGAAAATCTCTCCACTTCTTCATTTTTTTACATGAGCTGGACAGAACGGGAAGTGAGGGAAAAATCTCTCCCCTTCCTATATGTTTGATATAAGTTGGACAGGACAGGAGGTAAGGGAAAATCTCTCCCCTTCCTATATGTTGGATATAAGTTGGACAGGACAGGAGGTGAGGGAAAATCTCTCCCCTTCCTATCTTTTTGACATGAGCTGGACAGAACAGGAGGTGAGCGAAAATCTCTCCCCTTCCTGTCTTTTTAACAGTTGTCAGTCAGAAGAGGAATTTAGGTTAAATCTCTTCACTTCCTTAGCTTTTGACATGAGCTGGACAGAACAGCTCAAGTAAGGGAAAATTAATTTCTTATCTATTTGACAGGTGTCAGACAGAACAGGAAGTGGGGGGAATAGATCTCCACTTCCTAACTTTTTGACAGATTTCAGACAGAACTGTAATTGTAGGAAAATCTCTCCACTTCCTACCTTTTGACATGAGCTGGACAAAATGAGAAGTGAGGGAAAATCTCTCTCCTTCCTATCTTTTTGACATGAGCTAGAAAGAATGTAAGTGTGGGAAAATTCTCTCCACTTCCTATCTTTTTGACAGGTTTCAGACAGATCAAGAAGTGGGGAAAAATCTCTCAACTTCTGTTGCAGAGTGCCATCACTGGGTGCAGCGGAGTCCATTCAGATCAGACATTGTGGAGTAACAGGAACTGGCTTCTTTATTGGAACATAACACAGATATCAAAGATATCACCTTCTCATGTTGAGAAGAACACAGACAGGAAGAGATAACCAACAAGTACAGTACAGTGTACAGGAAATACAACACATCATAGAAAATGCATAGCATATCACTTTGCATTAGCGACATCTACTGTCCTATTTGTGAACTGCAGTTTATCTGTAATAGGCTAAGCTTTAAAGTTGTTGTATCTCCAACAACTTCCTATCTTTATGACAGGTTTCAGACAGATCAAAAAGTGGGGGAAAATCTCTCCACTTCTTCACTTTTTTTACATGAGCTGAACAGAACGGGAAGTGAGGGAAAAATCCCTCCACTCCCTATTTGTTTATCATGAGTTAGACAGGACAGGAGGTAAGGAAAAATCTCTCCACTTCCTGTTTTTTTAACAGTTATCAGCCAGAATAGGGAGTAAGGGAAAATATTTACACTTCCTGTCTTTTTGATGGGTATCAAACAGAACAGGCAGGGACGGGGTAATCAATAAACAAGTTCTAAAAAAGTGAAGAAAGGTTAAAGAGGAAATAAAATGCAAGTTCCCGCTACACAAAGTGTGAATGCAGCCCAATGACATAACATTTCCACATTCCTACATTGTTTTCTTTTAACTTACTGGCCAGAGCACAGTTCCCTCCATTGTTATTTTTTTACTTTCCCAATATATCGACAGCCTATATACCATAAGATAAATAATGCTTTTTATGATGATGATCTCAGTTTTTTGGTGGTATTTACCTCGCATATTTAAAGATTTTACAGTATTTATCTCAAACTCAATATTTTACTGCAAAGAATTGACTTTCATTATTGCATGCAATATTAGAAAAAAAAACACAAATATCACATGTGATAATCATTAGGGAATTGGCCTCACACTTGGGAAACAGAAATAGACTAGCATTTGCAAATAATAAGGAGAGACACCTTGAGGGTTGAGAGTTTGAGAAGAAAAACACTGTGCTTAAACCTACCTTGAAGAAGAACATACAGTAATTAAAATAGTTGCAACTGTGGAGACAAAAACACTTTAGTCAAAAGTAAATAATGTATACAGTGCTGGAGTCAGGGTTATGTAATATGTTATGCTCCACTGTTGGCATCGGTGGGAGTAAAATTACCCTCATCGTTGGTGAGAGTGGCCTCATGGTTAGTGTGATTGGGATCAAAATGACCCTCTTCTTAGAGCAACTGGGTGCAAATTACATATTGTTGGTATCATTAAAAGCAAAGTTTGTCACCAACCTCATTGTTAAGTGGTGCTACTTACCTGATTGCCCATGCAGTGCAAAATAAGGCCTCAATGTCTGTGGGGAAAAAAAAAGCCCCATCATTGATGTTAGTGAAAGATAACAAAATCTTCATCATCTGTGTTAGTGAAAGTTAAAATTGGTCTCATCGTTGGTGTCAGTGGGACTAAAATAAACTCCATCATTGGTGTCAGTTTGAGGAAAATGACCCTCATCACTGGTATCAGTGAGGACAAAATTAACATCATTGTATTAGCAGAAGTAAAATTATCCTCATCATTGTTATCAGTGGGAACAAAATGTCCCTCAATATTAGTGTAAGTGGGAGAAAAATTACTCTCATCATTGGCGTGGCTGGAATAAAATGACTCTCATTGTTGGTATCGGTGGAAGCAATGTGACCATCATCATTGGTGTAGCTGGAGTAAAATTATCCTCGTTGTTGTCAGTGTGAGCAATATGACCCTCAATACTGGTGTGGCTGGGAGCAAAATTACCCTCATTGTTGGTATCAGCGTGTGCAGTGTGACCCTTATTATTGGTGTGGTTGGAGCAAAGTGACCTTCATTGTTGGTATCAGCGGGTGCAATGTGACCCTTATTATTGGTGTGGCTGGGAGCAAAGTGACCTTCATTGTTGGTATCAGCGGGTGCAATGTGACCCTCATTATTGGTGTGGCTGGAGCAAAATGGCCCTCATTGTTGGCATCAGCGGGTGCAATGTGACCCTCATTATTGGTGTGGCTGGAGCTAAGTGACCCTCATTGTTGGTATCAGCGGGTGCAATGTGACCCTTATTATTGGTGTGGCTGGATCAAAGTGATCTTCATTGTTGGTATCAGCGGGTGCAATGTGAGCCTCATTATTGGTGTGGCTGGAACAAAATGACCCTCATTGTTGATATCAGCGGGTGCAATGTGAATCTCATTATTGGTGTGGCTGGAGCAAAGTGACTCTCATTGTTGGTATCAGCGGGTGCAATGTGAGCCTCATTATTGGTGTGGCTGGAGCAAAATGACTCATGTTGCTGGTATCAGTGGAAGCAATATGACCCTCATCATTGGTGTGGCTGGGAGCAAAATTACCTTTATTCTTGGTATCCGTGGGAGCAATATGACCCTTATCAATGGGGTGGCTGGGAGCAATATGACCCTTATCAATGGTGTGGCTGGGAGCAATATGACCCTCATCATTAGTGTGGCTCGGGGAAAAATTATCCTCATTGTTGGTGTCAGTGGGAACAATTTGACCCTTATCACTGGTGTGACTAGGAGCAAAATGACCCTCATAGTTGGTGTCAATGAAAGTAAGGTCAACCCCAACCTGGCATTGGTGTTCAGTGCTACCTACGTCATCACATGCTGCCATGTTGCTACCTCATTGCTGACCCTGGAACAGGAACTATCCTTTCACTGTTGGGCAGAAAATCACTCCACCTGATGGAGTCAGCATAACTTGCACCCAGCACCACTCTGCCATTCCTGTCCTGGTTTGTGCTGGAAGTGGACACAGCAGAATAGAGCCCAAAATCCCAGGACTGTCACGTAGGATTCAGGACACTTGGTAACTATTCTGTCAGCCTATAATAGGAAGTGCCTCAACATGGATGTTCATGGCAGGATCAGAACCAAGGATTGGCGCTCAAAACGCAAGTGGGAGCAGGTACCTGTCAATATCAGGCACCTGCTCCCCCCCCCTCCCTAAAAGTGCCAATTGTACAAGAGGAGTGGGGGATAAGTCCTTAAATCGGAACTTCCCCTTTCGGGTGGAGTTCCGCTTTTACATTAAAGAAGAATCCCAGGCATGGCATTTCTGACTTGACAAGGTGGAGAGGTGGAGCGGTGAAGTCTAGCTCCCAACCTTGTCCAATCAGGGAAAACTTTGCATTCATTCAGAAAATGCAAAGCATTCCCTGAATGGCACCCATGTCGAGCAGCTGACCTCCTGCATGCACAATGCATCAGGCTGGCCGCTCGGTACAGAACCCGGAGGCAAGTGCAGATCATGGAAGTAGCATTGTCTCTTTAGTGATTTCCAGCTTCCAGGGGCATGAGCCAGGTATGGTATATGCAGTTACATTGGTCCAAGCTGGGCCAATGTAACTATGTAAAAAATATAACATGCCTAGAATTTTACTGATTGGGTTTACATATATTTAAACTGCAAGCTGATATACATCAGAGAAGTGAAGAGAAACCCAGGATTGGAATATGCTGATGCCGATGACAGTAATAGGGGTCAGTGAGAATCTGCTGTATCTTTTTTTTTTTTTTAAAAAGGAGACAACGCCATCTGCTCATCAGACAGTGCATTGGTAGATGTGGCAGATTTAAATGTGTGATCCGGGCCCCATCTGATATCACCCTTTTAGGGATCAGGGTTCTATTGTCTGGTAGCCGCTGTCTTAGGTGCAATTGATTACAGCCCATTAACAGCTTAAACAGTAGAATATTTTAAATATCTATCAATGGTGCAGCGAAGAAGGGAAATTAAGCAATTATAAGGTTGGAAGCACCCTTTTAAAGTATTCTCAGCATATGTTTACAAAAGTGAATGCACCTGTCAGGAATTAAACCATTTGCCAATTAACTTCCCTATTACAGCTTGAGTGGTTGATGTTAGCGAGCCAGCCAGGCACTCCAGCATCTGGCTATCAGATCCCCTATCCTCTCACATGTTCATTGAGAAGACTGGCACGGCTAATGTCTCTTTTACTTACCGTTAAATGTTTTTTTTTTCATTGTTCTGCTTTTCTATGCTGCTACTTTCTTAATTCGAATCATATGTTGCTTGTAATCTGCTGTACAAATAACATTAATTAAAGGTAATACCAGCATCCCATGGGATCTATAAGTTAAAGCCGGAGGGATGGTTAGTACAGCAGCATTCCCTCCATGGTTGCAGTATAAAGGGATTGTAGGAAAGAATATAGCAATAACGGCCTGTACGCCAGACGCTTTCTGTTGCTTACCCATTGCTGTTCTGTACTGTATTTTGCTGGAGTGAACCACACTGCTACAATGAGTACCAAGCCTGCATTTTCTTAGGGGTCTTTCAGAAAGGTGGCCAGGGGGGGCATTAAAAACAGATTGCTGAGCTGAGGTTTTACCACCCTCTGGCCATTCCCCAGAAGCTATCAATACAGCCAGACACAATGCTTTGCTTCGTTGCCCAGGGCATTTTTAACTCAACAACTAAAGATAATTAGGAGAGCATTTTGAGAAGAATCATGTGGGGGTGTGGTACAGAAAGTGGGTGTGGTTAATAAAGTAGGCATCCCTTCACAGTAGACAGCCTGTATTGCCGCGCCTTTGTCCCTAGTGCTTTGCAATGATTTAACCAGTTGCAGATTTTGGGTGTGCTACACTCGCCCGAAAAAAAGTCATCATTGTACACACGAAGCGTGTAGCACATCCCAGGGGCATAACTACAGGGGTTGCAGGGGTCGCAATTGCAACCGGGCCCCATGCTCCAGGGAGCCTGTGCGGCTCCCCTGTACACCTGGATAGGAGGGGCGGCGGGGGCAGCATGTAGAGAAATCACTGTCCTCCTTTTTGCTCCTGTAGCTGCAGGAGGAAAATGGAGGAGATCGGTTCCTCTGTATGCTGCCCCCGCCACTCCTCCTATCCGGCTCACTTGTGTTCTGCTGTCTCTGGGCCCCTGTGTGCTCCCCTGGTCCCCCCCCCCACTGTGCTCTCCCCCCCACTGTGCTCCCTCCCCGCCAGCTGCTGCAGGGGATGTGTCACAATAGAGAACCAGGAAGGGGTCGGTAAATATGTAATTTACCAGCTCCTTCCTTTTCTGAATGGTAAGAGTCATAGTCAGTGACATTGTATAAAATAAAATAAAATTATAAAAAATAATACAATAAAAATACCAAAAAATAAAAACTACTGACACCAGTGGGTGAACTTCCAGGATCGCAAAGGTCACACTTGCGGCCGGGCCCTGGCATTCCACCACTGTGCGGAGGCCCCAAGATGGCATGAAGGGGGCCCATACAGGGCCCCCCAATGAGATTAAAGTGCCCCAGGATCAGTGGGAAGAGCCCCAGGCTTAAAGGGAAGGACTCCGGCTAAGAGTCCGGGGGGCCCTTCATGATTTTTTTCACCGGAGCCCTGAAGGTTCTAGTTACGCCTCTGGCACAGCCAGTCAATCTGCCCTGCTTCTGGGACCCCCTTCCCCCAGTATACAGTAATTGTCATCTTTGATTAATCAAAGCCGGCATTACTGTACACTGTGTGCACGATATCAGGCAAGTTGTATTTTTGAGGATTAATTTTATTATTGAACAGCTACAGTGCTCTCGGTCAATCCAAAATGTTAATAAACATCAAACCTGAATATTTCAGAAAGTAAAAGGTGGTGAGGTTTTGCCTTTCTTAGGAGAATATCCATGTGTGCACAATTATTGGGCAACTATTAGTGTACAGAATTATTATGCAACTAAATGAAAAACGAACATTTTCCCATCTCACTTGTTTATTTTCATCTGTTAAATTGAGAATATTAAACTAACAACTCAAAATTTGCAAATAAACATTTCTGACATTTCAAAAACAAGAATCGGGGACCAATCTAACCCCCCTTTTTTCAATAACAGTCATCAGCCTTCCATTCATGGAGTCTGTCAGTTTCTTGATCTGTTGATGACTGTTTTCCTTCACCGTAAACATCCAGTTTAAGAAGTTCTTAGTAGGCTTTAGGTCAGGTAAGGAAGGGGGCCATGTCATTATTCTTTCATCTTTAAGGCCTTTACTGGCTAGCCATACAGTGGAGTATTTCGATGCATGCAATGGAGCATTGTCATGCATAAATATCATGGCTTTCTTGAAAGATGCAGACTTTTTCCTATACCACTGCTTAACCACTTGCCGACCGCCGCAAGTACATATACTGCGGCGGTCAGCCCCTCACAGGCAAAGTGACGTATATATACATCACTAGCCTGTGAGGCTCTGGGGAGCGAGCGCGCGCCGACGGAGGCGCGCTCCCGCTCGGTCACGGACCCCCCCGCGCGTGTGCCCGGCGGACCCGATGGCCGGGTACTGCGAGAATGACATTGCATTGTATGCAATGGCTAGATGTCATTGATAAACCCAAAACACTCTTACTCACCCCCCCCCCTCCTCCCCACCACCACAAAAAAAAAACAATCCCACAACCATTGGTACTCAGTGGCACTTTAAAGGATAGTTTCACCTTTAGTAACATGTTACATGTTATACCAGTATTTAGGGTGTAACATGTTACTGTGAAGAAGCCACCCTCAACCCCATGACAGTGGGCAGGGGTTATTCTCCCCCCCACCCACTGTCACATTTTAAAAATAGCTCCAACAGCACAGTCGCATCATTTATTCACAGAGGCAAGTCCCACCTGCCACCGCAGCAGATGTCTTGCAGTTTCCAATGGACTGAGAGGATACTTATGAGCACCCTTGTAGTCCATTTACTCTTCGTGCAACTCTGTAACTGACAGCCCATGCTGAAATATGGGCTAAGAGCTGTAGGAAAAAAATGTAGGAGCCTGACATTTCACCTGAAATCCACTGATTGAGAGTGCAATGCTCTGCAGGCAAATGTACATTTTTTATTTTACAAATATGTGCATGTATTATTTTTTTTTTTAAATTAACATAGCCTTTAAATCCCCCTTTTCCCAAACAATCCCACAATCATTGTTATAAGCCCCAATTGTCAGTTTCGGTGAGAAAAAAAAAATAAGTCCAATCGTTACTGTCAGCTGGAGTAAAATTTGCCCATCTTTGGTGTAAGTGTGAGCAAAATAAACTCTATAGCTGGTGTCACTGGAAGCAAGAATAAACTCCTATCATTGGTCTTAGAGAGAATAACATTTGTCTTGTCATTGAATCTAGTAGGAGTAAAATAAGCCACAATCATTGGTATCAGGGGTAGTAAAATAAGCCTAGTAACTGGTGTAAGTGAGAGCAAGAATAAGCCCCCTTATCATTGGTTCAAGTAGGCATAAAATAAGCCCCAATTGTTGGTGTCAGTGGGAGTACAATAAGCTCGGTTTTGTTGAAGTCACTGTGTAGTAAAATAGCCCTATCATTGTTAGTGGGAATAAAACAATCCCTATCATAGGTGTTGGTGAGAATAAAATCAGGGTCATAGATAAGGGGAGATTTGGAAGTCAGAAGTCACACAGCCCAGGCATCCTTGCAGCAGCTTACTACTCCTCCCTCTTGCCATGGATGGACAGCTTGGCCGGAAGAGGGGAGAGGAGGATCCTGATTGGCTGCATGGGTGGCTGGACTTATAGCACCACCCTCTTGACACTGTGTGATAAAACCGCTTGGCACCCTGATTAGGTGCTTCCTTTTGCCAAAGAGTGCCTCCTGCCCTCCAAACTGTTCCGAGCCTACCGAGAGCTAATACCAGTCCTTTTTACCCCAACCATCGTACACCAGACAAGATGTGAGGTAAAATCCAAAGGAATGACTCTTTATTAACCCATTCCATACCGCACCATTGTAAAATGACGTCGGCATGATTCCTTTCTTGATCTGGGCGGCCGTCATATGACGTCCGCCCGTTCTAGCTGGCAGTGCGCGCCCCCGGCGGCGCGCAGCGCCGCGATCAGGGATGAGGCTCGTCCCTCGGACATAGCCCATCCCTGATCAAGGTAAACAGCCTATAGAAATTGGCTGTTTACCACGTGATCGGCTGTGTCAATCACAGCCGATCACATGAGCGGCTCAAGCGCGAGCCGCTCGTTCTCTCTGCAATGCGCGCCCCCGGGGGCGCGCAGAGCAGCGATCGGGGACGAGGCTCGTCCCTCGGACAGAGCCAATCCCCGATCTTGGTAAAGAGCCAATGAAATTGGCTCTTTACCACGTGACCGGCTGTGTCCAATCACAGCCGGTCACAAATGTCAACAAAGATGAGGGTAACTCACTGTTACCAGGCTCTTCTCCTCCCACACCGATCCAGTGTGAGGAGATCTGCAAACAGTGAGTTACCAGTGAGAGTACCATTACTATTACTGTGCCCTGATTGCCTGATTGCCCCCATCAAATAAAGAGGACCTGTCACCAGAGTACTGTCACCTGCCCATCTGAGTACCTGTCACCTGCCCATCAGCGTACCCGAGTACCTTTTCCCTGCCCATCAGGGTACCCGAGTACCTGTCTCCTACCCATCAGGGTACCCGAGTACCTGTCATCTACCCATCAGCATACCCGAGTACCTTCCACCTACCCATCAGAGTACCCGAGTACCTTCCACCTACCCATCAGAGTACCCGAGTACCTTCCAACTGCTCATCAGAGTACCTGACGCCTGAAGTACCCGAGTACTTGCCGCCTGCTCATCAGTACCCATCAGTACCTATCAGTATCAGTACTTATCATCAGTACCCATCAGTAACACCTATCAGAATCCGTACTACTCATCAGTACCCATCAGTACCTATCACCTGCCTGTCACCTGCCTATTGGAGTACCCGAGTACCTGCCACCTGCTCATCAGTACCTGTCACTTGCCCAGCAAAGTACCCGATTACCTGTCACCCTTCATACAGCCACCATGTCACAGTCCAAAAGGATTTTCTCTGCCGAAGAGGCCTGTGAAATAATATCCATGATGAGTGACAGCAGAGGGGAGCTCTCACCTTCCGACGCTGAAACAATTTCTGAATCTGGTTCAGAATTTGAGCCCTTTGAAGGCTTTACATCCGGCACTGAATCGGAGGAGGAAGAAGTTAGGCCTAAAAGACGCCGCACTGAAAATCAGGCAGACACCAGCAGCGCCAATGGCCAATCGGCAAACGTAAACGACGCTGGACCTCAGGAGGAAATGCCCAGTACAAGTACTGGGATTTCACACCAGCCCCAAAGAAGAAGAGCCCAAATGCAGCTTCCGGATGCCTTGGCAAACCCATTGTGGCTGCCTTCTAGCTCTGGGTCAGCTACAATCCCCCCCCTTCACAGCACAGCCAGGTTTGCAGGTCAACACCGAAAATTTTATTCTGATTGATTCTTTTAATTTATTTTTCCCTTTGGAGTTCCTTCAAAACATCGTGGACCAAACAAATCTTTTTGCCCAGCAGTTTATCGAGAACAACCCCACCTCATATCATTCCTGTCCTTTTGAATGGAGACCCCTAACAGTAGAAGAGTTCAAAGTTTCTTTGGGCCTTACAATCAATATGGGGGTTACAAAAAAAAATGAGCTGCATTCTTATTGGTCCACCAGACCCATCCACCATATGCCAATTTATTCATCAGTCATGCCCAGGTCCCGCTATGATGCTATAATGCGCTTCCTGCATTTCAACGATAATTCCCAGTGCCCTCCCCGAGATGATCTCAATTACGATAAACTCTACAAAATTCGCCCCCTAATTGATTACTTTTCTGGACGGTTCCCCGAAGTCTATGTCCCTGACCAAAAGATCACTGTGGACGAATCACTGGTCCACTTCACAGGCCGGCTGGGATTTAAGCAGTACATTCCCAGCAAGAGGGCGAAGTACGGCTTAAAACTTAACAAGCTCTGCGAAAGCCAAACGGGATATGTGTACGCCTTTCGCGTGTACGAAGGCAGAGACTCCCAGCTCCAGCCCCCTGAGTGCCCAACGTACATGGGAGTAAGTGGGAAGATTGTCTGGGACCTAGCCTTCCCATTGCTGCAAAAGGGGTACCATATTTATATGGACAACTATTATACCAGTTTGCCCCTTTTCCGCCATCTGTACCTGAAGAAAACCTTGGCCTGCGGTACAGTAAGAAAAAACCGGAAGGGCTTCCCGCAGAGTCTTGTCACCACTCAATTACGAATTGGGGAATCCGCAAGCCTTAGGAACGAGGAGGTAATGGCTTTGAAGTGGAGGGATAGTAAGGACGTTTACATCATGTCCACCATCCACGATGACACCGCAGTGGAAATTCGAAGACGACGCGGTCCCGTTCGAAGTTCCGTTCGAAAGCCTGCTTGTATCCATGAGTACAATAAGTACATGGGGGGATGGATTTAAATGATCAAATGCTGCAGCCCTATCTCCCGACACGAAAGACCCTCTTTTGGTACAAAAAAGTTGCAGTGTACTTTTTCCATTTGGCCATGTACAATGCCTTTGTCACCTATAAAAAGTCCACAACACCACCAATCCCCTTCCTCCAGTTTATTGAGGATATTGCCACTGCCCTGATTTACCAGCAAGGATCCCCCCCAGAAATCATTCGTTCTGATTGTGTCAGCAGACTTCATGAGCGCCATTTCCCTTTCCATATCCCACCATCAGAAACCAGAAGAAGACGCCAAAAAAAGTGTCGGGTGTGTAGCAAAAGAGGAATTAGGAAAGACACCAGTTTCCATTGTACCGATTACCCCTCCCAACCTGGCCTTTGCATTGGAGAATGCTTCAAAATATATCACACTGCCCTAAACTTTTAGCCCATATTTCACTGCTGAATATTTTCCTGCTGCCTCAACCAACCATATCACTGCCTTCCTTGTGAACCGACCCTGGCCTGTATATCGACTATGTCTCTGCCTGCCGTCTGCATTGTTTATCCGCCATGTTTCTGCCTTTCAAGTGAACTGACCCTGGACTGTTTATCGACGATGCCTCTGCCTGCCATCTGCATTGTTTATCCGCCATGTTTCTGCCTTTCAAGTGAACTGACCCTGGACTGTTTATCGATTTTGCCTTAGCCTACCGTCTATTTCTGCCTTTTACCTGCACTGACCTCGGCCTGTTACGACCATGTTTTTTGCCTGCCACTTAGACTGATCCTTTGCCCTGCTACTGTAGTAGTGGGATTCAAAATGACACAGGGGTCTCACTTTTGTGAGGGGCTTCAGAATATAGCGTTCTGATATGAGAAAACCAGTTTTTGGATTTCTCTGGATTTGTAAACTCAGAACAGGGTCTGGAGTCCGGAGGCTTCAAAGCGATTTGGGTGGGAGAAGCCTCTACCCCTGTCCCCATTCTTTCCCGACCGAGGCCCTAAGCTTGATGGTCCTGCCTCCTGCCTGGACCAATACTTTGGCTGTGCTGATCATATCCCTGCCTGCACTGACCCAGGACTTTTTATGGAACATGTGCCTGTTGCCTGGACCAATACTTGGGCTGTACTGACCATATCTCTGCCTGCTGCCTGTACTAATTATGGACAGTATTCCTGCCTGCTGCATGGACAATTCTTTTTCTGCTGCTGACCTGCCTGCTACCTGGACCAATGCTTTGGCTGTGCTGACAATATCTGTGCCTGCTACCTGTACTGACTATGGACAGTATTCCTGCCTGCTGCCTGGACAATCCTTTCACTGTCGCTGTCTACGTTCCTGCCTGCTGCCTGAACCACTGCACTGCTAAAACCACAGGTATTTTTTTGTTTATCCTTTGCTCAGCAGAATGTATTTTGGTATGTATTATGCTATGTGTTAGGGGCCTTCAACAATGTGATAGGTTGTCAGGAATTTATGTGTGTGATTTATGTCCCTAGCCACTTGCCAACCGGCCAATGTATATATACGTTCTCCGTTTAAACCTAAAAACCAGTGTTATGGCAGCAGATAGCTGCCATAACCCTGGTATTTTTTTAAACGGTGGACAGTTGGCTTTCCGATAAGGGTGGTCCCAGCGGCGGATTTGCCGCGGGATCATCCTTCCGGGATGGCGGAAGTGGTGACCCCCCCCCCCTCCCGCCGCGTCCCGGTCCTTTTTCCCGCTAACCGGACCCGCCGGCAGCGGGGAAAACGATCCGGTCCCAGATCCTCATGGACAGGATGTTGAGTGAGGGCAAGCTTGCCCTCACTCGACTCTATGGTCTTGGAGGACCGGAGCTACGGCAAACGTTGTTGCCTAGCAACCAGTTTAAAAGGTCCCATTTTTTTTTTTTTCATTTTATTTTATATTTTTTTTTTTCTATCTTTTAGTGTACTTGTGAGATCTGAGGACTTTTTGACCCCAGATCTTACAAAAAAGAGGTCCTGTTGTGCCTATTTCTATTACAAGAAATGTTTACATTCCTTGTAATAGAAATAAAAATGATCAATTTTTTTTTTTAAACGGTGTAAAAATAAATGATAATAAATAAAATAAATAGTAAAAAAAAAAAAATTAAAGCACCCTGTCCCCGTTAGCTCGCGCGCAGAAGCGGACGCATACGGAAACCCCGCCCACATATGTAAACGGTGTTCAAACCACACATGTGAGGTATCACCGCGATCGTTAGAGCAAGAGCAATAATTTGAGCCCTAGACCTCCTCTGTAACTCTAAGATGGCAACCTGTAGAAATTTTTAAAATGTCGCCTATGGGGATTTTTGAGTACCAAAGTTTGTCGCCATTCCGTGAGCGTGCGCAATTTTGAAGCATGACATGTTGGGTATCTGTTTACTCGGCGTAACATTATCTTTCACATTATGTAAAAAAATTGGGCAAACTTTACTGGTTTCTTATTTTTTAATTAAAAAAAGTGAATTTTTTTAAAAAAAATTGCGTTTGGAAGACCGCTGCGCAAATACGGTGTGATAAAAAATATTGCAATAATCTCTATTTTATTCTCTAGGGTCTCTGCTAAAAAAAAATATATAATGTTTGGGGGTTCTAAGTAGTTTTCTAGTAAAAACAACTGATTTTAGCTTGTAAACACCAAATGTCAAAAATAGGCCTAGGCAAGTGGCTAGGATGCATGACGGTGCTCCTTGGATGTTGGGTCCCTCTATATGGCTAGGCTGTGAAAAAGTCTCACACATGTGGTATCGCCATACTCAGGAGGAGTGGCAGAATGTATTTTGGGGTGTCATTTTTGCTGTATACATGCTATGTGTTAGGAATATCCAATAAATCGACAACTTTGTGTAAAAAAAAAAGGTTTTAATTTTTTTCCCACATTTTCCAAAAACTTGTGGAAAAAAATGACACGTTCAAAAGACCCATAATGCCTCATAGAATATACGTTGGAGTGTTTGCTTTCCAAAATGGGGTCATTTTGTGGGCGTTTCCATTGTCTTGTGCTCTAGGGCCTTCAGAAGTGTGATAGGTAGTCCGAAAATGATGTGTGTAATTTATGCTCCTAGAACGCCTGAAGGTACTACTTGAATGTGGAGTCTCTTTATGTGGCCAGGCTGTGTAAAAGTCTCACACATGTGGTATCGCCATACTCAGGAGGAGTAGCAGAATGTATTTTGGGGTGTAATTTTTGCTATTTACATGCTATGTGTTAGAAATATCCTATAAATTGACAACTTTGTGTAAAAAAAAAAAAAGGTTTTAATTTTTTTCCCACATTTTCCAAAAACTTGTGGAAAAAAAATGACACGTTCAAAAGACCCATAATGCCTCATAGAATATACGTTGGAGTGTTTGCTTTCCAAAATGGGGTCATTTTGTGGGCGTTTCCATTGTCTTGGTGCTCTAGGGCCTTCAGAAGTGTGATAGGTAGTCCAAAAATGATGTGTGTAATTTATGCTCCTAGAACGCCTGAAGGTGCTTCTTGAATGTGGAGTCTCTTTATGTGGCCAGGCTGTGTAAAAGTCTCACACATGTGGTATCGCCATACTCAGGAGGAGTAGCAGAATGTATTTTGGGGTGTAATTTTTGCTATTTCCATGCTATGTGTTAGAAATATCCTATAAATTGACAACTTTGTGTAAAAAAAAAAGGTTTTAATTTTTTTCCCACATTTTCCAAAAACTTGTGGAAAAAAATGACAGGTTCAAAAGACCCATAATGCCTCAAAGAATATACGTTGGAGTGTTTGCTTTCCAAAATTGGGTCATTTTGTGGGCGTTTCCATTGTCTTGGTGCTCTAGGGCCTTCAGAAGTGTGATAGGTAGTCCGAAAATGATATGTGTAATTTATGCTCCTAGAACGCCTGAAGGTGCTACTTCAATGTGGAGTCTCTTTATGTGGCCAGGCTGTGTAAAAGTCTCACACATGTGGTATCGCCATACTCAGGAGGAGTAGCAGAATGTATTTTGGGGTGTAATTTTTGCTATTTCCATGCTATGTGTTAGAAATATCCTATAAATTGACAACTTTGTGTAAAAAAAAAAGGTTTTAATTTTTTTCCCACATTTTCCAAAAACTTGTGGAAAAAAATGACAGGTTCAAAAGACCCATAATGCCTCAAAGAATATACGTTGGAGTGTTTGCTTTCCAAAATTGGGTCATTTTGTGGGCGTTTCCATTGTCTTGGTGCTCTAGGGCCTTCAGAAGTGTGATAGGTAGTCCGAAAATGATATGTGTAATTTATGCTCCTAGAACGCCTGAAGGTGCTACTTCAATGTGGAGTCTCTTTATGTGGCCAGGCTGTGTAAAAGTCTCACACATGTGGTATCGCCATACTCAGGAGGAGTAGCAGAATGTATTTTGGGGTGTAATTTTTGCTATTTCCATGCTATGTGTTAGAAATATCCTATAAATTGACAACTTTGTGTAAAAAAAAAAGGTTTTAATTTTTTTCCCACATTTTCCAAAAACTTGTGGAAAAAAATGACAGGTTCAAAAGACCCATAATGCCTCAAAGAATATACGTTGGAGTGTTTGCTTTCCAAAATTGGGTCATTTTGTGGGCGTTTCCATTGTCTTGGTGCTCTAGGGCCTTCAGAAGTGTGATAGGTAGTCCGAAAATGATATGTGTAATTTATGCTCCTAGAACGCCTGAAGGTGCTACTTCAATGTGGAGTCTCTTTATGTGGCCAGGCTGTGTAAAAGTCTCACACATGTGGTATCGCCATACTCAGGAGGAGTAGCAGAATGTATTTTGGGGTGTAATTTTTGCTATTTCCATGCTATGTGTTAGAAATATCCTATAAATTGACAACTTTGTGTAAAAAAAAAAGGTTTTAATTTTTTTCCCACATTTTCCAAAAACTTGTGGAAAAAAATGACAGGTTCAAAAGACCCATAATGCCTCAAAGAATATACGTTGGAGTGTTTGCTTTCCAAAATTTGGTCATTTTGTGGGCGTTTCCATTGTCTTGGTGCTCTAGGGCCTTCAGAAGTGTGATAGGTAGTCCGAAAATGATATGTGTAATTTATGCTCCTAGAACGCCTGAAGGTGCTACTTCAATGTGGAGTCTCTTTATGTGGCCAGGCTGTGTAAAAGTCTCACACATGTGGTATCGCCATACTCAGGAGGAGTAGCAGAATGTATTTTGGGGTGTAATTTTTGCTATTTCCATGCTATGTGTTAGAAATATCCTATAAATTGACAACTTTGTGTAAAAAAAAAAGGTTTTAATTTTTTTCCCACATTTTCCAAAAACTTGTGGAAAAAAATGACACGTTCAAACGACCCATAATGCCTCATAAAATATACGTTGGAGTGTTTGCTTTCCAAAATGGGGTAATTTTGTGGACTTTTCCATTGTATTGGTGCTCTAGGGCCTTGAAAAGTGTGATAGGTAGTAAGAAAGTTTTATGTGTATTTATGCTCCTAGAACGCCTGAAGGTGCTTCTTGGACGTGGAGTCTCTTTTTGTGGCCAGGCTGTGTAAAAGTCCCACACATGTGGTATCGCCATACTCGGAAGCAGTAGCAGAATGTATTTTTGGGTGTAATTTTTGCTGTGTACATGCTATGTGTTAGAAATAGCTTATAAATTGACAACTTTGTGGGAAAAAAAAGAAAAAAAAAATTTTTCTTAATTTTCCCAAGAATTGTGGGAAAAAATTACAACTTCAAAAAACCCACCATGCCTCTTACTAAATACCTTGGACTGTCTATTTTACAAAAAGGGGTCATTTGGGCGGTATTTGTACTGTCCTGACATTTCAGGGCCTCAAGAAAGGAGATAGGCAGTCAGTACATCTGGTGTGATCAATTTTCAGTAATTGGTACCATAGCTTCTAGACTCAATAACTTTCACACAGACTAAATAATATACACTAATTTGGGTTAATTTTACCAGAGACATGTAGCAGTATACATTTTGGCCTAAATGTATGAAGAAAAATTTATTTTTTGCAAAATTTTATAATTGAAACTAAAAAAAAAGTGGTTTTTTTTTTTCAAAATTTTTGCTCTTCTTTTGCTTATATCACGAAAAAAAAAAAAATCCCAGTTGTGATCAAATACCACCAAAAGAAAGCTCTATTTGTGTGAAAAAAATGATAAAAATTTTGTTTGGTTACAGTGTAGCATGACTGAGCAATTGTCATTCAAAGTGTGAGAGTGCTGAAAGCTGAAAATTGGTCTGGGCAGGAAGGGGGTCTAACTGCTCTGTATGGAAGCGGTTAAAATTCAGACACATTATTTATACTCCACGTGAGGATATCCCCTCCAGATCATATTACCTTAACAATACAAACTGAAAAACAGGAATATAATTAACACAGCTAAACAACAGCCAACATTAGGTTAATTAAACAATTAGTCTCCTGGGTGACTCAGTGCCCACCCAGACCATTTAGCACCAAGCCCCCAACCCTCCCTGGATACAAAGTACAATGCACATTATCATAAGCATAATCATCCCACAATGGTTGAATAACAAGGTACAGGGGTCACAATATTAATCACCTGTTCAAGAGATGAGCAGACAGACAGAAACAATAGGTGAGCCAATTAATAATAAACACATAACAAACAGTGATCTCACCCCACCTTAGACTAGTAGGCAACAGAAGACCCAGGACTGTCCAAATAATCTCATTAACCAGCTTTCTTTTCACATACATCTGTTCACTGAGTTTTAAGTTGGCAGAGACTACCATGACTTCCTTGACTGTTAAATGTAATAATGTAATCTTGCATTATATACAGTAACAGGACATCTTCCGAAATGCTTGTAGCTCCCTCGAATGCCAGGGTCCTTGGTCAGTAGCCTGCAGTCCCCTTGCAAAAGCCTCTGTCCCGGTTGGGTCTGTAACACAATGCATAGTGCAGGGAGCCAGAGGAAGGAGAGTTATCTGAAGAATAAAGCAGGAGTGTGTGGTGTACAGGAAGAGAAGCAGAAATATCCATGAGTTGAGCTGTGCTGCGTGGGGAGGAGAGAATCCCTGGGGGCCTTGGGGTGGGGACAAAACTGCTGGATGATGGCAGAGTGAACTATATATGACATATTCCTGACCGCTGCACACCAGGCTGTATATCACATACCACTACACTCTAAGTACATTATATACTCCTGACCACTGCACTCTAAGCTATCTGGCAACCACCTAACAACTGTACTTCTATTTTCTCCATCAACCTATCCCCCAAAGTTATTACCTCTTGTATCTCTTGACCCTCCCTCTTAGATTGTTAGCTCTAAAGAGCAGGGCCCTCTGATTCCTACTATATTAAAGTGCATTGTATGCGTTCTGTACTGCAGTCACGTGTATTGAATTTAATTGCAGGACAGTTGCAGGGTGCCTCCATAGACCTGCATTAGCCACATTCGGTAAAAGCAACACCCACCGAAAGTGACACACTGTTTAATTCTCAATACAAAGCACAGCATCGCAGCCACAGCAATGTTTACAGTCTTGCTGCTGCATGTCACCGTTCAGATGGGTAGTAAGGGGGTAGTAGAAACTTGGCACAACTACCTGGTTTTACTGCCCCCTTACCATATGTGTGAATGAAGCCAAAGACACAGTTAGCTGTACCATCTGTAGCCAGGTACTGGGCTGTGACAGTATGGAGCAGGAGACATTGCTCCCTATCTACCTCTCTCCCTCTTCTGTGATATTGTTGTACTGCAAAACTTTCCCATAGACTTAAAAGCAGAGCCTGGAATCCTGGGAGGTGTAGTCCAAAGCAGCATAAATGTATTGGAACAACTGACTCTCTGAACTACAGGTTCCAATTGACTCTGAGCAGCAGGAGCAACTACTGGGGGCTTTTTATTCAGCTGCCCAGGAAAGCTCATTCTCTTGGCGCCACAGAGTCTATGTGCACACACTCACCTGTTTGTACTATTGACTGTGAGCAGGAGATCAAGCCAGTTTCATGCGAGCCCAAGGTTGGGAGCAAGATCACTGGAGATTCAGCACCACTGCTAGCCCTGCTGAACTTGCAAGCCAGAGCAGTCATCCAACCCTTCACTTCAGCCAACTGAATTTCAGCATAACCAGAACAAGGCCGAGGGCCCCCTCTCTTTTAACACAAGAGCCGTTCGCCACCTCTGAGCGTCTACTGGCCCATTTTTGCCCTGTTAGCATTAACCAAGTTGCTAAGGGTAGGCCAATTTAGTGTCCCCAATCTGCACCCCTTCTATAGCAACCCTGTACCTCACTACCATCGCATCTATACCGCACCATTACCAACCCTGAGCTGTGGTTGTACTGCACTGTTACTATGTCTGGCCGACTCTATTTCACTTTGTACTGAACTGTATTGCACCTTCCATCATCTTACTGCATGCAGGTTTAAGACTATCATAAGTGCACCAACGCTAAATTAAAGGATCTCAACGATAGCCGGCAGAAGATCAACTTAAAGAACTGCCCCTTTCATCCATCTTGCAAGTTCCCTTCATCTCCTTAACTGTTGTCATTCAATTCTGACAGTGCCTACACAATTGGTTTAGTCCCAGCATAGTCCCCATTACTGGCAGTATAGTCCCGACAGCTTCAGCCAACTGAATTGCAGCATAACCAGAACAAGGCCGAGGGCCCCATTTCTTTTAACACAAGAGCCTATCGCCACCTCTGAGCGTCAATGAGAGGGCTACTGGCCCATTTTTGCCCTGTTAGCATTAACCAAGTTGCTAAGGGCAGGCCAATTTATTGTCCCCAATCTGCACCCCTTCTATAGCAACCTTGTACCTCACTACCATAGCATCTATGCAAATATTAGCTTGGATCAAGCTTTTTTGCTGCTCACTGTTGCACTTCAGGTGGTGCTGCTACTGTTTATGCTGACCTGGGCATTTCATGTCATTTTATGCGTAACCCTTATTGTTAGTCATTTTGTATGCTGAACTGTGTTACCACAATTGCCAGTATATTTGCATTTTCTTGGTTATCAACTTTACTGAGTGATAATACATTAGGACTACCTTTGCTAACTGGCTTGGTGCCTGCTTTTAATATAGAAATATTACTGGGTAACAGTAATTATTTACTATGCTTCACTATGTTTACTTGCTTTAAAGTCAACTTGGTGCTTTTATAGGAGATGAGGCCATTAGGAAGGTCAAGACAAAGAGTAGAAGACCCATCTTATTCGACGACTTCTGCGGGGGGTAGCATTCACTGCTGTATTTTGGCCTAGGCCGACAAGGCCTAGGCCTAGGGCGGCACTTTGCGGGGGGCGGCAAAAAAGAGGCCCCCCCAGCATAAAAAAACCCGATCTGAGACATGTCTGCAGTGCTCCGGGAGTCCGGTCATCTTATGTGCGAGTCGCGCCTCCTTGTCAGCTCCTGTCACTCACCTGGTCCTTGCCTGCCTCCCGCCGCCTCCCACACACACAGTCCGGCTTTCAGTAGGGGCGTACTTGCAAGGGAGGGAGGAACTCGCGCCCCCATAGAGCCGCAGTGAGTGGCCAAACCTGCTGCACTTCAATCAGTGGGTGGGGGCGGAGCCTAATGCTCCGCCTACCCTCCTCCGTGCGGCCTGTGGGATACTAGCTTCCCCCTGCCGCGGGGCGTGGTCTATGTCGAGGACGAGGAGGAGAGCGAGGAGGACAAGGGAACCCCCGGCCAGTCCAGGATGATCCTACAGCACAGCAAGTAGGAACGATTTTAGGTTACCCCCACCACTGCTATATTGGCAATTGCAATAAATAATAACATTTAAGTTTTGCAGCAAATATATGTTCAACAAAAAATATGGAGCAGTTAGCAGTACAATACATGAACTTTCACTCCATGAGAGCTGTTAAATGAGTTTGCATTGGTTTCAGCATGTGCAAAGTACTCCATGCATGCTGAAATCAATGCAAACTCATTTAACAGTTCTCAGGAAGTGAAAGTTCATGCACTGTACTGCAAAGTGCAGTGCTCCAAGCTTTAACCACTTCTTGACTGGAAGATTTTCCCCCTTAATGACCAGGCCATTTTTTGCAATTCAGGACTGCATTACTTTAACGGACAATTGCGCGGTCATGCGACACTGTACCCTAAAAAAATGTATGTCCTTTTTTTTCCCACAAATAGCTTTTTCTGGTGGTATTTGATAACCTGTGTGATTTTTATTTATTGCGCTATAAACAAAAAAAAGTGCAACAATTTTTTCTTCACATTCTGCTATATAACATTCCCAAAAAAAATTAAAAAATCTAAATCTTTCATCCTTTTAGACCAATTTCTTTTCTGCTACATATTTTTGGTAAAAGCATACTCTGATTGGTTTGTGCAAAAGTTATCGCATCTATAAACTAGGACAAAGATTTATGTCATTTTTATTTATTAATTTTTTTTTACTAGTAATGGCGGCGATTTGCGATTTTTTTGCGGGAACATTGCGGCGGACAGATCGGACCCCTAACTGACATTTTTGACACTTTTGGGGGTACCAGTGACATTACTACAGTAATCAGTGCTATAAATATGCACTGTTACTGTAATAATGACACTGACAGGGAAGGGGTTAACACCAGGGGCGATAAAAGGGTTAAGTGTTAAGAGCCTAGCGGGTGTTTTCTAACTGTATCGGGGAGGGACTTGTGAAATTACCATAGAGACCTGTGATCCTATATAGAAGGATCACAGGCGCTCTATGATAATTTCAGAGAGAAGAACGGTCGGCGATGTTTACAACATCTTACCGTTCTCTCTCAGCAGGGAGCAATTGCGGCCACCGGCCCTATGGATTGGTATCCCCGCTGCCTAGTGAGGGCCCCAGGAGCGCTCCCGCGAACCGATGTACCCATACATCGGTTCGCACAGCTGAGCCAGCTTGCCGCAGTAAATCTGCGGTAGGCGGTCAGCAAGTGGTTAACCACTTGCCGACCGCCCGATGCAGTTTTACTGAGGCAAGCTGGCTCAGCTGTGCGAACCGATGTAGTACTACATCGGTCGCGCACGTGGTTCTAGGGGGCCGCCCCCACTAGGCAGCAGGACTCCGATGCACAGGGCCGGTGGCCACAATCGCTCCCCGCTGAGAGAGGCCGGTCAGATGTTGTAAACATAGCCGACCGTTCTTCTTTCTGAAATTATCATAGAGCGCCTGTGATCCTTCTATATATATATAATGGTAATTTCAAATTCCCCCCACAGTTAATAAACACTCCCCTAGGCTTACATTTAACCCCTTGATCACCCACTAAGTTAACCCCTTCCCTGGCAGTGTCATTAGTACAGTGACAGTGCATATTTTTATAACTGATTACTGTAGTAATGTCACTGGTCCCCCCAATGTCAAAAATGTAAAGTTAGGGGTCCGATCTGTCCGCCGCAATGTACAATGTAATATAATACAATACAATGTACAAATATACAAGTGGGCACTTTGTACCCACCTTTAATGTACAGAGAGGAGGAGGTGGAGATCTAAGAGGAAAAGGTGAAGCCTAAAGAGGAAGGAGAGTGGTTTACTTTTGACAGGGCGGGACTGAAACAGGTCGGGGAGTGGCCTTGAATGGAAAGGGTGGGTCGCAGTTAAATTAGGGGGTGCACAAAGGTAGTCTGGCCTAGGGCAGCACAAAACCTAAATACACCACTGGTAGCATTACACATCTATGGTCTTTTTCTTTGCCTATCTTTGCATCCAGAAATGAGTGATCTTGTAAAAGACCTTACAGACCCCCAGACATCAGTGAACTGGCAGCTACAATTCCACATTTAAGGCTCCCTGAGACCTGACTATAGATTTTTTTCAGTAAGTAAAATGTTGAAGTAATAATGTGCACTGTATTATGAATTCAAATGCAAAATTATATACTTGAAATGTTGTTTCAAATTCTCTTTGCTTTGTGCCCAGTGGCTAAAGAATATTCTGAATCCTTCCACTGCTAAATGTTTTGCTACTAAATAAAGGACCAGAACAGTCATATAAATCTGCTTTTTATATGATCTTTATAATACTGTTATTTGCTTTTAATCTCATATTCCTCTGAGCACTCATTATAATCTCTCTCGTTCTGTGTTCATACACAAAGAAATTTAAGTCGTGTTTCTTCCTTCTAGGGATGAGAGCGAAATTTTAGCGAAACCATCCTTTAGGAATAAGCTTTACAAAAGACCCAGATCTCTCCATGCGCTGGACTTATGAAGAATGAGGTTCGGGTTTTCCACTACCACGGGTTCACATCAGATCTAACAAGGTCAAACGTCGCAACCCCAAGTTATAGCCCCAAATCGGCCAATTGTAGGCTTGTTAGTATGATGTTTCCGACAGCCGACAGCGCATTTTCGGCCGAACAGAATCTGTCGTGCAGGCATTAAAATTTTTGTTGGCCAACACCAGAACGGCTGATTTTTCGTCAGTCAGTACAGATTTCGGCCGACAATCAGCAGATTTGCAAGACTGGGCATGCTCAGAAAAGAAAAAACACACGGAAAGTTAACCATCACATGACATCACTTCTGCAGTCGGCTGTTGTTGGCCGACAAAATTCGTGTGCAGTCTTTTGCACTTTTCAACAGACAAGACAGCCCTGGACAAAAGACGGCCGATCGGTCGGCTGACGATCGGTACGTGTGTATGAGGCATTAGATTATCCAGCCCACTTACCAAGGTTACGTTTAGAGATTGGGTGTCATGGACTTTCAGAAGCACTTCTTTTAACCATGTAAGTGGTATAACACCACCCTTTTTTGCTTGATTTGGTTGCATTCATTATTGCCCACCGAATGTGACAGGGGGGGTTATTTTTGCTGCTGTCGCGAAGCAAAGCATCATTGCTGTGACATGTGTACACCCCCATCCTTTGCAGCTTAAGGAGGGGAAGCAAAAACACAGCTCAGTGGAAAGTGTTGATAGTTTAAAAAAAAATCTAAGGCCCCTTTCACACAGGCGCAGAGCCCAGCGGCCTCCATTCTGCTCAGCTGGGGATCGATCCGCCGATCCCCGCTTACCAGGCGGGTGACAGCTCTGTCTCCGCTCTGTGTGCAGAGACGGAGCTGTCAGATCTCTGCTGTCCTCTATGGGGAAATCAGATGAGAACGGACCGCCTGTTCATTCTCATCCCATCCCATCTGATCCTCCAGATGGATGGAAAATAGGGTTTCTATGCGTCCGGATTTCATGGACCGGATTGGATCGGCGAGCAGCGGGTCTCAGCGGAGATATCTCCGCTAACACCTGCTGCTGCCCTATAGGGATGCATGGAGCATCCGATCAGGTCCGCCTGAAAAACTGACAGGTGGATCGGATCACCTGTGTGAAAGGGGCCTTAGATGGGCATCTTAGCAAACACGATATACAGGGATATGCAAAGTGATAGTGGCATAAACACACACACATACACCCACACAGGTTGAACTGGATGGACTGGTGTCTTTATTCAATCTTGCCAACTATGTAACTATTTAACTATGTAATTGCCAGGTTTTAATTACAATCTGAATTAGCCCTATAAAAGGGTGAGGTCACAGCAGCCATACTGACAATACTGACAATGAGCTCATATAGGAAAAGCATAGGGAGTACTGCAGATAAAGGAGAAATGACTCTAGTGCTTGTGGGCATTGGTAGTTACGTTGCAGTAGATGTAAACACTAAGCCTTGGTTCACAGTGCTGCGGTGTAGAATCCGCATGTAATTTGCACAAGAATCTCAGCACATTCCTGTGTGAATTACATGTGGTGTCTCTGGGGTGCAATTTGAGCCATGTATTTGTATGGCTCAAATCGCACTGAATTCACACCAAACAGATGCAGGACTCTTTTTTTGTCCACACCAGAATCGGATTGCATTGGTATTTACACCCATGCGATCCAATTCTGCAAATCGCGCCTCATTTTGCAAACTGATTGCAGGATGTCATTAACTTAACATACACTCTGCAGTCAGTTTACATTGACGGGATGCAATTTAGATGCAGTGCTGAATTTGTATCTAATTTGCTGTGAATTCGCACCGCATCTAGTGTGAAACTAGGTTTATGGCTCATTTTCACTTTCAGCTGGGGGTAGTAAAAATAGGCAGTTCAGCCATGGATATACAAACCCCAATCACCAGCCTAAACCCAACACAGCAGCCAGAGAAGGTTGTACACATTCTGAAAAGAATCGTGGCTGTGGCAAAAATGATACCCTTGCTGCCTAAAGTGACCTCTTTAAATGAAAGGGGCAATGCTGCAACTGTTCTGCAACCGCATGGGTTAAAACAGGCGCTAAGGGGTCAACATATTGCCTCTGAACAACCTGTCAGTCTCCTTCGGGAAAGTAATGCATCGTAGATTGCTTTACAGAGGAACAGCAAGGGCTGCAGCAAATGTGATCGCACCCTTACTGAATATCATATAGGTAGCAAAATACTATGTACTGTATATTAGAAAATTTGGGGGGGGGGGGTACTTTATCATCCTTTGGTACTTATTTCTCAAAGAGTGTTAGATGGAGGTCATGGACAAAGGCTGATATTGCCACATATCAAACCCTTAAATAATTATTATATAAAATAGTATGTACAGTATCTCACAAAAGTAAGTACACCCCTCACATTTTTGTAAATATTTTATTATATCTTTTCATGTGACAACACTGAAGAAATGACACTTTGCTACAATGTAAAGTAGTGAGTGTACAGCTTGTATAACAGTGTAAATTTGCTATCCCCTCAAAATTACTCAACACACAGCCATTAATGTCTAAACCGCTGGCAACAAAAGTGAGTACACCCCTAAGTGAAAATGTCCAGTTCGGGCCCAATTAGCCATTTTCCCTCCCTGGTGTCATGTGACTCGTTAGTGTTACAAGGTCTCAGGTGTAAATGGGGAGCAGGTGTGTTAAATTTGGTGTTATCGCTCTCACTCTCTCATACTGGTCACTATGGTCACTGGTGCTACATAAAGATGGCCTAGGCTAAAAGAAGGTTTCCAAGACCCTGAAACTGAGCTGCAGCACTGTGGCCAAGACCATACAGCGGTTTGACAGGACAGGTTCCACTTAGAACAAGCCTCGCCATAGTCAACCAAAGAAGTTGAACTCACGTGCTCTGCGTCACATCTAAAGGTTGTCTTTGGGAAATAGACAAATGAGTGCTGCCAGCAGTGCTACAGAGGTTGAAGGAGTGGGGGGTCAGCCTGTCAGTGATCAGACCATATGTCGCACACTGCATCAAATTGGTCTGCATGGCTGTCATCCCAGAAGGAAGCCTCTTCTAAAGATGCTGCACAAGAAAGTCCGCAAACAGTTTGCTGAAGACAAGCAGACCAAGGATATGGATTACTGGAACAATGTCCTGTTGTCTGATGTGACCAAGATAAACATATTTGGTTCAGATGGTGTCAAGCATATGTGGCGGCAAACAAGTGAGAAGTACAAAGACAAGTGTGTCTTGCCAACAGTCAAGCATGGTGGTGGGGGTGCCATGGTCTGGGGCTGCATGAGTGCTGCCAGCACTGGAGAGCTACAGTACCTTGAGGGAAACATGAATGCCAACATTTACTGTGACATATACTGAAGCAGAGCATGATCCCCTCCATTCGGAGACTGGGCCGCAGGGTAGTATTCTAACATGATAACGACCCCAAACACACCTCCAAGATGACCACTGTCTTGCTAAAGAAGCTGTGGGTAAAGGTGATGGACTGGCCAAGCATGTCTCCAGATTTAAACCCTATTGAGCATCTGTGGGGCATCCTCAAATGAAAGGTGGAGGAGCGCAAGGTCTCTAACATCCACCAGCTCTGTGATGTCATCATAAAGGAGCAGAAGAGGATTCCAGTGGCAACCTTTGAAGCTCTGGTGAACTCCATGCCAAAGAGGGTTAAGGCAGTGCTGGAAAATAATGGTGGCCACACAAATTATTGAAACTTTGGGCCCAATTTGGACACTTTAACTTTTTTGTTGAGTTATTTTTAACGGACAGCAAATGGGCCTTATTTGGACATTGTCACTTAGATAAGACATTAATGGCTGTGTGTTGAGTTATTTTGAGGGGACAGCAAATTTACACTGTTATACAAGCTGTACACTCACTACTTTACATTGTAGCAAAGTGTCATTTCTTCAGTGTTGTCACATAAAAAGATATAATAAAATATTTACGAAAATGTGTGGGGTGTACTCACTTCTGTGAGATACTGTATGTAGGGAGATATTGGGGCGTATTCTTACATCGGGGTTTAAAAAAAAAAAAAAAAAACATTGCTTTATTCCAGGGTTTTACCATAAAACAAGTTTCTCAATATCAAAAGGATAATAATAGTGGTCAAGTAGGCAACCTTTTTCATACTCTATGGTCCTGTGAAAGTCTTACTAGTTTTTGGAACCAAGTATTTGGTCTAATCTCTTCTCTTACAGGCATTTTAACCCCACCCAATCCAGCTTTGGCCCTACTAAACCTGGAGATTGGGAACTTTTCATCCACATTTTGTTTGGTAGTCGCCCACATATTGCTAGCATCCAGAATGGTAATAACCAGATATTGGAAAACAGTAGAGTGCTCTATCCGATCTATTACTGTATCAGATGTATTCTGTACAATGTTTTTACATGATGTTATATCTGGTTTGTGGTATGGAATATAGCAAGTATCAGTATCATCTGTATTCAAGTTTAAAACCTAATAAAAAGCCTATTGAACGAAAATTATAATAATAAAACCTGCTTCCAAAGATTCACAAAGTAGAAGTGTCCAGAATAAATAGTGATACCATGTGTACTGTAGGTAGGTAGATGTTTTATCAATCCAACTTGTTTATTGGAGCAAAGTCTACCTTTCCAATGATGCAAATGCAGATCATTTAAATTCCATATATACATACTGAGAACAATCACAAAGGAATCATAAAAACATGAAGATTGTGATGTATCCCTGTTCTTCAGATGTGACCCCCACATTGGGAAAGGTAATACATGGGAGAAAGGGTAGAGGCAGGGTAGAGCATGCAGGTAATAACCTATGTGTGGGATTCCTGCCACCACCACTGTTCAGTCCACAACTAAAATAAAAACATAAAAACACTGTGCACCCAAAATACTGCACACCCTCACCTCCGATGCACTGCAGCTCCCTGTCTTAGACCCACATACCCAATTTTTTCAACCATATCAGAGCTATAGCTCTTTGGCATTGTTTGGCAACAATTGGGCATCAGCAGGACAGTACGAAGAAAGAATGCTAGTCTTATGCCCCATACACACGTGCAGATTATCTGAAGACTTTTGTCTGCAGACTTACCAAAACCATATAATATGAGGTCAAACCTAAACACTTTCAATTTGTATGCAATCCGGCAGGCCCTTGCACTACAAAGAAAAGGTAAATCTGAAGACAAAAGTCTTCAGATAATCTGCACGTGTGTATGGGGCATTAGGAGCATATTTATCTAGTAGCTAATCAGACATTCACCAAATATTTACTGTAGGTGAATCTTCCTGGTACACCACCAGTCAACATTTGGTAAAAGTCACACTCATTACCATAGGTGCGCGCACAGGGTCTGCCAGGTGTGCCTGGGCACACCCTGTGTGGCACAGATTCCCCCTGTTTAAACCCCTGATATTTCACCAAAGCCCCCTAACACAAAAATAAAAAAATAAAAAAATAGAAAAAATAAAATTTTAAAAAATAATAAAAAATAAATATTACAAATAAAAACTACTGACACCATCCACTTCCCTACTGACACTAATGTCTACACTACTGATACTGTCCTCTGCTCTACTGACACTGTGAGTAAATATATACATTCACACACACACATACAGGTGCATCTCAATTAGAATATAATCAAAAAATTAAATTATTTCAGTAATTCAATTCAAAAAGTGAAACTTACATATTTTATATAGATGCGTTACATACAGAGTGATATATTTCCAGCATTTCTTTCTTTTAATTTTGATGATTATGGCTTATAGCTACTGAAAACCCCAAATTCAGTATCTCAGAAAATTTGAATATTACATAAGACCAATGAAAAAAAAGGATTTTTAATACGGAAATGTTGGCTTACAGAAACGTATGTCCATATACAGTATAGTATGCACCTAATACTAAGTCCTTTGCATGAATGCAGGGTGACATGGAGGCGAAAAGCCTGTGGTACTGCTGAGGTGTTATGGAAGCCCAGGTTTCTTTATTAGCGGCCTTCAGTTTCCTTGCATTGTTGGGTCTGGTGTCTCTCATCTTCCTTTTGACTAAACCCCACAGATTCTCTATGGGGTTTAGGTCAGATGAGTTTGTTGGCCAATCAAGCTGAGTGATACCATGATTATTAAACCAGATATTGGTACTTTTGGCAGTGTGGGCAGGTGCCAAGTCCTGCTGGAAAATGAAATCAGCATCTCCATAAAGCTGGTCAGCAGAGGGAAGCATGAAGTGCTCTAGAATTTCCTGCTAGAGGGCTGCACTGACTTTGAACTTGATAAAACACAGTGGACCTACACCAGCAGATGACATGTCTCCCCAAATCATCACTGACTGTGGAAACCTCACATGGACCTTATGCAACTTGGATTATGTGCCTTTCCACTATTCCTCCAGATTCTAGGACCATGAGGTCCAGTGGGAAGTTTCCACAGTCAGTGGTGATTTGGGGAGCCATGTCATCTGCTGGTGTTGGTCCACTGTGTTTTATCAAGTTCAAAGTCAGTGCAGCCCTCTAGCAGGAAATTCTAGAGCACTTCATGCTTCCCTCCACTGACCAGATTTATGGAGATGCTGATTTAATTTTCCAGCAGGACTTGCATACTATACTGTACATGGACATAATTTTCAGTAAGCCAACATTTCTGTATTACACATTATTTTTTTTTTCTATTGGTCTTATGTAATATTCCAATTTTCAAAGATACTGAATTTTGGGTTTTCACTAGCTGTAAGCCATAATCATCAAAATTAAAAGATAGAAATGCTAGAAATATATCACTGTGTGTGTAATGAATCTATATAATATATGAGTTTCACTTTTTGAATTGAATTACTAAAATAAATTAATTTTTTGATGATTTTATTTGATTTTTTGAGATGCACCTGTGAGTGTTTGAGCTTTGAGGTGCACCCCTTAATACAATAGGCCGCATACACCTATGCTCACTACCTTATAAATATGCCCCTTAGTGTGCAAGCAGACCAGAACCTAGGAGCTGTTCTACAGAAAAGTCCACCACTCCTAACAGGATGTGCAAGTAAATAGTAGATGGCTCCTTGGACTCTGCGTCTGAGGTATTGGACTAATTATCAACTCTGGCACCCCATTTTCAAAACAAGAATAGGCCTCAATATAGACACAAGACAGTTTTAATATGTCAGCTTCTCAGGCGCAAATCCTCTTACTGTACTAAAGGCCCTCTATGACATGACAAATGCAGCCAGAGTAGTTACTTTGAAAGAATAATGGGTAATCTCCAGCCAGTGGTTGTTTTGTTTTGTGTCTTTTAAGGGTATTTGTGGTAAAAGCAAAGAAGCATAAAAACATCTGTAGTATAAAATGTGTTTTACTAAACAAAAATGTTGCACAGATAATTGTAGGAAACACAATTCAAGGTATACAAAGTATTACGAAATATGCCTACAACATGCACAAGCTATCTATCCTCCCTAGCAAATAAGCATGTACAGTTTATGTGATGGACATACACTAAACAATTACTTAACTTAGTTTTTCCTAGTAATGGAGTCTTTATTTAGGATCTCTCCAGACAGCTCCTTGCTTTTTGGAGTCCTGCAAAACAACTAGTGCTTCCTTTGTTTAGCGTATGGCTGTGTTCAAGTCCTCTTTCCCCTCCCTTACTTCCTGTAGCATCACTTCCTGCCCTAAGCTCATGAACCAGTCCAACACGTTCATTAGCACATGAATAGGGAGAGGCTAGCTTCTAAAAATAATACATCATTTTTATATTTATGCTATACAAATTACTAAAAAAGCCATAAAACACAGTGGTACATACTTGACACCTAGTAAATCTATTTTTTAATTAATGGCCTTGCTATCCCTGTCTTGACCAGGGCAGGAACACCCTCATGAGAAAAAAAAAATAAAATAAAATAAAAATTATTAAAAAATAAATTAATTGTTACACAATTTTTAACAAAAATAAAGCACAAAAAACAGTTAGTAGTGGAAAAATGTTAACGTGGAACCACCCAGGCCTAAGGAGGGAAGCCTCAAGCACCCTCCAGTATGTAAGCCCCCCATTTTTACTATGTACTATCTACTGTTACTAAAGTGGCTAAATGCCTGGAGGGGAAATGGGAGAGGAATTCAAGATTTGTGGTATCTGCTGACTAATCATAAAAAATAAACTATAAAAAAAGAAGAAAATATGTCGTTTACTTTAACGAACAGCCACGCGGTAAGAAACCGCATAAAATATCCATTGACAACATATTCAGGTGGACAGCATTACACTTCACATATTTATATATTTATAATTTAACTCTGTATATTACCTGGAGGTTCCCTTTATAAAATAAAATACTCAAATCTCATGACAATCCTTTTCAATAGAAGTAATCTAGTAAGATCCTTTCTAAACCATTTGCAGACACTTAGAATCCAGCAATTTCCTCCATGTCCTCACAAACCTCATTTTTATCTCCCCAATTTGAAGAACACATCTTGCCGGGTCTAACATCTCATCTGAGGCTGAGAAATATCTCAATCTTTAAAATGCAGTTATTTAAATTGCAGTAATAAATATGCACATAAGCACAGTATGGGCAGCATTAAATATGCAGTGAAGTCATTACTCCATAATCGAGGCAGTAAGCCTTGTGTCATTTCCACTTTCAATCTCTTTGCACTAGATCCATACTCATTTGCATGCCCACCACCAGTCTGAAAATAGAAGGATTCTGAGTCAAAGTCCACATAGAGTTTGGTACTTTTTCTAACCCTTCTGATTAAAGCCAGACTCTGACACCCTTTGTTATACATGTCACTGGGAAGCCAGGGAAGTGAAATAATTATTTTCTTAGGCAAAGTACGGACAAGCCATTTGAAAGCTAAACTGAAGGCAGATATAAAAAAAAGTTATACATTCATTGAAAATATTACTCTATTTATAAGGGCTGCTGTTTAAAGAGACCCTGTTGCTATACTAAACTTTCCCAAGAGGGTAAAACTGTATAATTAGAGTGTAAATACTTATTTCTCCTGCTGCCTATGCTGAATGGCACTCCATTCATATGAGATCATTCCCCAGAGTCCACTCAAGACTAACACTTCTGGGATTGTTGATCTCTTGGATCCCCCTCAACTCTCACTGGATCCTCTTGCTGACCTCCATGCCATTACTGTCTTCGGCCAATTCGATACCAGCCAATTAATGCTGGGGATGAGCATAAAAGATAAGCAGAGGGATGGCCTTATTGGAGCTGCTGCTTTTCCTTCATTATCCAATCTGTAGGTTAGGGGGTGTGTTCTTGACTAAGCTGTATTGCTGCTGCAGTAAAAGTTTCTCAAGATCTGGCTGTGTCGTTGTCTGGCTTGGCTGCACTGAATTACAACACAGTTTACATAAATGTAAAGGTGAGGTGGAGTTAAAGCAGTTCTACAAATACAGGAGCTGCTGACGTTTAATAAAAGGACACTCACCTGTTCAGTGTCCAGCACCGTCCTCACCCAAACAGTTTTTTCGCTGGGCTTCAGGTCCCTGGTGGTGGCATGTTTGCTGTGGGTAGCCGGCTGTGATTCCTTGTGGCTTCACAGTCTGCTGCACACTGTGTAGGGGCGAGCCTGGCTGCGCATTGTGAATGGTCCCACAGCTTTCTGGGACCTGCGATGTGTACCTGCCATCTCCCTCCATCTGCCATGGTTATCCAACCTGAAATGGAAGATGGTACCTGTCAAGAACAGGTACCCCCCCCCAATAAAGGACCAAAAGTAGAAGGGGGGGGCATACAGCGGAACTTCCTTTGTAGGGTGGCGTATTAACCCCCCCCCCCACAGAAAATTAATATACTTGCAGCTTACCAGCCCTTAAAAATTGTGGATGCAATATTTTTATTTTTTTAGCTCTTTTTCCTTTATTTTACATGGTCACCTGCCCAGTGTAGCACCCCTCAGTAGGCTACTAGTTTTAGGTAGATTTAAGTTTTGGCTTCCATGTAACCAATGACAACAGTTATTGTTTAGTACTGTAAAAGGACACTCACCTGTTCAGTGTTCAGCGATGTCCTTACCCAATCTGGTTCTTCGCTGGTCTTTGGGGCGCTGGTGGCGGCATGCTTGCTGTGGGCAGCCGGCTGTGATTCCTTGTGGCTTCACAGTCAGCTGCTCATTGTGTATGGGCAAGTCGCGCTGTGCTTTGTGACTGGTCCTATTGCCTTCTCGGAACTGCGACATGTCCCAGAAGGTTGCAGGCAGGGAGAGGGGGAGGAACAAACCATGCCACCGGCTGGAGAAGAAAGAAGAAAATGTGGTCCTTCTGTAAGGGTGTACTACGGTAACTGTATTAAGGCACCAACCTGAAAGAGTTAATGAATATATTCCTAATATGAACTGATTTAGTGTGAAGTAATTTTCAGGTGCCCCTAGGGGGGCGGTACTCCTGTTGTACCCCCCAAACACTTTTGTTTGACAGCTCGGTCTATTAAAGGAAGTTGAAAAAATAACTGACTTACTGACCAAATCACCAGTAGTGATGTCGCGAACCTAAAAATCGCCGTTCGCGAACGGCGAACGCGAACATCGGCAAATGTTCGCGAACCGGCGAACCGGGCAAACTGCCATAGACTTCAATAGGCAGGCGAATTTTAAAACACACAGGGACTCTTTCTGGCCACAATAGTGATGGAAAAGTTGTTTCAAGGGGACTAACACCTGGACTGTGGCATGCCGGAGGGGGATCCATGGCAAAATTTCCATGGAAAATTATGTAGTTGACGCAGAGTCGGGTTTTGATCCATAAAGGGCATAAATCACCTAACATTCCTAAATTGTTTGGAATAACGTGCTTTAAAACATCCAGTGTGTGAATACGATCAGGTATGATGTTTTATCGGTCAAGTAGTGTAAGGGTTACGCCCGTCGCCCGCTTCACAGTGACAGACCAAACTCTGACAGACCAAATTCCCCGTTTAACAGTCAGTCAGTCCATTTGCACAACCGCAAACTCCCCATTTGCACAAGGTTGGATACCAAGCTAGCCATGTCCCGTTCCTTGTCCTCACTGACATCATTGAAGGTCTCTTCCTCCACCCAGCCACGTACAATACCAAGGGTCCCCGAAAGGTGAGAACAAGCCCCCTGGGACGCCTGCTGTGGCTGGTATTCCACCTCCTCAAAGCCACCTTCCTCCTCTGACTTCTCTTCTTCAGACTCCTCTCTCTGCGTTGCCACAGGTCCAGAAATTGACAACGACAAGGCTGCTTCTGGTGGTGATGGGGACCACAACTCTTCCTCTTCATGCTCATCTACAGCCTGATCCAGTACTCTTCGCAGGGCACGCTCCAGAAAAAACGCATATGGGATGAGGTCGATGATGTTGCCTTGGGTTCGACTGACCACCAGGTTTGTCACTTCCGCAAAAGGATGCATGAGCCTACAGCCATTGTTCATGAGCATTCAGTAACGCGGCCAAAAAATACCCAGCTCCGCAGAAAGAATGAAAGAAAATGAATGTTTTTTCTATGAAAAATTATCCTGCGGATCGCTTTTGGTCTGTTCACAATGAAGCAACGACCTTATCATCTGGGGTGTGCCAACACACTCCTAGAGGTGATCGCTTCATTGTGATACGCAAGCCCCTTCACCACGACAAGGTAACGATCACGAAGGGGAATTGACACATATATGTGCCTTTTTTTTTGTTTTTTGTTTTTTTGCAGCCACAGTGTAGCACCAGAGGCCAGAAAAATTAGGCATGTACACATGCATGAAAAAGCAGGTATTGTTGCAGCCGCTGCTGTAGCAGCGGCCTGGAAAATTGAGGTTTTCAAGGCAGAAAGTGCACTAAAACATTGCGGCTTGAACCGTAGTTGGTGGCGGAGACGTCACGTAAGTCATCCGGCATGCAGAGAATGATTAAATACAGCAGCATGTGGACCATTTTTAGCCCAAGGCATCTCAGTCATCACCAGTAGGGATGATCGAATGGTTCGGGTCCACCATCGGTTCGGCCCGAACATTGGGTGTTCGAGGTTCGGCCGAATTTAGAACTTTTTCCCCAAAAAGTTCGGAATTCGGCAACCAGAACCGACCAAAATGCAATGCTTCAGGAAATGGGCTTTAAAAGCCCGTGATTGGAACAGAACCATTAGCAAAAGCCAATTGAGGGGGCAGGAGAATGCTAGGAATGTGATTGGAGTGACTAGGGGGTCCCTAGACCAATCATTAGTGAATACGCCCCCCAGTATATAAGATAGCCCCCACCATATTCCTAGCATTGTTATACTGGACATGGAAGAGAGTGGAAGCAGTTCTGTTAATTTTACTTTAAAAGTGTCATTTAGCATTTATTAGTGCGAGGAAAGAGATATCTAGTGTAGTTAGAGTGCTCCTTTACACTTAAGTTAGCTTTAATTTTAAAAATTTAGTTTCTGTAGGGAAAGTGTTAAGTGTAAGGGGACCGTAGTGTAGTGTAGGGTTAACTGACAGTGACTGCTATGGAAGGGTGACAAAACCCTTCCATAGCAGGGTGACCGCTATAGAGAAATGATCATTTCTCTGAGTTGCTTCGGGACAGGAATATGGCTTCTCACCAGCAATCATTTTTCATGCTGCAGGGGTTGCCACTGCCAGTGCTTTTTTGAGGAAATGTTTGATGTCAGACATGACATCTGAACATGTGTATAGGGGGTTTATATACACATATATGTCTGTATATATACCGCTAGACATATATAGGTGTGATAGTAGCAGAAATATATGCTTGCGCTAATGAAATCATTTACAGTAATATGTTTCTGCTACTATCACACCTATATATGGCTAGGTGTCTATATACATATAATTATGTGTATATATACCACTATACACAAGTTCAGATGTTTTGCCTGCCTCAAAAGAACCCAAAAAAATGCCAAAAAAACGCTAGCGTCAAAAAAAAAAATGCCCAGGTGTGTTTTTGCTGGCATTTTTTGGGGGGTTTTGGAGGCAGGCAAAACATCTGAACTTGTGTATAGTGGTGTATATACACACATACATATATTTATATACACACCTAGACATATATAGGTGTGATAGTAGCAGAAATATATGCTTGCGCTAATGAAATCATTTACAGTAATATATTTCTGCTACTATCACACCTATATATGACTAGGTGTCTATATACATATAATTATGTGTGTATATATACCACTATACACAAGTTCAGATGTTTTGCCTGCCTCAAAAGAACCCCAAAAAATGCCAAAAAAAACGCTAGCATCAAAAAAAAAAATGCCCAGGTGTGTTTTTGCTGGCATTTTTTGGGGGTTTTTGGAGGCAGGCAAAACATCTGAACTTGTGCACAGTACCACTATACACAAGTTCAGATGTTTTTCCTGACTGCAAAGAACCCAAAAAAATGCCTGCTATTAAACCGGCAAGGTGTGAGAACCGAGAAGAGAAGCCAACCCCCTGAGCTGAAAGTGTTCTAATACAAACAATCCTTTTTTTTATGGTTCTGGACATGCTACAGAGCTGAAACTTCACAGGTACACCTTTTTTCTTTCTTTTTTTTTTTAAATTTTTCAATAATTGGCTTTTTTATCAAAAATGACAATTTTTAAGAATTTTTTTGTGTGATTTTGTGTCTGGGGGGTCTAAAAGGTGTACCTGTGAAGTTTCAGCTCTGTAGCATGTCCAGAACCAGAAAAAAAAGATCATATAGGTGTTAAAGGAGGGTCCCACATCCCTGTTCTACTGAAAAATTATCTTTTTTTTTTTCATGGTTCTGGACATGCTACAGAGCTGAAACTTCACATGTACACCTTTTAGACCCCCCAGATACGAAATCCAAAGTAAAAATCAAAAAATCTCTCTCTTTTTTTTTTTTTCAATAATTGGATTTTTTATCAAAAATGACAATTTTTAAGAACTTTTTTTTGTGTGATTAATAGTTAATGGTGCATGACCCACAACCCTAGGGACTTTTTAGGGGCATTTATTGGGTTTTAGGGCTTAAAAATTGTGTTTTTTGATTACCGAAGTTCGGGTCCAATTAATTTCAATGGGGTTCTGAAATCCGGGCCGAACTTTCGGGAAGTTCGGATGTTCTGGCCGAACCAAACTTTTCAAAAGTTCGATCATCCCTAATCACCAGGCCTTTTTTAGTCAAATGCATCCCCCACTGTCAGTCCCTTCGGGATCCATGCCTCATTCATCTTAGTAAACGTGAGGTAATCAAGACTTTTTTGACCTAGGCGACTTCTCTTCTCAGTGACAATACCTCCTGCTGCGCTGAAGGTCCTTTCTGACAGCACACTTGAAGCGGGGCAGGCCAGAAGTTCAATGGCAAATTGGGATAGCTCAGGCCACAGGTCAAGCCTGCACACCCAGTAATCAAGGGGTTCATCGCTCCTCAGAGTGTCGATATCTGCAGTTAAGGCAAGGTAGTCTGCTACCTGTCGGTCGAGTCGTTCTCTGAGGGTGGACCCCGAAGGGCTGTGGCGATGCGTAGGAGTAAAAAAGCTCCGCATGTCCTCCATCAACAAGACGTCTGTAAAGCGTCCTGTCCTTGCCGGCGTGGTTGTGGTGGTAGGAGGAGGATTACTTTCACCTCTTCCCCTGTTGGATTCCCGTTGTGCTGTGACATCACCCTTATATGCTGTGTAAAGCATACTTTTCAACTTATTTTGTAGCTGCTGCATCCTTTGCGCCTGCCGGTAATTAGGTAACATATCAGAGACTTTCTGCTTATACCGGGGGTCTAGTAGCGTGGCCACCCAGTACAGGTCATTCTCCTTCAGCCTTTTTATACAAGGGTCCCTCAACAGGCATGACAGCATGAAAGACCCCCATTTGCACAAGGTTGGATGCCGAGCTACTCATGTCCAATTCCTCGTCCTCACTGATGTCATTGAAGGTGTTTTCTTCCCCCCAGCCACGTACAACACCACGGGTACCAGACAGGTGACAACGAGCACCCTGGGATGCCTGCTGTGGTTGGTGTTCCTCCTCCTCAAAGCCACATTCCTCCTCTGACTCCTCTTCCTCAGACTCCTCTTCCAGTGTTGCTGCAGGTCCAGTAAGCGATGGTAAGGCTGTTTCTGGTGGTGGTGATGGTGACCACGACTCTTCCTCTTCCTCTTCACGCTCATCTACAGCCTGATCCAGCACTCTTCGCAGGGCACGCTCCAGGAAAAAAACATATGGGATGATGTCACCGATGGTGCCTTCGGTGCGACTGACTAGGTTTGTCACCTCCTCAAAAGGACGCATGAGCCTACAGGCATTGCGCATGAGCGTCCAGTAACGTGGCAAAAAAATACCCAGCTCCGCAGAGGCTGTCCTAGCACCCCGGTCATACAAATACTCGTTGACCGCTTTTTCTTGTTGGAGCAGGCGGTCGAACATTAGCAGTGTTGAATTCCAACGTGTCGGGCTGTCGCAAATCAAGCGCCTCACTGGCATGTTGTTTCGCCGCTGAATATCTGCAAAGTGCGCCATGGCCGTGTAGGAACGCCTGAAATGGCCACACACCTTCCTGGCCTGCTTGAGGACGTCCTGTAAGCCTGGGTACTTCTGCACAAAGCGTTACACAATCAGATTCAACACATGTGCCATGCACGGCACATGTGTCAACTTGCCCAAATTCAATGCCGCTAACAAATTGCTTCCGTTGTCACACACCACTTTGCCGATCTCCAGTTGGTGCGGGGTCAGCCACTGATCCACCTGTGCGTTCAGGGCGGACAGTAGTGCTGGTCCGGTGTGACTCTCTGCTTTCAGGCAAGTCAACCCCAAGACAGCGTGACACTGTCGTATCCGGCATGTGGAATAGCCCCTGGGGAGCTGGGGGGGGTGCAGTTGGTGTGGAGCAAGATGCAAAAGCAGAAGAGGACTCAGCCGAGGAGGTTAGCAAAGAGGATGGAGTAGGAGGAGTAGAGGAGGTGGCAGCAGGCCTGCCTGCAAGTCATGGCAGTGTCACCAACTCCTCTGCAGCAGAGCCACGCATTCCATGCTTGGCAGCCGCCAGCAGGTTTACCCAATGCGCAGTGTAAGTGATATACCTGCCCTGACCGTGCTTTGCAGTGGTCAGATGGACCCTTGCCCCAACACTGTGTGCCAGACGTGACATGATTTCCTTTTCCACAATAGAGTACAGGTTGGGGATTGCCTTTTGTGAAAAATAATTTCGGCCGGGTACCTTCCACTGCGGTGTCCCAATAGCGACAAATTTTTTGAAGGCCTCAGACTCCACCAGCTTGTATGGTAAAAGCTGGCGGGCTAAGAGTTCCGACAAGCCAGCTGTCAGACGCCGGGCAAGGGGGTGACTCTGTGAGATTGGCTTCTTACGCTCAAACATTTCCTTTACAGACACCTGACTGTGGGCAGGTGAGCAGGAACTGCTGAAGGTGAGAGGCGGAGGGGCGGGTTGTTGATAGGGGGCATGGAGGACAGCAGTGGTTGACGTGGCTGAAGATGCTGGACCAGGAGGAGGATGGTGGCTTTCAGTTTGTGTGCTGCTTTTACTCATGTGTTGATCCCATAGGCGTTTGTGATGTGAGATCATGTGCCTTCGCAAAGCAGTTGTACCTAGGTGGGTGTTAGACTTCCCACGACTCAGTTTCTTTTGGCACAGGTTACAAATGGCATTGCTGATATCAGAGGCAGACACACAAAAAAAATGCCACACTGCTGAGCTTTGCAAGGACGGCATTCTGGTGGTGGCAACAGCTTGCGTTGATTGGCGTGCTGTCTGGCTGACCCCGGGTGCCGAATCTACATGCTGTCTGACTGCGCCACTAGCTCCTTGCGATGACCTCCTCCCCCTGCTTCCAACTCGTCTCCTCCTCTCTGTCTCCCCATCTGAACTTTCCCCCTCTTCTTCTGCTCTTCGAGCAGGCACCCAGGTGACATCCACAGACACATCGTCATCATCAGCCGCTTCACTTGACAACTCAGCAAAGGCCGCAGCAGCAGGTACAACATCATCATCATCATCACAATGTACGTCCATGTGTATAATGCTGCCTGACTGAGACATATCCCCGTTTTCTACATCCTCTGGCACTAATAGTTGCGCATCACTTATTTCTTCCAACTGATGTGAAAATAACTCCTCTGACGGATCAAGTGAAGCGGCTGTGGTGCTAGTGTTGGTGGTGGTGCCGGCGGGCTGGCGAGTGGTAAATTGAGAGGTGCCCGAAGCTGAGCTGGAGGAGGTTGGTGCATTAAGGTTCCGAGCGGAACCTTAACCTGTAGACGATTGGGTGTCCTGTGTAAGCCAGTCAACTATGTCCTCAGAATTTTTTGAGTTCAGGGTCTGTGGTGGCCTCTGAACACTGGGCATTATTCTACGGCCTAAGGAAATCACAGCACCACGACCACGACGGCCCTTGCGGGGTGGCCTGCCTCTGCCTGTCATTTTTTTTTTTAATGTGTTGTACTATGAGTGCAAGGTGCTGTGCCATCCTATAGGAGTGTTGGGCAGTGGGTACAGTACACTCTGTGGACCTGACAGTCACTGGCACCCAGGCAACTGCAATTATTAACAAAATATATATTTTTTTACTTTGCAAGCTGCTGTGCCACCTTATATATCAGTGGTGGGTGGGCAGTGGCACAGTACACTCTCTGTGGACCTGACAGTCACTGGCACCCAGGCAACTGCAATTATAAAAAAAATATATATTTTTTTACTTTGCAAGCTGCTGTGCCACCTTATATATCAGTGGTGGGTGGGCACGCAGTGGCACTGCAGTGGGCACAGTACACTCTGTGGACCTGACAGTCACTGGCAGCCCAGGCAACTGCAATAATAAAAAATATTTTTTTTTTCAATTTGCAACAAGATGCTGTGCCACCGTATATATATCAGTGGTGGGCAGTGCACTGCAGTGGGTACAGCGCACTCTGTGGACCTGACACAGCACTCACTGCAATTATGACAGAGGAAAAAAAAAATATTTTTTAAAATGCAAGGTACTGTGCCTGTGCCACCCGAAATGAGTGTGGTGTGCACACAGTACAGTCTGTGGTGGGTCTGTGGCCTCTCACACACAGCGGGCAGGCAACTGCAGTGTACAATATATATATATATATATATATATATATATACCGTATTTTCCGGCGTATAAGACGACTGGGCGTATAAGACGACCCCCCTATTACATGATCTACCAGTAATACCTTGGAGATTTCCTTGGAGGTTACCTTGGAGATATTATACTCGGCGTATAAGACAACCCCCCCATTTTTGGGGGATTTTTTTGAGGTTCAAAAGTAGTCTTATACGCCAGAAAATACAGTATATATATATATATATATATATATAAAAAGAAAAAACTCAATTACCAGCCCTTAAAAGGGCTTTTGGGGACACTAGATATATATATATATATATATATATATATATATATATATATATATATATATATATATATATAAAAATCCTCAATTACCAGCCCTTAAAAGGGCTTTTGGGGACACTAGATAGATATATTTATATATATATATAAGAAGAAAAAACTCAATTACCAGCCCTTAAAAGGGCTTTTGGGGACACTAGATATATATATATATATATATATATATATATATATATATATATATATATATATATATATATATATATATATAAAAAGAAGGGCTTTTTGGGGTGCTGTCAGGAATAGGATGCTGTCCTTACAGTAGTAGTGGACCAAGAACACTGCAAGACCAGGAACACTGACTAACTGTCCCTAGCTTAACAGCAGCAGCAGCAGCAGCAGCAGCAGCTCTCCCTGCTCTCACTAACACACTGCTTCAGAATGATCTAAGATGGATGCTGCCCTTGCTTATTTATAGGAGGTGGGAGGGTGTGGGAGGGAGGTATGCTGATTGGCTGGAAATGTGCCTGCTGACTGTGAAGTTCAGGGTCAAAGTTTGCCTCAATGATGTATTATAGGAGACGGACAGAACATCGCATATGTTCGCCCGCAGCGGCGAACGCGAACATGCTAAGTTCACCGGGAACTGTCCGCCGGCGAACAGTTCGGTACACCTCTAATCACCAGGCGAAAATAAAGGGAAGACAAGAAAAGCCTGCCTGTACGATAAATGCTGCGCCTCCCTACGACAAGAACATCCATGACTACATCGAGTGGGCCAAACCATTTGCTCATAAAGTGAAGCAACTAGGGCTACACAAAGACTGAAATTTTGAAAGTAATTGGAAGAGGAGCTTTCTTGATGAACTTTGTTTGAAGATTCCTTCCATAATTGTCACTTTTCCACGTGGACTATTTTCACAATTTACAGTTATGATGCATTGAATGTTTTTGTCACCTATACTTTTTGTAATAAGAGCGGCTTTTTGTTGTCTTACATTTTAATAACTGTGGTTAAATCACATTGTTAATATTATTATTATCATTATTATATAGGATTTATATAGTGCCGACAGTTTACGCAGCGCTTTACAACTTGAGGGTAGACAGTACAACTACAATACACTTTAACCACTTTAAGACCAAGCCTATTTTTGACACTTGGTGTTTACAAGCTAAAATCAGTTTTTTTGCTAGAAAACTACTTAGAACCCCCAAACATTATATATTTTTTTTAGAAGAGACCCTAGAAAATAAAATGGAGATCGTTGCAATATTTTTTATCACACCGTATTTGCGCAACGGTCTTCCAAACGCAATTGTTTTGGAAAAAATTAACTTTTTTTAATAAAAAAATAATAAAACAGTAAAGTTATCCCAATTTTTCCCATAATGTGAAAGATAATGTTACGCCGAGTAAAGAGATACCCAACATGTCATGCTTCAAAATTGGGCACACTCGTGGAATGGCGACAAACTTTGGTGCCATAGGTAACAATTTAAAAATTTCTACAGGTTACCAGCTTAGAGTTACAAAGGAGATCTAGGGCACAAATTATTGCTCTCGCTCTAACGATCACGGCGATACCTAACATGTGTGGTTTGAACACCGTTTACATATGTGGGCGGGGCTTCCGTATGCCTTTGCTTCTGCACGCGAGCTAACGGGGACAGGGCACTTTATTTATTAATTTTTTTCTATTTATTTCATTTATTATTGCTAGGCAATGACGTTTGACGTCGCTCCGGTCCTCCAAGACCATAGAGTTGAGTGAGGGCCATCTTGCCCTTACTCGACTTCCTGTCTAAGAGGATCCGGGCCTGGATCATTTTCCCCGCTGCTGGCGGGTCCGGTAAGCGGGGAAAAGGACCGGGACGCGGCGGTAGGGGGGGGGCACCTCTTCCGCTGCACCGTAGGGGTGAAAGCCGATCGCCCACCGTTGAAAATAATACCGGGGTTATGGCAGCTGTCTGCTGCCATAACCCCGGTATTTAGCGCCAAAGGATCGACGTAAATCAATGGCGGTAAGTGGTTAGTACAGTAGGAATCAGGGGGCCCTGCTCGTTAGAGCTTACAATCTAAGAGGGAGGGATACAAGAGGTAATAATTGTGGGGGATGGGCTGATGGAGAAAATTAATGTACAGTTGTTAGGTGGTTGCCAGAAATGTGTTTTCAGGCATCGTTTGAAAGTGGACAAAGTAGGTTAAGTTGCTGCTATAATTTACGAATCTTAGACACTATTGGCATTAGCATGGTTTCTGAACTAGTTTTTGGAAAAAAAGGGAAAAAAGTCCAATAAAGGAAGCTAATGCAGCACATTCTAGGTCTAATTTACACAGCCATAAAAAAAATGTACTGGCATTATTACACGTGTTTTCTAGGAGAAAAGTTTCTGCATAATGATCAGTAAAATACTTGCGTATAGAGGTGCTTATGTGTACATAACTTTCTTTTATGATCATTTTTTTTTCCTTGTTTAGACTTAATTTATGTGCCTACAAATACATGTATTTATACGCATAAGCGTGTAAAAGGGTTAAGGCCCGTACACACGTACCGATCGTCGGCATACAAACGTCGGTGGACGAAGGATCTGCCGATTGTACGCGTGTTAGTATGGTGCCTCCGACAGATGTCTGCGCACAATCCGCGGACAAAAGTCTTTCGTGCAAACATGAAAATATTTGTATGCCGACACCAGAACGGACGATTGTTCGCCTGTCAGTACACAATTCGGCCGACAGACCGCAGATTTGCAAGACTGGGCATGCTCAGAAAATAGAAAACACAGGGAAAGTTAACCATTACATGACATCACTTCTGCAGTCGGCGGACAAAATTCTTGTGCTGTCCTTGTGCTGTCTTTGCACTTTTCAGCAGACACCGACATCCCGGGGAGAAAAGAGGAACATTTGTAAGCCGACCATCGGTACGTGTGTACGGGGCTTTAGACACAGATTTTGTGATTCGGTGTCACGGTCGGATGTGAAAGCAGCTCATGTTTACACTCCTGTGTGAATGGCTTCATTGAAAACAATGCAGCTGAACTCAGATTCATAATTAAAAAACACTTGTATTTGGGTTTTTATTACGGCCGCGTGAATGAAGCCTAAGAATTGTTAAGCAGCAATATATAAAATTTTTTCTTCTAGGTTTAATACCGCTTTAAACTTTAATCTCAATTTAGCAGTAGACACTAGTGTGAGAAGCATCAGAGTTTGACAAATGCCTCCTGCTAAATGTTTATTGAAGCAGCAGCTAATGCTCACTTTAAGAAGGCAGCAAAGTGGAATTATCTCCCCACGCACCTTTCTGCTCACCCCAATGCCTTAAGTTCTAAAATGTTAAAAATAACACCGGAAAATACTTAACACCTTTGAATCAAGCACCACTCTGGGATCAAACAGTAGCTAGTCATGTGACCCAATGCCAAGGCAGCCCCGGGAAGAATGAACTTTAGATTGTCTAATCCTGCCCTGAAATCATGTGACCAAACGTGTAATTGAATGCTATGGGATTTCGAAGGAATACTTTCTCCAATATCAATATCTGAAGGATTCTTTACTACACATGTGGTGCTACCAGAAGACCAAAGATGGGCTGCAATTTTATTTTATGTCTGCTAGGTTCTGCGTTTAGCATTGGATGTAAAAGGTGTTTTGAGTGCTCCAAAGCAAACTTCTACTCTGGATTAGATGTAACATCCAACCTTGCTCTACAAGAAGTCTATGCTTCCCTTCTTTAGGGCACCTTGCACACTGGGGTGTCCAGCAGCAGTGCTTCATTCCCGGCACTTTACTTCACCCAGGAGGGATAGATGGAGCACCCAGCCCTGCTGCAGGCAGCCTGTCAACGTCTATGGCAGGCTGCAGCTGGATGGAGCTGAATACTTCAAGTGGTACGAGTGTTTAACCACCTTAGCCCCGGAGGATTTTGCTGCTTAATGACTAGGCCCTATTTTGCGATTCAGCTCTGCGTTACTTTAACGGACAATTGCGCGGTCGTGCGACGCTGTACCCAAATTGACGTCCTTTTTTCCCACAAATAGAGCTTTCTTTTGGTGGTATTTGATCATCTGTGCGATTTTTATTTTAAAGAGGGGCTCACACTTGAAAACATGCTTAAAGGTACTGTTGTTGCTACCCAGGGGGACCCACACAAACGCAGCTCCCTTGGGAGTAGTGCTATATAGACTTACATCATAACCCATTATTTACAATACATTTCAACTAACCAAGTCGTAATCTTCATCAGGGGGATTTGTATTATCTGAATGCAAAAAAATATGTTACATCTTATCAATACACACTGTCATATAACATTTTGAGCTGTCTGTATGGATTTAAGCAATACAGTTACCTCCAATAAATGGGAGACTGCGTTGAAACCAGTGATTTTCAAAGGAAGTCCTTTGTTTTTGCAAACCTCACTTAGACTGCCACTCGCGCAGCAGAACCCGCTGTAAAATGGTTTACGATAGATCACGCTTATAGTGCTCAGAGGGAGTGGGATTGGGCTACCTGTGGCAAACAGTTCCCAAAGTAATTGATAATCAATGATAATATAAATCTGTATGTGCATACAAAATGGTGCATATAGTGAAGAGGAGCGGCCACAGATAAAAAAAAAATGATTGAAAAAAAAAATATATATATAAAAAAAAAAAAATATATATATATATATATATATATATAAATTCTTTATTGTTGTCCCACTTACTAGGAATTGAAGTATATGTGTTATAGGTTTATATCTCATCATACTGGAAGAATATAGTCAGCTTTAAAAAATGCTGATCACACCCCCCCCCCCCCCCCCCTTAAAACTTCACATTACTGACTAGGGAGTGATAAAAGGTGCCAAAATTGGAAATTGTGTGTGTGAATCACTGTGAGACTATAAAGACAAATAACTGTGTAGGAAGAACCTTGGGTGAGAGAGAAGAAAAAAAAGGATGCATATTTAAATCTGCACATGTACATGCATGCACACGAATATACATACACATATTCATACACTATGTGTAATATATGTACCTTATGGCAGGTGAATCATTCGTGAGATGCCAAAATGGTGCAGTGATCTTCCAGAGACCATATATAGGTGCTCACAGGGGGGGGGGGGGTTAAAAAACTAGCTAAATGCATGAAATAGTACACCCAAGGAAACAATAGATGCCCATTCTTGGGGGAACAGGCATGCTACTGGGGCTAAAATTATTAAAGCTAAAAAACAAAAGAAAGAGGGACCTACTTACTGACTGCTGATCTGTACATAGGCACGCTAGTATGCACCTGCCAGTGGAGGTTGGACATAAGCCCCAAAAGAGGGGAAAGAAGAGGCTTTAAAGCTCCTCCTAGGTTCTAATCTATAGACAGAAATTGATGCCAGGTGTACCCCTCCACTCCCTCCATAGGAGCACATTATGGCTGCAATTACGGCCACCGCGTGGTCTACCCGGCGTTCCGGAAAGAGCAATCTCCGGCCACTGCCGCCACTTTTGCTGCAAGTCGCGTGGCGTGGCGTGGCAAAGTCATACAAATAGAGTTTTCTTTTGGTGGTATTTGATCACCTGTGCGATTTCTATTTTTTGCGCTATAAACAAATAAAGAGCAAAAATTCTGAAAAAAAAAACAATATTTTTTACTTTCTGCTATATAACATTCCCAATAAAAAAAATTGAAAAAATCAATTTTTTTTCATCATTTTAGGCCAATTTGTATTCTGCTACATATTTTTGGTAAATAAAAAATCCCAATAAGTCAATAAGTGTGTATTGATTGGTTTGCGCAAAAGTTCAAGGCAAAAAAAAAAGTTCAGTTCATCTGATCAAGGCACTAGAGTGTCCTCTGGTCCCCCCAAAGCTAATAAAGGGACTGGGGGGCCTCAGTTATGGAGAATGACAACAAGCATTAAACCTATTCTCTCTGGAAAAAAGACGCTTGAGAGGAGATATGATAGTGATATACAAATACCTTACTGGTGGTGACCATAGCATAGGGAAAAAACTTTTCAGTGGGAGGGAGTTCAAAAAGACACGCGGCCATTCATTGGAACGGAGGGAGAAGCAGGTTAACCTTAAACTGCGTAAAGGGTTATTTACTGTCAGAGCGGTGCAGATTTGGAACTCCCTTACACAAGTAGTGGTAGAAGGAGAGAGAATCACTAGTTTAAAAAAACTTTTAAATGAACATCTTAACGATCGGAACATACAGGGATATGGGATTTATTTTTGACATAAACACACACAACAGCTTGAATTGGATGGACTGGAGTCTTTATTCAACCTTAACCACTTAAGCCCCGGAGGATTTGGCTGCTAAACGACCAGAGGGTATTTTGCGATTCGGCACTGCGTGACTTTAACGGACAATTGCGCGGTCGTGCGACGCTGTACCTAAACGAATTTGGCGTCCTTTTTTCCCACAAACAGAGCTTTCTTTTGGCGGTATTTGATCACCTGTGCGATTTTTTGATCACGCGCTATAAACAAAAAAAGAGCGTAAATTTTGCAAAAATAGCAATATTTTTCCCTTTTTTTTATATGAAATTCCCCCAAAAAAAATGTAAAAATCAAAATTTTTTAATACTTTCGGCCAATTTGTTTTATGCTACCTATGTTTGGTAAAAAAAATCGCAAAAAGCGTATTTTGATTGGTTTGCGTAAAAGTTATTGCGTTTACTAACAAAGGGAAAGATTTTTGTCATTTTTGTTGTTTTTTTTTTTAACGCGTAATGGCGGCGATCTGCGATTTTTTTTTGCGGCACTGCGACATTGCGGCGGAAAGATCGGACCCTTGACTGACATTTTTGACACTTTTGGGGTTACCAGTGACATTTCTACAGTAATCAGTGCTATATATATGCACTGTTACTGTAAAAATACACTGGTAGTGAAGGGGTTAACTTTATTTGAGAGGGAGGGGCTGTGTGTGTCCCTAGGGGCGTGATTCTAACTGTGATTGGCTGTGGCTTCAACTGTATGCAGAGTGATCAATGGATCTACATAGTAGATCCATGTGATCATCTCTCATACAGAGAGGAGAATGACAGGCAGCTTGTTTACACAAGCTGCCTGACTTTCTCCCTCTCCCCCGCCGATCGCAGAGTGGCCGGCGGCGATCGGGTCCGCCGGTCACACGCGGGGGGGGTCCGTGACCACGCGGTGTCGCTCGCTCCCTAAACCCTCACAGGCGAGCGACGTAGACCTACGTCACTTTGCCTGTGAGGGGCTGACCGCCGCCGTAGATAGTCGTGCGGCGGTCGGCAAGTGGTTAACAACTATGTAACAAATCCCCTCCCCCTGCACAAATCTCCCCAAAATCCCCCTCTTAGGACAAGTCCTCTTTACCCAAGTTTCCCCACAACCACAAATCCTCCCCCCAGCAAAAACAAATCCCCCTTGTGGCACAAATCCCCTCCTAGCACAAATCCCCTCCCCCAAATTCTCCCTCCTAGCACAAATCCTCTCTTCAGCACAAATCTCCCCAAATCCCCTCTCATTGCACAAATCCTCCACCCCAGCACAAGTTTCTCTCCAATCACAAATGCTCAGTCCTAACACAGATCCCCCTCCCCAAATTTCCTCTCTTAGCACAAATCCTTCCCCCAGCACAACCCCCTCCTCACTTCCTATCACAAATCCCCCCCCCCAGGACAAATTTACCCAAATCCCCCTTTCTAGCACAAATCCTCCCCACCAACACACATCCTCCCTCAACCTCAACACAAATGCACCTTTAAAATGTCTCTTCCTAGCACAAATTCCCCCCCCCAAAAAAAGTCCCTTCCTACCACAAATCCTTTCTCCACAGCATAAATCCCCCCTGAATTAACATTCCTAACACATCCCCTCCCAAAACACCCCCCTGCACAAATCCTATTCCTCTCAATCCCCCTCCTAGCACATACTCCCACTCCCCCAAACCCCCCCCACCTAGCATTATTTCTCTTCACCTTCCTCCCTTCTAGCACACTCTCATCCCAGCACAAATTTTTCTTACTCTGCACCCCCTCTACCGTGTTCCCAATATAATTCTGCCCTCCCGCAAACACAAAGAGCTCAGATGCAACGCAGATGATATCCTTCCTCCTAGGCTCCTCCTTAACTTGACGTGTCAGAGTTGAGGAGGAGCCTAGGGCAAGCTGACTTTTAACAAACAAAATGGCCCCATTACTGATGTAATATTGGTTACAGGACACACCAGACACCTTTGCTCCCATTGTGCTATGTGCTGGGTGTCCAGTGTGCCCCTGTACCTTTAAGGAGGATTGGGCTACCTCCAGGCCCACCTGCCCCCTATCTATCCATTAGAATGCATGTGCTTCCACTGTGGAGACTCTCATAAATTTACAGGAGTTAGGACTGCAGGTAATACAGGGTGCCGTGAAGTGGCCTTGCAGCTTGCATGTGTTTTCAAATGTGCTAACTAAACCCCTGTTTTTAACGTATACTGTTAGACAGGTTGATTCTGTTGGTAAACAGACTAGTTGGTGAGTTGAGCTGGAAATTGCTCTGGTTTTGTTTTGCCAGCTGACTCTTAATGCTTTTTCCAGGTGGAGGGGTGGAGGGGGGTTTCAGAGATGCAGGTGTATGAGATTGTGGCTCGGGGACACCACTGACTGTCAGATCAGGACTTTACAGAGTTTGCTTACCTGACCCCTACCCACACTCTTTGCTAGGGGGGGTGTGTAAGCAAAACTTGCACAGTCCCAATCTGATAGTTCTGATGCAGGATCACTGTTCTGGCAGAAGAAGGAGCTGGATGGAGAGAGAGCACAGCCTGCACTTCCTCCTGGATCTCTTCTGCCTTCCAGATTCGTCTTTTTACTTCCTGTGCTAAGCTGACAGGAGAAGTAAAGCTACTGTCGCTACTTGCTTGTAGCAGAAGAAACTCTCCATGTGGCGCCCACCACCTTACATGATACCAGCGCCCAGGATAGTCTCCCCTCCTGCCCCCCCCCTCCCCTTGTCTTTACCCTGTAGCCACCCTCTAACAGGAAGTCAGATCACAGGAGCGAAAAAAAAAAGGATTTGAAGATTTGGTGGAAACTGAGCAATAGAAGAATACACACTTGAATAGAATTTTTCTGTTTTTAAACCAGAATTTAGTGTCAATTTAATCTCGGAGGACTGTAAAGGGGCCTAAGAGGTTTTGGAAGCAACTGTTCATAGGCAGTGTGAGTGGGAAAGGAAAACTGAGATGGAAATGCTCAGTGTTCCATAAAATGACAAAAAGTGTAAGACGGCTACTTTGTACTAATAGAAAGTAATGCAACTTGCATCATGTGCCATATCAACATTTCTGTAACTATAAACTAGAGTTTGTTTGAGATTTATTTTTATTCCAGCAGATCATCACAGAGATGCAATTATATCCAATAAAAATAAAATGAAATGCACCCAGTATGCTCCTGCAATATCATAGACAGAATAGCACGTGCAATAAGGCACGGCTTTATTCAAAGAAGCTCTTAAAGTGGATCTGTCAGTAATTTACACATCTGCCTAAATAAACTCTTCTTATGTCACAAAATACAGCAACAATGTCATTTATTAAAAGCAAAAAAACCTCTACCTTTTAGCATTGACAAGCAGTTTTTGAACCCTTAAAGCGGAGTTCCGGGCACAAAATCGATCTTTTTTTTTTGTGCCCGTCCGCTTGTTCTCCTTCACATGAAACAGAATTGGATAGTTAGGTTTTATTTTTTTTTTGTACTCACCTTGTAATTGTAGATCGAATATACTCACCTATTCTTCACTTCCTCCCTCTGCGCCGCAGCTCCGCCGTCACTTCCTGGCTTGCACTGATTCCTGGGAGCTGAACGTCATCGCTCCCAGGAATCAATGCGACGGCACCGGCCCCGCTCGTCACTTCCGGGGCGACGCCGCATTCCCTGCTAAACAGCTTCTGGGCATGCCCAGAAGCTGTGGAGGAATGCGGCGCCGCACCGGAAGTGACGAGAGGGGCCGGTGCAGGCGCATTCTGGGAGAAGAGGACGCGGAAGAAGACACAGAAGAGGACCGCGCCGGCTTCAGCTGCCCACAAGAGAGATAGCAACGCTGTGGAAGAAATTTTATAAGTAAGTATTTCTTCTTGCAGGTAAGTGCGAACCGGGACAGATCAGAGGCTAGCCATTGTGGAATGTACTAGCCCTGACTGTCCCGGGGGTTTGTTTACTGAAAAATGTTTTCTGTGCCCGGAACTCCGCTTTAAGCTCGGTTCAAACCAGCCCAACTCCAAAGTCGCGCAACTTTTCAACTTTTGGAATCCGACTTAGATACGAATGTGATGTGACATTTTACACTCTGTGCCATTGAAGTCGTATCAAAGTTGGACCACCAAAATAGTGCAGGAACCTTTTCTAAAGTTGGACAAACTTGTGTAGTATCAGTTAAGACAGCTCTCATAGGGAAACATTGAAATTTGTGTAGGCTTAGATGACATATTGGGTGGATTGACTAAAGGCAAATAAACTGTGCAGTTGCCCTCTGCAAGTGCAGTTGCTCCAGAACTTAATAAATGAGGTAAGTCTTCACTTTGCAAAGAGTAGCCAATCACGTGCAAGGGAAATAAAAAAACAGCATTTTTTGCTTGCGCATGATCGAATGATGGAAGTCAGCAGAGCTCTGCTCATTCACTAAGCTCTGGAGCAACTGCACTTTGCAAAGTGCAGAGTCTATTTGCCTTTAGTAAATCAACCCCAATGTGCTGAAGATAGGAGGAGGTATTTCCTCTGTCCTCTCCTCTTTTGATCTGAATCATATACTGGGGTTGATTTACTAAAGGCAAATAGACTGCGCACTTTGCAAAGTGCAGTTGCTACAAAGCTTAGAAAATGAGGTAAAGATATGACAGGTCTTGAGAAAGCGCATGAGCGCAAAATGCGTCGTTACGGCAATGCTCTCCCTTGCATTCCAGGCTGGTTGGATTGGCTTTCTGCTCGGTTTTTGGCTTTTTGGCTTTTTGGCCCCTAAGTAATACATGCCTGGAAGTTGTATTACATAGCATGTATGCACTTAAAGTATAACTATTGGTCATTTTTTTTTTTTTTTTTTAGATAGAGCAAGGGAAAGTTTTAACCCCTGTCAATTGTTTTTTTTTTACGCCATCTGTGTCCCATTGTGATTTCCCTTCACTTCCTGTTCCATAGCCAAACAGGAAGTGAGAGGAAAGGCCTGAAAATTATAGGAATTCTTTGGGGACCCCCTGGTCACAACTAGTGTCCCCATTGGATGATTTCCCTTTATTACTTTTCTGGGGAAAACCAAAAATTTGTGATGTTCTTTTACTTTCCTGTTCAATGATAATGGTAAACAGGACCAATTGAGAGGGTGAATCTCCTTAACGGGGGCACAGAGAGCAATAAAAACTGTCTGGTGTTCTAACCCCTCTCCACTTTAACTCTATCCAAAAAAAAAAAAAATAAGTTTAGGCTTTAGTTATACTTTAAGCTTCCTAGCGGTATTCCCGAGTGTGGCTCGGGGTTAAATTTCAGTGCCAAAATCGGTAACCCCCAGCCACACTCGGGGTACTGCTAGGAAGATCACTGGATCCTGGAAGAGAGGGTACTCACCTTGTCCCCGGGATCCATCGATGTATCCCGGCGGTGTGCGGCGGCCGGATCTTCCTCCCAATGCTCTGTGCCCCGGCTTCCGTCTCCTGCGACGTGACACTCGCAGGGGGGTGGAACCGGCGGCAAATTCAAATAGTAAAACACACCAAACACACTGATACATTACAAAATAAAATAAATTCACATTAGTTTGCCCCCCAGTGCCCTTTCCTGCAGTTTTACTGTACTTTTTATGTATGTATATATATATATATATATATACATACACGTATATCTATATATATATATGTATACACACACATATATATATATATATAATATATGTATACGTGTATATATATATATATATATATATATATATATACACATACATACTTTAACTTATTTATAGTTATTTATTATATTAGAATTTATGATTTTGTGTTTCAAACTTTATCATACCCGAGATGTTATAAAGAAGAAGGCACAGTAAAAAAACAATCATATGTAAATAGTTGGTTTGGACTGCTCATTCTTAAGAATTACATGCAAAATAATGGTACCGCTTTCAGCACCTAAAATCTGAAAGAATCATACCGCCAGGGAGGTTAACATAAAAAATACATCTGATACTAGGTCTGCTTTAAAATATATGTGAACGCCTATTTTGTAAAACAACCTATTTAGTTTAAAATAGAAAAACAGAAATGCAGGGCAAACCATTTGTGTATAATGGTACACACAACCCTGATTGCAAAAACATTGGGACGTAAACATCTTAAAAAAGTTGGACAGGGCAACAAAAAGCTGGCAAAGTAATTGGTATTACAAGGAAAAGCTGGAAGAAGCTGGAAGAATGTTGGACAATTTATTAGGTTAATTGGCAACATGTCAGTAACATGATTGGGTATTAAAAGAGCAGAGTCAGAGAGGTTGATTTTAAAGGCAAATAGACCGTGCATATTGCAAAGTGCAGTTGCTCCAGAGCTTAGTAAATGAGCAGAAGCATGGGCGCCACGTTATCTGGACTAAAGAGGAGAGGGGGCTTGTTATCAGTGCTCAGTTCAAAAGCCTGCATCTCTGATGGTATGGGGTGCATTAGTGCGTATGGAATGGGCAACATCTGGAAAATCACTATCAATGCTGAAAGATAAATCCACGGTTACTTTGCATCATATGCTCCCATCCAGACAACTTCTTTTTTAGGGAAGGCCTTGGCCTTGTCGGAGAAGAGTCTCGGGGGGCTTAACTGGCCTACCTGCAGTCAAGACCTTTCACCAATTGGAAATATTTGATGCATGAAACGAAAATACAACAAAGAAGACCCAGGACCGTTGAGCAGTTTGAATCTTATACCAGGCAAGAAAGGGACAACATTCCTTTCCCAAAACTCTAGAAACTGATCTCCTCAGTCCCCAGAAATTGTTAAAAGAAGAAGGGATGCTATACCATGGTAAACATGGTCCCGTCTCAACTTTTTTGTGACGTGTTTTTGCCATCAATTTCAAGATTATCTTATTTTTTCATCTTAAAATGGTACATTTTCTCAATTTAAACATACCATTTGTTTTCTATTTTCTATTGTGAATAAAATATGGGATTATGAGATTTGCAAATCATTGCATTCTGTTTTTATGTAGATTTGAACACAATGTCTGAACTTTTTTGTTACTGGGATTGTACTATATATATATATATATATATATATCAATCAATATCGCAATCTATATGTATATAAAGAAAATTACATACACATAATTTTAACATAAGAACATAAGACCTATAATGGGATCTGCATACTGATCCCTTCAGAAAAATGACAATGAAAGACATGGTAAAACTGAATACAAAATGTATACAGAAAAATGTATACAAGCTGTACACTCACTACTTCAGTGTTGTCACATGAAAAGATATAATAAAATATTTACAAAAATGTGAGGGGTGTACTCACTTTTGTGAGATAATGTATATATATATATATATATATATATATATATATATATATATATATTCATTCAAATACCTTAAGTGATTACATGAGCTCTGTTTTCAGCTGCATAAGGGGCTTAGAGAGGTGGGGGTGGAGATTGTCGGGGGGGGGGGGGGCGTGTGAGCAGGTAGCAGAAATCCAGTAGTGATATGGCAGAAGTTTGATCAGTTTTGAATATGAAAGCAGGGGGGCTGGCAAGATCACCACATAAAGGAAGCGATGCAAATAGAGCAGGACACTTTTTCATACACGCACATGGTAGCAAAGTGAACATCATGGACTATCTATGTACATTGTTATATATGTAGTTCTTTCATTATTCTATAGTTAGGTTGGTCACCAACTGTCACTCCTGAAGAAGTTGAAATCATCTCAATGAAACGCGCCTGCTCAGTTGTTTTTTCACCATTGTTGCTACTGCAATACAAATGTACCTCATAACCGTATTGTGAAAATATTATAAGCTACTAATAAATTTTCAAACAAATGTTCATGTAAATATTTGTAGAAATATTCATACAAAAATTCACATCAGCCCATTTGATGTCTAGACACATGTTGTACGATAGAACACTGCTGTGCAAACGTTTTAGGCATTTGAAAAAATGCTGTAAATTAAGAATGATTTTTTTTTTTTTAACAATTAACAAAATGGAAAGAAACTGAACAGAAGAGAAATCCAAATCAATATTTGGTGTGACCACTTCAAAACATCATCAATTCTCTAGGTACATTGGCACACAGTTTTTGAAGCAGGTAGGTTGTTCCAAACATATTGTAGAACAGAGCACAGATCTGTGGAAGTAGGCTGCATCAAATCCTTCTGTCTCTTCATGTCATCCCAGACAGACTCCATGATGTTGAGATAAGGGCTCTGTGTGGTAAAACCATCACTTTCAAGGCTCTTGTTCCTCTTCGCACTGAAGATAGTTCTTAAAGTAATTGTAAAGAAAATGTTTTCCTTTAAAAAAACAAAAACAAACCTGTCATACTTACCTGTTCTGTGCAATGATTTTGCACAGAGCAGCCCTGATCCTCCTCTTCTCGGGTCCTCCTCCTGCGTCCCAGGTCCCTCCCCCTTTCTTGGGGCCCCCATAGCAAGCCGCTTGCTGTAAACATTTCAGTGTTTTTGGCTTGATTATATTGTTGAATAAAATGTATTATTATTATTATATTATAATTTATGATTTCGTGTTTCAAACTTTATCATACCCGCAATGTCTACTAGACTCTTGTTTGCACAGATTTTAGTGGGTCATTCCTAAGAATTACAGGCCTAAAATATAAAACAACAGATTTTCATGCAAAACAATGTACCGCTTTTAGCACAAAAATTCTGACATAATCAGACCAAATAATGTCCAAAGGAAAAATCATATAGTTCAATATACTGTATATAATGATATATGTGAAAATATTGTGACAGTCCCAATTGTATGCATGATCACCACTGTGCAATTAGAAATATCATGTTGAATCATGTGGACCATCAGAAATGAACTCTTACCGAAGCAGATAGACCCTATTACAGAGTCAAATCAGCTTGTAAATGGCAATATAATGATAGAGGGGTTCAACATGCACCACTTGGCTGGAATCCTGAAGTATCTCCCAGTCTCCAGTGTATATAGGGTCAATGTCATTGAAATATTTCACAAAACCCACCGTAAAATTAGAACGGTAAGACCCACATATTGTAAATTTTTTACAAAACTTTTAATGCCTGGATTGTTGGTAATATTGCCCAAGAATGTTTTTTACATTATTGGCACAAGTGTAAGTAATTTTATGTACTTTTGGATTGCATTAAAAGTTTTTTTACATGGATTTACACTATGTGGGCCTTCCCATTCTAATTTTATGGTGGAGTTTGTGAAATAATTGGATGACATTGACCCTATATTCACTGGAGATTGGCAGATACTACAGGACTCCAGCCAAGTGGTGTGTGCTGAACCCCTCTATCATGGTAATACCATTTACAGGCTGATTTGACTCTGGACTAGGGTCTATCTGTTCCGGTAAGAGTTAATTTCTAATGGTGGTGATGGTCCACATGCTGGTCACAAATTTTGATTCAACACAATATTTTTAATATTTTCGGTGATCATGCATACAATTTGGACTGTCACAATATTTGCACATACTGTATATCTTTAAATATGTTTGACTATAGGATTTTTCCTTTGGATTTCAGTATTATTTGGTTGAATATTTTGTTTTCACAAATATCACGGATAGCGCAGCCAGTTACCTATACCTTTTTGTTATACAGTTTGTCTGACTGTCTCTTGCCAGCAGCTTAATTTTGTACCTGCTAGCGCGATTTCTAGCATGTGTTTTTTTCCATACATTTTTCTGTATTGTATGGGTTTCATAGCTTCATGGGCAGAGTTGACAGCACTTTACCTTTAACCACTTAAGCCCCGGAAGATTTTACCCCCTTCCTGACCAGGGGGTATTTTGCGATTCGGCACTGCTTGATTTTAACGGACAATTGCGCGGTCGTGCGATGCTGTACCTAAACGAATTTGGCGTCCTTTTTTTCCCACAAACAGAGCTTTCTTTTGGTGGTATTTGATCACCTGTGTGATTTTTTGATCATGCGCTATAAACAAAAAAAGAGCGTAAATTTTGCAAAAATTGCAATATTTTTCACATTTTTTTATATGAAATTCCCCCCCAAAAAAATGTAAAAATCAAAATTTTTTAACATTTTCGGCCAATTTGTTTTATGCTACCTATGTTTGGTAAAAAAAATCGCAAAAAGCGAATTTTGATTGGTTTGCGCAAAAGTTATCGCGTTTACTAACAAAGGGAAAGATTTTTGTCATTTTTGTTGTTTTTTTTAACACGTAATGGCGGCGATCTGCGATTTTTTTTGCGGTACTGCGACATTGCGGCGGACAGCCACTTTTGGGGTTACCAGTGACATTTCTACAGTAATCAGTGCTATACATATGCACTGTTACTGTAAAAATACACTGGCAGTGAAGGGGTTAACTTTTTTGAAAGGGAGGGGCTATGTGTGTCCCTAGGGGCGTGCTTTCTACTGTGATTGGCTGTGGCTTCAGATGTATGAAAAGTGATCAACGGTTCTACATAGTAGAACCGTATGATCATCCTTCATACACAGGGGAGAATGACAGGCAGCTTGTTTACACAAGCCGCCTGACTTTCTCCCTCTCCCCCGCCGATCACAGAGTGACTGGCGGACATCGGGTCCGCCGGTCACGCGCGCGGGGGGGTCCGTGACCACGCGGGAGCGGGAGCGCGCCTCCGGCGGCGCGCGCTCGCTCCCTAGACCCTCACAAGCTAGTGACGTAGCCCTACGTCACTTTGCCTGTGAGGGGCTGACCACCGACGTAGATAGTCGTGCGGCGGTCGGCAAGTGGTTAAATAGCTGTATAAATACGATACGTGTATGAGAATAAAAATAATGATAGGAGATAGAAAGGAAACATATATACAGTATCTCACAAAAGTGAGTAATCCCCTCATATTTTTGTAAATATTTTATTACATCTTTTTATGTGACAACACTGAAGAAATGACACTTTGCTACAATGTAAAGTAGTGAGTGTACAGCTTGTATAACAGTGTAAATTTGCTGTCCCCTCAAAATAACTCAACACACAGCCATTAATGTCTAAACCGCTGGCAACAAATGTGAGTACACCCCTAAGTCAAAATGTCCAAATTGGGCCAAAAGTGTAAATTTTTTGTTTCACAGTACATGTTGGCATTCATGGTTCCCTCAATGAACTGTAGCTCCCCAGTGCCGGCAGCACTCATGCAGCCCCAGACCATGACACTCCCGCCACTATGCTTTAATGTAGGCAAGACACACTTGTCTTTGTACTCCTCCTGGTTGCCACCACACACGCTTGACACCATCTGAACCAAATAAGTTTTTCTTGGTCTCATCAGACCACAGGACATGGTTCCAGTAATCCATGCCCTTAGCCTGCTTGTCTTCAGCAAATTGTTTGCGGGCTTTCTTGTTCATCATCATTAGAAGAGGCTTCCTTCTGGGACGACAGCCATTCAGACCAATTTTATGCAGTGTGCAGTGTATGGTCTGAGCACTGACAGGCTGACCCAGCACCCCTTCAACCTCTGCAGCAATGCTGGCAGCACTCATATGTCTATTTCCCAAAGATAAACTCTGGAAATGACGCTGAGCACGTGAACTCAACTTCTTTTGTCGACCATGGCGAGGCCTATTCTGAGTGGAACCTATCTTGTTAAACCGCTGTATGGTCTTGGCCACTGTGCTGTAGCTCAGTTTCAGGGTCTTGGCAATCTTCTTATAGCCAATTCTTCTTTATGTAGAGCAACAATTCTTTTTTTCAGATCCTCAGAGAGATCCTTTGCCATGAGGTGCCATGTTGAGCTTCCAGCGATCAGTATGAGAGAGTGAGAGCGATAAAACCAAATTTAACATACCTGCTCCCCATTCACACCTGAGACCTTGTAACACTAACGAGTCACATGACACCGGGGAGGGAAAATGGCTGATTGGGCCCAATTTGGACATTTTGACTTAGGGATGTGCTCACTTTTGTTGCCAGTGGTTTAGACATTCATGGCTGTGTGTTGAGTTATTTTGAGGGGACAGCAAATTTACACTGTTATACAAGCTGTACACTCACTACTTTACATTGTAGCAAAAGTGTAATTTCTTCAGTTTTGTCACATGAAAATATATCATAAAATATTTACAAAAATGTGAGGGTTGTACTCACTTTTGTGAGATACTGTACTATACCATTACTGCTATGTGAAGCTGGCTGGACAGAGGTTTTGGCCCCAATGGCACACAGAGGACATGGATTCCGTACAGTGTACACAACTATCTGATAGGAGCTTTTCTACAGATTATCTTTACTCACTACAACATAATGTACAGCCTCATAATAAGAGCTATATGTGATAGTTTAAAGGGGTTTACTGCCTAGAAGGTAACCTCATCCACTGAATTTACAGCAATATTCTATTTCGGTATTTTATGGCGTTATCTTTATGGAGAAGGCCAGGAGCTGAGATACAAATTCTGATTACATGGAAGGCAGCTGTTTTAAAAGTTTTCTCTTAGACTGTATATGTGATGGTCATTTCTCTCTTAAGCCAACCTCAGGGGTCTCCAAATTTTCTAAATGAAGGGCCAGTTTACTGGACTATGGGGGGCTGGACTGTGGCCAGAGGTAGCAGACCTGGGCTGGGACAAAAAATTGGCCTGGGCATTTTTAACTGAGCAGCATGTGGTGGGGGGGGGGGGGGGCATTTGCATGGGAGATTGATAACGGGATGTGGGGTTCCAGGATGTGTGGATTCGATTACGGTACATTTTTTAGTTTAGTCTGTCATATGATGCTGTTTTTTGTCTTACTTTAACCCCGGTTTTGAGGGTGGTGGTCCTGAAAATAGTATGAAGCAGCACAAGATGAGGGTTGCTCTAGTTGCAGGGGCAACCTTTTGGGCATAGTATGCTTAAAAATGTTTTCAAAGAAATTGAGAGGGCCAAAAGCATTAAAAAAAAAAAAAAAACTGACAACTTCACATGAAAAGGAATCTTTATAAAGTAAATGCTGTAAACCAATTTAATAATAGTAAGAAATCTACTGAGCTTTGCACCATCACACCTCAGATTAGCCCCAATTCCTGCACCATCACACCTCAGATCAGCCCCAGTTCTTGCAGCTTCACACCTCAGATCAGCCCCAATTCCTGCACCATCGCACCTCAGATCAGCCCCAATTCTTGCACCTTCACACCTCAGATCAGCCCCAATTCCTGCACCTTCACACCTCAGATCAGCCCCAATTCCTGCACCTCCTTCCTGCACCTCCACACCTCAAATCAGCCCCAATTCCTGCACTTCCACACCTCAAATCAGCCCCAATTCCTGCACCATCACACCTCAGATCAGCCCCAATTCCTGCACCTTCTTGCCTCAGATCAGCCCCAATTCCTGCACCTTCTTGCCTCAGATCAGCCCCAATTCCTGCACCTTCACACCTCAGATCAGCCCCAATTCCTGCACCTTCACACCTCAGATCAGCCCCAATTCCTGCACCTCCACTCCTCAAATCAGTCCCAATTCCTGCACCTTCACACCTCAGATCAGCCCCAATTCTTGCACCTTCACACCTCAGATCAGCCCAAATTCCTGCACTTTCACACCTCCGATCAGCCCCAATTCCTGCACCCTCACACTTCAGATCAGCCCTAATTCCTGCACCTTCACACCTCAGATCAGCCCCAAATCCTGTACCTTCACTTCCCAGATCAGCCCCAATTCCTGCACCTTCACACCTCAGTTCAGTCCCAATTCCTGCTCCTTTAGACCTCAGATCAGCCCCAATTCCTGCACCTTAACACCTCAGCTCAGTCCTAATTCCTGCACCTTCACACCTCAGATCACCCCAATTCCTGCACCTTCACACCTCAGATCAGCCCCAATTCCTGCACCTTCACACCTCAGTTCAGTCCCAATTCCTGCTCCTTTAGACCTCAGATCAGCCCCAATTCCTGCACCTTAACACCTCAGATCAGCCCCAATTCCTGCACCTTCACACCTCAGATCACCCCAATTCCCGCACCTTCACACCTCAGATCAGTCCTAATTCCTGCACCTTCACACCTCAGATCAGTCCTAATTCCTACACCATCACACCTTAGATCAGCCCCAATTCCTGCACCTTTACACCTCAGATCAGCCCCAATTCCTGCACCTTCACACCTCAGATCACCCCAATTCCCGCACCTTCACACCTCAGATCAGTCCTAATTCCTGCACCTTCACACCTCAGATCAGTCCTAATTCCTACACCATCACACCTCAGATCAGCCCCAATTCCTGCACCCTCACACCTCAGATCAGCCCCAATTCCTGCACCTTCTTGCCTCAGATCAGCCCCAAATCCTGTACCTTCATTTCCCAGATCAGCCCCAATTCCTGCACCTTCACACCTCAGTTCAGTCCCAATTCCTGCACCTTTACACCTCAGATCAGCCCCAATTCCTGCACCTTCACACCTCAGTTCAGTCCCAATTCCTGCACCTTTACACCTCAGATCAGCCCCAATTCCTGCACCTTCACACCTCAGATCAGTCCTAATTCCTGCACCTTTGCACCTCAAATCACCCCAATTACTGCACCTCACCTTCAGAACCCACAAAAGGCAACACAGCTAGCCACTCCCAGGTGTCAAAAACAGAAATAGGAATCAGCAGATTCCTGCCCCTGCCATTTGCCCTGTGCCTAAACATGTGTGCGAATGTAGCCGTAGAACAGGGGTTGGGAGCTACTACTTTAGAAAACAAGTTACCAAGTTTAAAAGTGCAGTTCCCTTTTAAAACTTCTAAAATAGTGGTTACAAAGCCACTTATAAAGCATTGCTCACAAAGCCAGAAATAATAGAGTACTTGAAAAGCCAGGTATTAAGCAAAACTCCTTTATAACTGGCTTTGGGAGAATGCTTAGTAACTGGTTTTATAAATACTGCTTAATAACTGACTTTGTGACTATGGAAAAGCCAGTTATAAGGCATTAAGCCACGTATAGAACACTAAACTGGCAGCTCAGGTCGGATCCGCTGTACTAACAATCTGATGTTAGTACAGTGACCTGTCACTCTGTCAGCTATTGTGTTCTGACAGAGGGACATCCCCCCTGCCAGAACACCTAGGCCATTGGCTAAGAGCGCTGATCGGGAGCCAGTCGGCAGACCGTTTTTTGGTCATAAACCTTTGACAGAAGTCGGCTTCTGTCGGAGTGACTGCTGTACACATGGGCTGAATGTCAGCCAACAGTCGGCCTGTGTGTACGAGGCATTACTCACAGAGCCAGTTATTAGGCAAAAATCCTTTATAAAGTTTTACTCACAGAGCCAGTTATAAAGGAGTATTGCTAAATAAATGGCTCTGTATTACTTCTAGTAGTACTTTCAAAGCATGGTACATACTTCATCCACAGCCAACTTTTCTGGATAGAACGGTCTCCCCTTCAACTTGAGCCAGGCACACGGCTGGTGAGGGAGAGGAGTGCCCAGAGACAGCAGGTGCACACTGATTAATCAGACTGCAGTTACCTAGGGGAAAAAAAGGGCATGATTACCATTAGCAAAAGGAGCGCTATCTGGCCTGGAGCATCTGAGCAGTAGCATCATATCCAACCCCTTCACTGGCGGGAAAGGAGGTAGGCGCACACCAGCCACAATGCTTTCCCTATAAGCAGCTGCATCACCTCGCCAGCTTTCATGTGCAGGAGGCTAGTCTGAGACCCCCCTTCCGCACATAAAAGCCAGCAAGGTGCTGCAAGTGCTTATACTGAAGGTGGTGGTGCAGAAGGCCTCGGCTTCTCCGTCCCATTTCCTCTGCTGGCGTCCTGGTTGGCAGGTGCCTGGTGGCGTGCGCGAATGGGACTTTCGATTCAGCCGTGGCTTAGGTTGCCATGTTACTGCTTGGTGGGTGGGGGAATGAAGAGACTCTTTCCGCTCCTCCCACCACCACCCAGCATATACAGAACACTCGCGACTGCCCTGCATGTTAGTACCAGTGGCCGGCCCTGCATGTCACAGCCAGCTCTTCTTAGGACATGTGGCCCGACGGCCCGAGCCCACCGGGCGGACGCTTGGTGTGCCTTATGGGCAGTCAGGGCCTGAGTGGGAGTAGAAAATGCCCCGGCATCAGTGGGAGTAAACAGTGGGGTTGATTTACTAAAGACAAATAGACTGGCAACTTTGGAAGTACAGTTGCTCCAGACTTAGTAAATGAGGTGAAGCTTAACCATGTAAAGTATACCCAATCACATGCAAGGAGAATTAAAAAAAGAAAACAGCATTTTTGCTTTCTCTGATGGAAGTCAGCATCACATCACCTCGTTTACTAAGCTCTAGATCAACTGCACTTGAAAAGTGCACAGTCTAATTGCCATTAGTAAACCAACCCCAACCTCTCAGGCTTGGTAGTCAGTGGGAGAAGAAAAAAAAATACATGACGCCTGTGGTCAGTAGGATGAGGAATAGTGCCCCATCATTTATATCAGTGGGAGGAATAGTTTCCCTTCATTGGTATCAGTGGGGTTCCCCATTGATGGTATCAATGGGTGGAACAATGCCCCATTGGGAGGGAGGGAGGGAGGAATAGTGGCCGATCATTGGTGTCAGTGGGAGGAATGGTGCCCCATTGTTAGTATCAGTGGGAGTAATACTGCCCCATTGTTTATGTCAGCAGGAGGAAAAATTATCCAATGTTGGGTCAATGGAAGGAACAATGCCGCACTGTTGGTGTCAGTGGGAGGAATAATGCCACATTGTTGGTGTCAATGGGAGGAATAATGCACCACCGTTGATGTCATTGAATAGAATGGTATTTCATTGTTAGTGCCAATAAGAGGAATAGTGCCCCATATCAGTGGAAGGAAAAGCACCCCAAGGGCCAGATACAGGGGGGAAAAAAAGGGTTTCCCCATTGTTTGTGTCTATGGGAGAAATAATGCCCCATTTTTGGTGTCAATGGGAGGAATAATGCCTCACTGTTGATGTCATCGAATGGAGGGGTATTTCATTGCTGGTGTCAATGGGAAGAATATCAGTGGAAGGAATAGCACCCCAAGGGCCAGATACAGGTAAGAAAAAGGGCTGTATCCAGCCCACGGGCTGCACTTCTGCTGTTGCTTCTTTAAGGGGGTTGTAAAGTCAGAAGGTTTTTTTCATCCTAATGCATTCTATGCATTAAGATAAAAATCCTTCTGTGTGCAGCAAACCCCCCCCCCCCCCCCAGCCCCGCTAATGCTTACCTAAGCTCGATCCAGTAATGTCCACGACTGTGTCAGCCATCTGGGACTCCCCTTCTCATTGGCTAAGACACAGCAGCGGTGCCACTGGCTCCCACTGCTGTTATTCAAAATCCGTTAGCCAATGAGGAGAGAGAGAGGGGGAGGGGCCAAACTGCAGCTTCGTGTTTGAATAGGTACATGGAGCTGTGTCTCGACTCGGGTGCCCCTATAGCAAGCTGCTTGCTGTGGGGGCACTCAAAGGGAGGCAGGGGCTAGGAAAGCCGAAGAGGGACCCAAGAAGAGGAGAATCCAGGCTGCTCTGTGCAAAACCAACTGCACAGAGGAGGGAAGTAGAACATGTTTGTTATTTTTATTGAAAACAAAATCACTTTAATATCTAACAAGCTTTACTGCAAGTAAAACTCACAAAGCCAGACTCTGGTATATCACTCACAACCCGACTCTCTCCTACTTCTTTGGCAAGTTTCTCCCCAATAGGGGCTTAAGCAGGTCATATACCTGTAGAATTGTGTTCAAATGTTTTTTTATTTAAATTGTTTGTTCGACTTTCTAATCATAAGTCAAACTGACGTCAGTTTTTGACCATAGTTATGGGAAAATTCAAGTAAGCAGGATAGAAAGTTTTTGTTGAATGAACAAATTTTCTTACAATGAATGCATTTTTTGTTAAGGAAATTACATTTATTCCAAAACTGAATGTTTACCAAATGTTTTGAACAAGTTCCCAATCTACAGGCAGAATTAGAGGAAGCAGTTACCAATCTACCAATGAAATACAATAAACATAATATTTAAAATATGAAAAAGCAAGGAAAAGCGTAAACGTTTTGTGAATTACTTTCAGTCAAAAGGTACAAAAATAAGTAAAACGTGTTCTCCTAATACTAAACAGACAAAATCAGAGGAAAAAGAGGGTTCTCCTTAAACAGAGGTCAACTAAGGACACTGAATTGACAAAAAGATACTTTATTGAAAATTGAAGGTATTCAAAAACTCCCAAAAACATTCACAGACTCAATCAGATCTGATGAAACCAGCGTCCATTGGCTGGTGAAATGCGTCATCTTCATCGCACCAATCAGGGATACCGGCGTTGGTAAGCCTATCTGTCTTGGAAAAGAACCAACAAGGAAGTCACGCTGTAGTGACGGTTTGCTGCTCGCCCCTCCGCACATTCTCAACAGAGGCGTAGGAGGTGGCTGGAAGCCTCCAGGCGAGGCAAGGACGCCGCAGCTCTGCAGACCAACGCCGAACACCCGGATCCCATGAGTACAGTCCCAGGAGGTTGTGACTGACCGGCTAAACCAAAGGAGGTACCGGGCCTATTATACAGATTATTCAAAGAACTCTGTCATACTACATAATACTGCACAATGCAACCTCCACTACTCCGGTCTGCTTAAACAACTGCTCATACCACGGACTGTGCTCCCCAGGCCTTTAATCTATACAGCCTTGTCCAATCATTGGGATCATTCCCTTGTGTAATCCACTTAATTTACAGTTCCTTACACTGGACTGACCCCTGGAACTCAGTGGATCCCAGTCAGTCAAACTACTCAGCCTTTGTGAAGTTCATCAATTACTAGGGACTGTGCCTTTTCATACTCGTGGGTCCCCATTTACTTTTAATTGAGATATTATTCATTCTTCATTTCACATATCACAGGTCTGGGTTATTGCCTGGTTGGTCGCTGCAGCAACCCCTATGTCTGTTTTTATGTATGTGTTTTTTACCTTGAGTCTGTGAATGTTTTTGGGAGTTTTTGAATACCTTCAATTTTCAATAAATTTGTCAATTCAGTGTCCTTAGTTGACCTCTGTTTGAGGAGAACCCTCTTTTTCCTCTGATTTTGTCTATTTAGTATTTTTATGATCAACGGACCCAAATAGCCCCTGTAGGGGCAATAGGTGGTACTGAGAGCAGCTGAATTGGTTTCTCTACCCCTCCGCTCCGGTTTACCCTAGCTACATAGCCGTGTAGGTGAGAGAAATTGTGTTGATTTTTACTGTGTTCTCCTAATACTACTAACACTAAAATCCATAAGATATGATGTAAAGGCGAACTCACCCTTTAAGCTGATCACCTCCACATACATGTCTAGAAAATCTATGACAAAAGTTACGTTTCCTTTAAATAACAACAACCTGACAAGGTATCCTATATTTAGATGGAGTTTCCCCGTCTCCCTCTTGCCCTTGTTGCAGGTGTCTCTGCTGCGCTTCTTTGTATTCAGAAAGCATTTTAAACAAACGATAAAATAATGTCATATTCCCTTACCAATCAAACAGCTGTCTCCATCTAAGTGATGAGCTCATGATGGAAATTAAAGGATTTGTATGATAAGTCCGTAAACCTTGTCACGAGATTGGTTAGAATGTCATTTACATACCTTCACCGAGGCAGAATATTTTATGTTGAAAATTTGCTTTTTGATGGACCAGCGCTTTCGAAAATAATTTAAAATATGCTGAATCCCCCAGGGCTGAGACACAAAAATAAGCTGTCAATCAGACATCTCAACTACTCGCCACAGTCACTGCGGCAAGGAAAGTGAATCTTCGCTGTCCTTCCGGAACTGGGAGAACAGTGATAACTAGTTAATTTAAAGGATAAAAATAGCGTGTTACTTTCTAACTTTCAGAAGTAATTTCAGAGGAAACAGGAACCAGTACCAATGTATGCAATAACCTTTAAGAGAACCAGTTTTGACTATGCATAGGCAAGCCTCCAAATATTTTGTCTTAAAATACTATAATTGTACAGGCTTATTCATTAATAATATATAGAAGGCTTTACTAAATGGTGGACCGTGGTCCAGGCCCTGATCAAGTGACAATCATATTGGAATCTCCATGACAGCACCATTCAGAAGCTTGTGTTCTCTTCTGGATCTGTCCACCCACCACTCACTTTGCCACTGCTGCTGTCATCCTCATAACAAGGCAGAGCGAGGGAGGTGCAACATGTCTGGACGTAGGGTAGTTCTAGCAACCAACCACCTGCTTGCTAACATAAAAAGTTGGACAGCTCCTGCCCTCTGTCCACACCTGTTGCACTTCCCGCCCTCTGGCCACCTGTGTAAGGTAGAACTGTGTAGGGTGGGCTGTGATGGAAAGGGAGGGGGCTGTGATGTGAAGGGGTCTGTAATTGGAAGGGGGGTGTAAAGTAAAGTGGGAGGATTGAGTACACTGATGTAAAGGGAGGACTATGATGTAAAGGGGGTACTGTGATGTAAAGGGGGGGGGGTGTTGTGATGGAAAGGGAGAAGAGCTGTGATGTAAAGAGGGGTTGTGATGTTTGGGGGCAAAATGATTTTGGATCTATTAATAGACCTTTTTAAGGGTTAATTCGGATCACCATTGATTGCTTGGGTGTCCAAGGTAATTATGTATAACATTGGGGTTTTTCACACTATATATATATCTTGAGTTTGGTCATGCATATTATAGCTATGATTTAGCACTGATACAAGATACGGCTGTTTTGTTCCTGCACCACTTTATAAACTTTACCTTTCTCAATAAATGGAATTGCATTGGACTGCAGCCATGCCTCTTTCTATGCTTACATAGGGTTTATTGGAGGGTCTCCCACTTTGAGCGGTATTTTGTTAATTATTTGTAGGTGGGCAAGCAGCCCGCTCACCATCTCCACTGGATGCCAAAAGAAGTCTGCAGTGTAGGGGGCACCCTCCTCAACAACGGGTTCCAAGATGGTGGCTGTGAGAGTGGCAGCTTGCTTTGCAAATTCATCAGGTCTTGAGAATAAGCCGATCTCTAAGCAGCAGGTGAAACAGTAGATAGAAGCAGTGACCTCACAGTTATCACTTTAAGTCGCAGTGGCGGCTGGAGCTCAAAATTTTTTTTTTTGGGGGGGGGGGGGGGCACAAACAGAAAAATGTAATAGGCATTGCTTTGCGGCAAAAAACGCTGTAAAAAATTGCGTGACTTTGAGGTCGCAAAAGTGTGAAAGGGGCCTTCAGTAATTAAGGTATAATGTGCCCCCTTTCAATGCAGAGTGACCGGCGTACCCCCTTTCAATGCACAGTGACCAGCGTGCCCCCTTTATATGCACAGTGACCAGCGTGCCCCCTTTCAATGCACAGTGACCAGCGTGCAACCTTTAATTGCAGTGACCAGTGCACATGTCCCCTTCAATGCAGTGACCAGCGTATATGCCCCCTTCAATGCAGTAACCAGCGTACATGCCCCCTTCAATGCAGTGACCAGCATACCATTCCCCCAATGCAGAGATCGGCGTACATTCCCCCAATGCAGTGACCAGCGTACATGCCCCCAATGCAGTGACCAGCATACATGCCCCCAATGAAGTGACCAGCATACATGCCCCCAATGCAGTGACCAGCGTACATGCCCCCAATGCAGTGACCAGCGTACATGCCCCCAATGTAGTGACCAGCGTACATGCCCCCAATACAGTGACCAGCATACATGCCCCCAATGCAGTGACCAGCATACATGCCCCCAATGCAGAGATCAGCGTGTGTGCCCCCTTCAATGCAGTGACCAGCATACATGCCCCCAATGTAGTGACCAGCATACATGCCCCCAATGTAGTGACCAGCATACATGCCTCTAATGCAGAGATCAGCGTGCATGCCCCCAATGTAGTGACCAGCATACAGGCCCCCAATGCAGAGATCAGTGTACATGCCCCCAATGCAGTGACCAGCATACATGCCCCCAATGTAGTGACCAGCATACATGCCCCCAATGCAGAGATCAGCGTGTGTGCCCCCAATGTAGTGACCAGCATACATGCCCCCAATGTAGTGATTAGCATACATGCCCCCAATGCAGAGATCAGCGTGCGTGCCCCCAATGCAGAGATCAGCGTGCGTGCCCCCAATGTAGTGACCAGCATACATGCCCCCAATGCATACATCAGCATACATGCCCCCAATGAAGTGACCAGCATACATGCCCCCATTGCAGTGACCAGCGTACATGCCCCCAATGCAGTGACCAGCGTACATGCCCCCAATGTAGTGACCAGCGTACATGCCCCCAATACAGTGACCAGCATACATGCCCCCTTCAATGCAGTGACCAGCATACATGCCCCCAATGTAGTGACCAGCATACATGCCCCCAATGTAGTGACCAGCATACATGCCCCCAATGCAGTGACCAGCATACATGCCCCCAATGCAGTGACCAGCATACATGCCCCCAATGCAGAGATCAGCGTGCGTGCCCCCAATGTAGTGACCAGCATACATGCCTCCAATGCAGAGATCAGCGTGCATGCCCCCAATGTAGTGACCAGCGTACATGCTCCCAATGTAGTGACCAGCGTACATGCTCCCAATGTAGTGACCAGCATACATTCCCCCAATGTAGTGACCAGCATACATGCCCCCAATGCAGAGATCAGCGTGCGTGCCCCAATGTAGTGACCAGCATACATGCCCCCAATGCAGAGATCAGCGTGCGTGCCCCCAATGTCATAACCAGCATACATGCCCCCAATGCAGAGATCAGCGTGCGTGCCCCCAATGTAGTGACCAGCATACAGGCCCCCAATGCAGAGATCAGCGTACATGCCCCCAATGCAGTGACCAGCATACATGCCCCCAATGTAGTGACCAGCATACATGCCCTCAATGCAGAGATCAGCGTGCGTGTCCCCAATGTAGTGACCAGCATACATGCCCCCAATGTAGTGACTAGCATACATGCCCCCAATGCAGAGTTCAGCGTGCATGCCCCCAATGCAGAGATCAGCGTGCATGCCCCCAATGCAGAGATCAGCGTGCATGCCCCCAATGCAGAGATCAGCGTGTGTGCCCCCAATGTAGTGACCAGCATACATGCCCCCAATGCAGAGATCAGTGTGCGTGCCCCCAATGTAGTGACCAGCATACATGCCTCCAAAGCAGAGATCAGCGTGCGTGCCCCCTTACTTACCTGGAGCAGCAGCGGCGACGGGCGGCTTCTCCTCAGTCCCGGTGACCGGCGGCGCATCTCCTCCTCCTGTCCTTCCGCTCCCACCTCGGCCAATGGCATGGGGTTTGCCTTGCGGCCAATCAGGAAGCGCGTATCGGACGCGCTTCCTGATTGGCCAGGAGGAGGATCGGTGTGACAATAGCAAATTTTCATTCGCTATTGTCACACAACGGGTGGGCTCGGGACGCACTGCTCTGCGCCCCGGGTCCAGCCTTTGCATCACCCTATTAGAGCCTCTGGCTGTAATCAGGTGATGTAAAAAAAAAAAATCCCCATTGAATTCCATGCCCGTGCCGTGCCCTTGCATGCAGATTAAGGGGCCGGACACATGGATGGGGGGGGCGGCGCCCCCTGCGCCCTAAGTACACCGGCCGCCACTGTTCAGTCGGTGGGTTTCACAAAAAGCACTCATCTATGATTGCCTAAGCCCCTACACAGGTCTGGGCACTCCAACAGGTCTGTACCGCTCAACTACCACAGTGCCTAAAGCATGGGATTTTCCCAGGCAGAAAATATATATCTCTTCCCTTGGCTTCTGCTGCACAGGTCATTGCGGTATGTAGTTTTAGGTAGCTGTCGCCCCATAACATGGCCATCACCTTGGACTACATCTCCCGGAAATCTTGTATTACAGTCTCTTGGGCTTTGAGTAACTTGGCTGTCCCCCTACTGGCAGGAGGAGAATGTAGCAAGGGACCAATTTGCAGATCAGGGCTTCTGCCTTTACTCACTAGTAGGGATGATCGAACGGTTCGGGTCGACCATCGGTTCGACCCGAACATTGGGTGTTCGAGGTTCGGCCAAATTTAGAACTTTTTGCTGAAAAAGTTCGGAATTCGGCAACCAGAACCGACCAAAAGGCAATGGTTCAGGAAATGGGCTTTAAAAGCCTGTGATTGGACCAGAACCATTAGCAAGAGCCAATTGAGGGGGCAGGAGAATGCTAGAAATGTGATTGGAGTGACTAGGGGGTCCATAGTCCAATCATTAGTGAATATGCCCCCCAGTATATAAGATAGACCCCGCCAAATTCCTAGCATTGTTATACAGGGACATGGAAGAGAGTGGAAGAAGTTCTGTTAATTTTACATTTAAAAGTGTCATTTAGCATTTATTAGTGTGAGGAAAGGGATATCTAGTGTAGTTAAGGTGCTCTTTTACACTTTAGTTAGATGCAAAAAATGTAGGTTCTGTAGGGAAAGTGTGAAGTGTCAGGGTGACCGTAATGTAGTGTAGGGTGAACTGACTGCTATGGCAGGGTGACCAAACCCTTCTATATCAGGGTGACCGTAATGTAGTGTATGGTGAACTGACACTGACTGTTATGGCAGGGTGACCAAACTCTTCTATATCAGGGTGACCGCTATAGAGAAAAGCTAGTTTCTCTGAAGTCACTTTCGCTGCAGTAATATGGCTTCGCCCCTGTCAGCTTGCTTTTTGGCTGCAGGCGTCTATAGGGATTTTTTGAGCACATGTTTGGAGTCAGGCATGACATCTGAACATGTGTATAGGGGGTATATATACACACCCAAGTATGTATATATATACACCTGCACATATATAGGTGTGAAAGGAGCAGAAAACACTACTTGCGCTAATGAAATAATTAACACCAATATAGTTACGCTCCTATCACACCTATATATGTCTAGGTGTATATATACATATAAGTATGTGTGTATATATACCACTATACACAAGTTCAGATGTTTTGCCTGCCTCCAAAGAACCCAAGAAAATGCCCAAAAAAAAGCTAGCGTTAAAAAAAAAAAAAAACGCCCAGGTGTGTTGTTGCAGGCATTTTTTGGGGGTTTTTGGAGGCAGGCAAAACATCTGAACTTGTGTATAGTGGTATATATACACACATACTTATATGTATTTTACACTTAGACATATATAGGTGTTATAGGAGCGGAACCATATTAGTGTAAATGATTTCATTGGCGCAAGCATATATTTCTGCTACTATCACACCTATATATGTCTAGGTGTATATAAACATATAAGTATGTGTGTATATATACCCGTATACACAAGTTCCGATGTTTTGCCTGCCTCCAAAAACCCAAAAAAAATGCCTGCAACAACACACCTGGGCGTTTTTTTTGGGCGCTAGCGTTTTTTTGGGCATTTTTTGGGGTTCTTTGGAGGCAGGCAAAACATGTGAACTTGTGTATACGGGTATACATACACACATACTTATATGTATATATACACCTAGACATGTATAGGTGTGATAGTAGCAGAAATATATGCTTGCGCTAATGAAATCATTTACACTAATATGGCTCCGCTCCTACAACACCTATATATGTCTAAGTGTAACATACATATAAGTATGTGTGTATATATACCACTATACACAAGTTCAGATGTTTTGCCTGCCTCCAAAAAATGCCTGCAACAACACACCTGGGCGTTTTTTTTTGGCGCTAGCGTTTTTTTGGGCATTTTTTTGGGGTTCTTTGGAGGCAGGCAAAACATCTGAACTTGTGTATAGTGGTATATATACACACATACTTATATGTATTTTACACTTAGACATATATAGGTGTGATAGGAGCGGAGCCATATTAGTGTAAATGATTTCATTAGCGCAAGCATATATTTCTGCTACTATCACACCTATATATGTCTAGGTGTATATATACATATAAGTATGTGTGTATATATACCCGTATACACAAGTTCAGATGTTTTGCCTGCCTCAAAAGACCCCAAAAAATGCCCAAAAAACACTTGCTACTAAACCGGCAAGGTGTGAAAAGAGAGAATCCACTAACCTGTTCTATAAGTGACCTAATACAAACAATCTTTTTTTATGGTTCTGGACATGCTACAGAGCTGAAACTTCACAGTTACACTTTTTAGACCCCCCAGATACTAAATCCAAAGAAATTTCTTTTTTTTTTTTTTCAATAATTGGCTCTCTATCAAAAATGACAATTTTTAAGAACTTTTTTTGTGTGATTAATAGTCCCTGGGGTATGACCCAGAACCCTAGGCACTTTTTAGGGGCATTTATTGGGTTTTAGGGCTTCAAAATTGTGTTTTTTGATTACCGAAGTTCGGGTCCCATTGATTTCAATGGGGTTCTGAAATCCGGGCCGAACTTTCGGGAAGTTCGGATGTTCTGGCCGAACCGAACTTTTGAAAAGTTTGATCATCCCTACTCACTAGCTAAATGCTTGTTATAGGTCAGTGACTTGGAAAGAATACATGCCCCCTATAGATCTATAGCCCAGCATTCCACAAAGCTCATGTTCACTTCTAATTGGAGAGCTCTACCTGTGACTCAACAGGGTGCCATGCTGGGCCTCTGCAGGGAGACCACTGCTCCACAAAGAAGCAAGGGTCTTTCCTACATCATGTTGACATGGACATGCTGTGTCTGCTTTCGAAAGACAATGCACTGCAAGACTTTGAATATGTTTTGTTTTGAATGCACCTGGAATGCATTTTCATGATTTAAACTGAAAGTTAATTTGGGCTTAAACTGCAGTACAGAGAATTGAGGTCTCTAGGTTGGCTCTGTTGTCTGGCAGGATTGCATAGAAAAAATGGACAGAAATACAAATCCTTTGGCAGGTAAAACAGCTCCATAAATATGTATTTCATCTGTATATTTAACTGTTTGCCCGAAGTTCAACTTTAAAACTCAATTGAACTTTCAGTTTAAATCAGTCAAATGCGTTCCAGGTGCCAAAAAAAGTCAACAAAATCTTAAAGGCCTCTTTCACATGGCTGCGGGACTTTTTTTTTTTTTATTTCACGGAGCCGATGACACTTCTGTCATCCGCTCCGTATGTCCGCATATCATCACCTCCGTTTGCGGATTATATGCGGACATAATGTAAGTCTATGGACATTGCGGATGTCAGCGGATGACACCGCTGACATCCGATTTTCCTTCCTTTCCGTTTTTTGAACGGAGGAAAAATAGGGTTCTGTTCCGTTCCAAAAAACGGAACAGAACTGAAAGGAGGAAAATCGGATGTCAGAGGATGGTATTCCGCTGACATCCGCAATGCCATAGACTTACATTATGTCCGCAAATCATCCGCAAAAAAATAGGACGATTTGCGGACATACGGAGCGCCCGTGTGAAAGGGCCCAAATTCAATTCTTTTAAAATCAGCCACAGCCTGAGAGGAGAAGCCTTTATCCTGCCAGCATGTAGCAAAGTGGGACCTTAGCTCTCTGTGTGGAAGCAGCGGTCTGTGTTCAAAGATACAACACCCCCACCACCAGAGTCAGAGTCATAGCTATCCAGTTTGCAGGGAGCATGATCTTTGCTGATTGCAGAGCTATAGGTTTATAAGGAGTGTGAATTATTTCAGAGTCAACCTGTAACAACCATTTAGCCACTGAGTACAGGCAGTCCTCATCTGAATACTTGCCCCTTGCCAATGACTGAGAAAGTACTGGAATAATAGCATGATTATCTTGGCAAGTTGGGGATCAGACTTCTTGCAGAGAACTGTTTCCCTTACTTTCTGTTATAAAGCATATCAAATAAAAATGCTAGAACATTAACTATGCCCCCAACATGACCTCTTTTTGTAAAGTGGATACTCCAAGATGACCCTTTTTGGTAGATTTTTTTGGAAACAAAGAAAGTTAATATTTTGGTGTAGGGTTATTTCAGCCTTCAAAAGTCACCCACTGAAACCAAGCACAAATTTTCCATTGTTAGTGGAAGAAAGTTCCCTGGAGGATGAAATAGCAGTGTACTGAATTTTCATTGTGTGCAAATTTTAGATGTCAATGATAGCCCAAAAATGCTTTTACCCCCCACTATACTCAAATAATCACAGAAAATCTGTGTTCAGGAGCAATTTAATCCTCCCCAAAACAATCCCAAAATTATTGGTGGTCAGTGGCACTTTAAAACACCCACTGCTACCCCATCATTGGTGGTCATTGGCCCTTTAAAACGCCACACCTTGAATTAAAGTCTCTCTTTTGGATTCATTAAAACCTACTCCATCACCTTCCTTTATTATGAGAGTCATAAAGCACAGAGCGGACCTGATCGGCTCTATTCCCTTTTCCTATGCTCTCTGCGATTTATCCCTAATAGGCACGCTGTCCCTGAACTATACGAGAAACCTACAGACCAGTGGTTCTCAACTCCTGTCTTCAGGACCCACTAACAGGCCGGGTTTGCAGGATAACTAAATTACATCACAGGTAATCTCATTTGCTTCTCAGTGATTGCAGTATTCTAGTCTGCATTTCCCCAAGGTAATACCTAAAATCTGGCCTGTTAGTGGGTCATGAGGACCGGAGTTGAGAACCACTCTATAGACAATAATGTAGAAGTATTATTTATGCAATTCCTCTTTTTGGCCACAAAATGAGGATATGGATATGCTGGCCTTTTCCTTGTAGAACCTCCAGAAAGACAAAGCACATTGGGAAGTGTAGTTTGTATCTGGATCTGGACACTATTTGCTAGAGTTAAACTGCATTTCCCAGAAGCCCAGCATGATCTGCAGGGGGAAGAAAGAGCCAGGAGCCCAGGAAAAGGATTCTGGCGAGGAATGCCACGGGCGTGCAGTGGGGAGCTATTACTGTCTGGCTCTATACTGCCAAGGGAAGCCAAAGGCCAGAATTGTTTCCAGTGTACATCTCTCACTGTGTCAGTCCATGCAGAGCTGTGATTGGTGGACAGGGAGAGAGAGAGACTGAACCACTGGGGGATACACGTTCTGCATTACAGACCAAAGTTGCCCAGGGCAACCCACATTGAGCAGATGTACAGCCTGAGGGATCATCACTGTTGTGTTACTGGGTCTGGTGAGAGGGCCTTGTGCTCCTTACTTGCTACTGTTGCTATAGACTAAGCCATAGGCGACTGCTTAACCTGCTATCCCATAGCCCCAATACTGCCTGCAGGCTTTGACGGCCTCAACGAGCGTCAACAATTAGCTGGTGAAGACTTAGGACCAAGAACTGCCCGTAAGAGTAGCTGCTCTAAAACTCTAGCCCGCTTGCCAGTTAAAGTGTAAAGCACAAAAGAGTAAATGGTAGGACTTTAAATACCCCTCCAGTGATCATGCAGATACATTCATACAGTATTTACATTTTTGTAAATATTTTATTATATATTTTCATGTGACAACACTGAAGAAATGGCACATTGCTACAATGTATTGTAGTGAGTGCACAGCTTGTATAACAGTTGGCAACAAAAGTGAGTACACCCCTAAGTGACAATGTCCAAATTGGGCCCAGTTAGCCATTTTCCCTCCCCGGTGTCATGTGACTCATTAGTGTTACAAGGTCTCAGGTGTGAATGGGGAGCAAGTGTATCAAATTTGGTGTTATCGCTCTTACTCTCTCATACTGGTCACTGGAAGTTCAACATGGCGCCTCATAGCAAAAAAACATAAAGATGGCCTAAGCTATAAGAAGATTGCCAAAACCATGAAACTGAGCTGCAGCACGGTGGCCAAGACCATACATTGGTTTACAGGACAGGCTCCACTCAGAAGAGGCCTCGCCATGGTTGACCAAAGAAGTTGAGTGCACATGCTTAGCGTCCAGAGGTTGTCTTTGGGAAAATAGAATTATGAGTGCTGCCAACATTGCTGCAGAGGTAAAGGGGTGGTGTCAGTACTCAGACCATACACCGCACACTGCATCAAATTGGTCTGCATTGCTGTCATTGCAGAAGGAAGCCTCTTCTAAAGATGATGCACAAGAAAGCCCGCAAACAGTTTGCTGAAGACAAGAAGACTAAGGACATGGATTACTGGAACCACGTGCTGTTGTCTGATGAGACCAACCTATCTGGTTCAGATGGTGTCAAGCGCGTGTGGTGGCAACCATGTGAGGAGTACAAAGACAAGTGTGTCTTGCCTAAAGTCAAACATGGTGGTAGGAGTGTCATGGTCTGGGACTGCATGAGTGCTGCCGGAACTGGGTAGCTACAGTTCATTGAGGGAACCATGAATGTCAACATGTACTGAAACATACTGAAGCAGAGCATGATTCCCTCCCTTTAGAGACTGGGACGCAGGGCAGTATTCCAACATAACAACTGCAAACACAACTCCAAGACAACCACTGCCTTGCTAAAGAAGCTCAGGGTAAGGGTGATGGACTGGCCAAGCATGTCTCCAGACCTAAACCCTTTTGAGCATCTGTGGGGCATTCTCAAATGGAAGTTGGGGGAGTGTAAGGTCTCTAACATCCACTAGCTCTGTGATGTCATCATGGAGGAGTGGAAGAGGACTCCAGTTGCAAACTATGAAGCTCTGGTGAACTCCATGCCCAAAAGGGTTAAGGCAGTGCTGTAAAAATAAATGGTGGTCACACAAAATATTGAAACTTTGGGCCCAATATGGACACTTAGGGGTTTACGCACTTTTGTTGCCAGTGGTTTAGACATTAATGGATGTGTGTTGAGTTATTTTGAACGGACAGCAAATTTACACTGTTATACAAGCTGTGCACTCACTACTTTACATTGTAGCAAAGTGTAATTTCTTCAGTGTTGTCACATAAAAAGATATAATAAAATATTTAGAAAAGTGCGAGGGGTGTACTCACTTTTGTGAGACACTGTAAATACCCCCCCTGCGGAATTGATCACCTCCGGAGGCTGCCTATAGCAGTCAGGTGGGGACCAAAACAATGGTCCAAGGCTCAATTGCAGTGGGAGGGCTCCTTCCTCACCCCCAATCCATATTAACCCCTGATAGAAATGGGGTAAGGTATGCCCTGGAAAAAGGGCTGACAGGGACATGGGTCCCCATGTGTGGGACGGGGGTGAGTGCTGTTAATGAGATGGATGGAGTGCCGAGGATGAAACTGCATTATCTCAGCGTGTGCTGGAAGTTACAATGCGAGGAACGTCACTTCCGGTGGGTAAAGCGTTCCAGAGTGGAATGCAACCCAGAAAGGACAATCCAAATTGCAGCTGCAACAAATCCAGACTCCACAAACAATGGTAGTTGGGAAATAATAAACTCCCCAGCCCTGCAGAAGTGAAGGAACATGGGCCGGCTAGAGAACCCCAATTACATGGATAATAAAAATGTAAGTTAAAGGATAATAGCAATAAAAATTAAAAAAGCAGGACTAAAAAAACAATAAATAATATTACTAGATTCGATAATTATGTGTATCCATTTGCTAGATATTATCGTTCTCTTCTCCTCAACAACCTCAGCTAGGGGGTCGTATAATCTAAAATTCTAATTTAGTGTATGTATTCTATAGAAATATGAAAAATGGTTATACCTTTTTGCATGTTGGCAGTAGGGTTGCCACCTCATCCCTTTAATCCAGGACACACATTATTACACAGGTTCTGTGGCTGATTAAGGTGGTAATAAACTCAGTGCCTTATGTGCATTATATCAGCCTCAGAACCTGTGTAATTAATATGTGTCCTGGATTAAATGCTGGAATAACTTCTATATTGCCACATGAATTAATATCTTGGAGAAGGAATCTGTGTAACGTATAATGCCGTACGAACCTGGAAGTTTTGTGGCCTATAAAGGGAAAATATAATAAAAGAATATTAATATTAATAATTATGATATTAATAACAATAATTCAAATAATAATAAAAATTAAATAGTTAATATGCCAGTAGAATGGCGACTTGTGTTCCAGTAATTCTCCAAAGTTGGAAAAAGGACTGATTTTATATTGGTTTTTAAGCTTTCTCCAAGGATTTGAGATTTTATATTTAGCATGTGGCCTTGCTAACCGGCCCCACGGTAATCCATCGTGATTTTGACACTAGCATAACCTTATACACTTGATATTTATTGGTAATCTTATCAACCTTATCAATCTTATCAATCTTAAACGTGACATATCAAAGATTCAAAAATAGACAATACCTCCCCCTTCAACAAGAAGGAATTTGGTTGGGTGGGTAACACCCTGTAACCTATTAAGTTTATTTGTTGGATGTGTATAGGGGGGGTTTCGACTAAATATGTGCCAGTGGAGGGTGTCATCCTTGTTAGAGGTTTCTAACACACAAGAGTAACAGGTAGGACTTTAAATATCCCTCCAGTGATCATGCAGATAAAGTCATATATAGAAAAATACAATATTTTATTTCTGACAGTAAAATGTCTAAAAAAACCATATCAAATGTAATAATAATACCAACAAACATTGTCCACTGCAAATATGCATGGCTATTTGTCGAAACAGAGAGCTTAGGTAGATGTGTTCCGTGGAAAACACCGCCTCCACAGGACCTCCTGTCTCCCATACAAGTGACCACGACGAAAGAAATATATTCTAAAGACAAAGGAAACATATGAATAAGTTACTAATCAGGACCATCAAGAAACATAACTGAGATTGTTTATAATAACCATTAAGTTAGAAAGGTACATAATATTAATCCCCGAAGAGAAGCTTGGGGTAGAGAGGAAAGGAGAACAATATATATATAAATATTCTACCTTATTCGGAATGATTTCATACATGTATAATACGTATTTTTCTGCTACCAGTTTGTATATGGAGATATGATAGTGGGAAACCATGTGGTGTGGATAAAGGTCTCGCCGGCCCATGGAAGAGTGATCATCCCCAGAGTAGAGCTCTACAGAGGATGTAAAAAATATATAATAAATAAATAATGGAGCATATGTTGATGATAGCTGGCTGATAGGTTGAAAGTGGGAAATTGTGTTCAGAATGATAGCTCTATACTGTAACAGACAGGTGTGGGATACCACTTTAACTGGCAAGTGGGCTAGAGCTTTAGAGTGGTCCAACATTTTTGGTGCATTGGGGATTATAGTGTGGGGTTGTTATTCAGGGGGGGGGGGGGCTTGGCCCCTTAGTTCCAGTGAAGAGAACTCTTAGACCGCATTCACACTAGTCCGACTTGGACCGTGACTTGTCAGCCTGACAAGTCGCGGTCCGTCATGCTCCCATTGTGCGGTACAGGAGCCGTTCTAATAGGAGCGACACAAGTCGCTCCGACTTAGAAAAAGGGTCCTGTACTACTTCAGGGCGACCTGGGGGCGACTTGCATAGACATTAATTTTATGAAGTCCGTGCAAGTCTAGCCAAAGTCGCGCTGCACGCGACTTCACAGGTCACCCCCTAAGTCGGAGCGACGTAGTGTGAACTGGCACTTAAGGTGTCAGCATACCAAGACATTTTGGACAATTTCATGCTCCCAACTTTGTGGGAACAGTTTGAGGATGGCCCGTTTCTGTTCCAACATCACTGTGCACCAGTACACAAAGCGTGGTCCATAAAGACATTGATGAGCAAGTGTGGGGTGGAGGAACTTGGCTGGCCTGCACAGAATCCTGACCTCAAGCTAATAGAACACCTTTGGGATGAATAAGAGCAGAGACTGTGAGCCAGGCGTTCTTGTCAAACATCAATGCCTGACCTCACAAATGCGCTTCTGGAAGAATGGTCAAACATTCCCATAGACACACTCCTAAACATTGTGGACAGCTTTCCTAGAAGAGTTGAAACTGTTATAGCTGCAAAGGATGGGCCAACTCAATATTGAACCCTTCAGGCTAATGCTGGCCATACACTAGCCGAAAAAACTTTTGAAAATCATCAATCAAAGTCATGTGGTCCGTTCGTTCATTTTTCATCTAGTTAATGGGCACAAATATAAAATCGGTTTTAACTTTTCAGAGCTGAAAAATCAAAGGAACAGTTTGGAAAATTCTGCTGAATAAACCATAAATTGAAAGTATAATGTGTTTCTCGCCCAAGCTGTTTGCACTAGGCATATGTGACAAAATGAACGAAAAACTGATTCATCTATGTCCGTTGAACAATTTATCAATCAAAATTCGGTCATTAAATGATGGCACAATTGTCTGCTCTCACAGCCGAGTGTTCGTTTTTCGAAAATAAGTTTGAATTATTTTTTGTATAGTGTATGGTCAGCATTAGGGCTCTTTCACACGGGTGCGATCAGTTTTCTGGTTCCGCTCCGGTCCTTTTTTTTTTTTTTTTTTTTCACGGAGCGGATGACACTCCCATCCGTTTGCGGATGATATACGGACATAATGTGAGTCTATGGGCATTGCGGATGTCAGCAGATGACACCACTGACATCCGATTTTGCTTCCTTTCCGTTTTTTTAACGGAGGAAAAATAGGGTTCTGTTCCATTACAAAAAACGGAACAGAACTGAAAGGAAGAAAATCGGATGTCAGCGGACTGTCATCCGCTTACATCCGCAATGCCATTGACGTACATTATGTCCGTAAATCATCCGCAAAAAATAGGATGATTTGCGGACATACGGAGCGCCCGTGTGAAAGGGCCCTAAGACTGGGATGCCATTAAAGTTCAGGTAAAGGCAGGTGTCCCAATACTTTTGACAATATAGTGTATGACAAAAAAGCCATACTGCAGCGGTACAAAGGTAGAGTGTTCTGTGTAAGGCAACATTTAATTATAGGTAATGAGCATTTATTTCACAGTATTCAGCAATGCCCAGAAATGAGTGGCAGCTGTGTCAGGGATGACAACGTAAGTCTTGATTTAAAGGGCGATAATTGCTTGCAGGCTTCACTTTTTCAATTCACAAGAGAGGTTTTACAAGAGTTATCGAGCACAGAACGAGGAGATGAGGAAGTGTAATAATCATGATAAAACAAAAAAAAAAGTATTCTTCTGTTTCTATGGGGACTATGAGTAACGGAAGAAAGTTTATAAATGACAATGTGACATATGGCACCCTACTTGACATGCAGAGTGACACTATAACACAGGAAGGGAGTCAGTGAGATCTGACTCATTTAAAGCAATTAACATACTAAAAGTAATGCTGTTCTTTTGTTTTAAAAAAATGTGTATACCTCGAAAACAAGGAATTTATGTATATTTATATATATATATATGCCTATGATAGCGGCGGGGGGTGACTCCAGCAGATACATACTTAGTCATTAGGCAGCAGTTCTTGTGCAGTCTTCATAATTGAAAATTAACATCTAGTGCCTCACTGGTGGGGATTCGTATATATTTATTGTGCTCTTGTTTTTTATATGTAATATTGTGTGAAAGCCTTGGTGGAGTTAGAGGTTTGTGTGTGATAGGTATGACATGGGCTAATATGGCCAGTTGGTTAAGTCCGTCAAACTGTGAAATATCTGGGCAAACGTCTTAAAGAGTCTGGCCCTGAAGTCTTGTCCTAAAGCCTGGATCCTATCTGCTGCATTTTCCAATACGGGCAAAGTCCTTTCTTGTATTAAAGAGAAGTATGGACTCCAGAGAGAGAGATATAATTTTGCCCCTGTACAAGTCATTAGTTGGACCTCATCTGGAATATGCAGTTCAGTTTTGGGAACCGGTTTACAAAAAAGAAGATTGGGAAACTGGACAAAGTGCAGAGAAGGGCAATCAAACTGATGAGAGGCATGGAGGAGCTCAGCTATGAAGAAAGATTAGAGGAACTGAATTTATTCTCTCTTGAGAAAAGGGGATTAAGGGGGGATATGATCACCATGTTTAAATACATAAGTACTCTATATAGTGAACGTGGTGTTGAGTTATTAATTTTGAGAAAATCATAGCGGACAAGGGGTCACATCTGGAGGAAAAGATATTTAATCTCCAAATATGGAAAGGCTTCTTCATAGTAAGAACTGTGATAATGTGGAATAGACTGCCACAAGAGCTGGTTCTGGCCAGATCAGTAGATTGTTTTAAAAAAAGGCCTGGATTCTTTCCTAGAAACACATAATATAACTGAATACTAAAATTTAGAGGTAAACTTGACCTAGGGAATATCCGATTACCTCTTGGGGGATCAGGAAGAAATTGTTTCCCTTGCTGGAGCAAATTGGATCATGCATTATTGGGGTTTTTGACTTCCTCTGGATCAACTGTGGGTATAGAATTGTATATATAGAATTGTATACATTTTTTTCCCCTTCTATTGGTTGAACTGGATGGACTTGTGTCATTTTTCAACCAGACTAACTATGTAACTATGTAAGTAACTATGTAAATAACTTATGGTGCCCACAGTTCTTTGGCTGAGAGCTTAACACACTGGAGTTACTCTAAAACCTCTACTGGTCAATGGCTAAAAGCTTTTGATCCATTGTTCAGATGAATGCAATTTTATGTTATTTTTAAATATTGGTGAAAAAAATCCCAGTGGCTTGAAGTGGAATAGTTCATATTCCCATCGCACACCTTCCTGTGTATAGGCATATCTGTTGTGGGTACTGCAGCCATCACAAGCTGGACACTGGATCTATCACAGATAAACATACATGTTCGCCAGCACACCATGGATTTTGCACAGCAGTCCAAAGAAACTTTTTATTGGAAAGGGATCCCATTACATTAGGATAGGTGCAACGTTTCGGAGTCACACAGGACCCCTTCATCCTTCGTCATGATCACATGCCTGATGAAGGGATCCTGCGTTACTCCGAAAGGTTGCACAGGTTGACATAGCTAGATTTCTGCAAGCAAGAGTGTGCTGGAGAAAGAAGAGGAGCTATATATAGGATTTTTTTTATATATGAAAAGTGTCCCTGAAGTTGTTGTTTAAGGTCAAGTGGGTATGCCATCAACTCTATTCCCTATCCAAGTTTATTACCCTCAATAAACAAAAAAACAAAGTACCAGACTGTGGAAATTCGGTGTGCCTGCTGATGGATGCAGGCAAGCCACATGATGGCCAGTGTGGGATATGATTAACCCCACACCAAGGAGCCTGGCTCAAGGCAAAGGTGGAATGTGGAAACCCGCAGGTGATGGCCAAAAAAGCGCTGGACAGCAGGGGTGGCCGAGATCTCAATGACCAACACACCTGGATGGATGGCTGAATCCTGGTGTAAGAACCGCCAGAGAAGCCAATCCTCAAGCCGCGGTTTGGGGTTAATCCCACCCCACACTGGAAGTCAGATGGCTTGCCCGCATCCATCCTGCTTCGGCTCACCACCACCCAGCCCGCTTTTTCCACCTGATCTGTGTCGTGACAGTCTCTGGTTGTGTCGACCACCCCGGTCATAGAGGGCAGCAAGGTCTAGCCGATTGGGGATGCTAAGTGTGAGTCCCGTGACAGAGGTTGTTTGAGAACCAGGTTCTGAGCGCAGGAGCAAGTTGCCAAGTATCGCAATTTTCTTTTGGAGTCTCTGGATCCCCCCTTACCTCCTCCACTGTGGTCTAAGACATCCATGTACATTTTAGCTAATGCTTAAAAAATACGTTTTTCGATTTCACAGTCTAGCACCTTGGTCACTTGTTTGCAACAAGAGAAGTGCATGGAGACACACAGGACTACTAGGAGCGAAAAGCAATGCAAAGTGTCAAAAAGGAAGCAGTCAGAAGTTCATAGGGATACAGAGCAGGAAACAGACTAGAAAAACAAAGGGAAACACTGAAGCAGACTGCAGACATAGGTGATGCTAATGAAAGGTAGGATGAAATTTACAGGGGATCAATGAAGTAGAGAAAGGCACACAAATGAAACAAAGGAACAAGGTCACTGGTATGCACAGAGTATACAATAGATGCAAAGATACAGGCCGCAGGCAAAAACACACAGAGAGTCACTGGGGACAGGCTGGAAGACACAATGGGAACACTGTGGGTACAGAGATACACTGAAGGACACTGGGAGACACTGCAAACAGTCACCAGGAATAAGGGGGGTCCAGAACAGAAACACTAGGAACCTTGGGTTCACAAGGAATCGGTCAGAAAGTAGGACACCAGGAGTCTAGGCACATGGAGACAAGGAGGGCCACTGGGAATCTTCTCAGGAAGTCAGGGGGATCCTTTCAAGATCATTGCCACCAACCTATAGTCACTCTGAGATAGACTCCCTTTAAAGTATAACTAAAGGCAAAACTTTTTTTTTTAAGTTTTGGATAGAGTGGAGAGGCATTAGAACATGTTTTATTGCTACCTCTGCCTCCATTAGATAGATTCACTCTTTCATTTTTTACAATTTACCATTATCATTGAAAGCGTAGAGTAAAAGAAAATCCAACATTTTGGGTTGTCCCCAAAAAAGTAATAGAGAGGGAATCTTCTAATGGGCACACTGGTTCTAATGATCTGGGGGTCCCCAAAGGATCTCCTTTGCAGGGATTCACTCTTACTTCTTATTTCGGCTATAGGACAGGAAGTGGAAGTTAACCACTTTACCACCAGAGGATTTTGCTGTCTTACGTCCAGGCCACTTTTTGCGATTCGGCACTGTGCGACTTTAACTAACAATTGCGCGGTCGTGCGACACCGTACCCAAACGAAATTTACGTCCTTTTTTTTCCACAAACAGAGCTTTCTTTTGGTGGTATTTGATCACCTGTGTGATTTTTACTTTTTGCACTATAAACAAAAAAACAGCGTAAATTTTGAAAAAATAACTATATTTTTCACATTTTTTTATATGAAATTCCCCCCCAAAAAATGTAAAAATCTAAATTTTTTTAAATTTTTGGCCAATTTGTTTTCTGCTACCTATAATCACAGTAAGCGTATTTTGATTGGTTTGCGCAAAAGTTATTGCGTTTACTAACTAAGGGAAAGATTTCAGTAATTTTTGGTGTTTTTTTTTTAACGAGTAATGACGGCGATCTGCGATTTTTTTTGCGGGACTGCGACATTGCGGCGGACAGATCGGACCCTTGACTGACATTTTTGACACTTTTGGGGGTACCAGTGACATTACTACAGTAATCAGTGCTATAAATATGCACTGTTACTGTAAAAATTACACTGGCAGGGAAGGGGTTAATTTTATTGGAGAGGGAGGGGTTAATGTATGCCTGGTGCTTACTAACGTGTGTGGGGGGAGGTGACTATGTGACACAGGGACAGATCGGATGTTCAGCTATGCTGTACCCTGCAATCTGTCACTGTCTGTCACTTAGGAGATCCGCCCGTTTTGTTTACACAAGCGGGCGGATCTCCAGACTCGATTCCCCGACGATCGGGGAAGAGCAGCGGCGATCGCCGCCGCTCCTCCCCTGGCCCGACTCCCGCTGTGAATGAATACAGCGGGAGCGAGCCTCCGGCGGCGCACGTGCGCCGCCCACAAGGGGAGGTCTACGTCGCTGGACGGGAACTAACCACTTTGCCGCAGTAGAGCTCCAGTGAGTGGTCGGCAAGTGGTTAATCTCACAAATGGCACACAGATGGCAAAAAAAAACAATTATAACCCTTTGTTACTTTATCCAAAATTAAAAAAAAGTGTTGCCTATAGTTCTACTTTAATCTTAAGAAGTTCTCCCAGACTTACTGGTCACATGTAAAGATGCCCTGGTCACCGATTAGAAGATGACCCACTCATAACTTAATCTTTTTCTTGCAGTCTCACAGCAAAACTTAAAAACTCAGGTCCGGTTCTTTAGTATGACAACTCCAACATCAGCACAAAATATCCATTTCGTAGCATTGCCTACATGTCCCACTTGCTTTTATTCGGAATTCTCAGAAAAGCAGAGACGTAATAAAACCTATTTCTAGTTATCTAATGACATATTTCAGCTCTCTCACATGGTATTCAAATGTATGTGCTGTATTTCTCAACTGTTGGTATGACATATATGACACTGACTGTAAAGCACGGCAGCACACACCACGGCCCTTTAATGTGAAAATGTCCCAGGGCTATATATTATGAAAGTGGACCTGTCCTCGTAAAACCAGACACTGGGTTCTTTTATTGTTCTCTATATACAAGGTAAACTTATGAAATAACCTTTTTTTTTTTCATTCCATCCCTCAGAGTTACCATGGCAGGAGACAGCTTTATAGTTCCAGATAAATACATTTCTGAAGTACTAAAAATTGCTATTTGGCTGCCCTATGTAAAAAATGGCACAATGCCATTTTCATTTCCTGAGCTTGTTTTAAAACAAAGAATACGTGTGTATTAGGCTTGGAAATAATTGTGACACCAGCGTGTGACTATAAAATTCAGCCAAAATTATTTGTTTTATTTGTGGATAGAGCAGGGAAGAGTTAGACCCTATGTTGGATTTTTAATCCTGTGGTCTGCCTGGGAAGATTTCCTGTTGCTTCTTGTCCTGACAACAGCCTGTGACATCTTGACACACTGGGGGTTATTTACTAAAACTGGAGCAATCAAAATCTGGTGCAGCTCTGCACAGAAACCATTTAGCTTCCAGGTTTTTTTCGTCAAAGTGTAATTGAACAAACTAAAGTTAGAAGCTGATTAGCCACTTAAGCCCCGGAAGATTTTACCCCCTTCCCAACCAGGCCCTATTTTGCGATTCGGAACTGCGTGACTTTAACAGATTGCGCGGTCGTGCGACGCTGTACCTAAACGAATTTGAAGTTCTTTTTTTCCCACAAACAGAGCTTTCTTTTGGTGGTATTTGATCACCTGTGCGATTTTTTGATCATGCGCTATAAACAAAAAAAGAGCGACAATTTTGCAAAAATAACAATATTTTTCACATTTTTTTATATGAAATTCCCAAAAAAAAAAAGTAAAAATCCAAATTTTTTAACATTTTTGGCCAATTTGTTTTCTGCTATATATGTTTGGTAAAAAAAAAAAAATCACAATAAGCGAGTTTTGATTGGTTTGCGCAAAAGTTATTGCGTTTACTAACTAAGGGAAAGATTTTTGTCATTTTTGTTGTTTTTTTTTTTTAACGAGTAATGGCGACGAACTGCGATTTTTTTTTTGCGGGTCTGCGACATTGTGGTTGACAGATCGGACCCTTGACTGACATTTTTGACACTTTTGGGGTTACCAGTGACATTACTACAGTAATCAGTGCTATACATATGCACTGTTACTGTAAAAATGACACTGGCAGGGAAGGGGTTAACTTTATTGGGGAAGGAGGGGTTAAGTATGTCCCTAGGGGCGTGTTTCTAACTGTGCAGGGATGTGGCTTTACATGTAACAGCAGAGATCTACGGTCCTACATAGCAGGACCGTATGATCTCTGCTGTTACACAGGGAAGAATGACAGGCGGCTTTGTTTACATTAGCCGCCTGCCTTTCTCCCTTCACAGCGGACGATCGCGAGTGCCTGGCGGACATCGGGTCCCCCAGTCACTCATGCGGAGGTGTCCGTGAACGAGCGGGGGCGGGAGCGCTCGCCCCCTATTGGCTCACAGGCTAGTGACGTACCGATACGTCACTTTGCCTGGCTGGGGCTGACCGCCGCAGTATATGTACTTGCGGCGGTCGGCAACCGGTTAGATACCAAGCACAGCTACACCAGATTCTGAGTGCTTCAGTTTTAGTAAATCTTCCCCATTGAGTGTCACCAGACCAGACAACTTAACAAAAAAAAAAAAAAAAATGAGTATTGACTTTTATTGAGTGAACTTCTAATTTTGGGTATACTTTGCTAACCTGGAAATTTGGCTGGGATACAAAGGGTTCCCCGTTTGCGCTTGTCTGTATATTATTTTTGGGATTCTGATGATATTAAAGAGTATATAAAGGCAACATTTCTTTATTTACTATCCTGTAGACACAAAAGGAAATTAAAGAAAATTTCTCCAAAGTGAGGTGTATTCCCATCTTAGAGAATTGGCACAGGAACAAATGTCCCCTATTGGAGTTTTTTCCCTCACCTTTTTCTCTGGTGACATTGCTAAAGTTTTGGATTTCACTCAATTTCCGGTCTCTTTTACAGTGGTCACCAGAACACAGACAGCAATGAAAACTTGACTTATGATCTAGTGATTACTTACTCTATGCAAAGCTATCTTAGGTCACCTGACACACCATGCCAATAAAAACAAAAAAGATCTCATGTATGTGTAGGGTATGTCTGTATTCCAAATTTAGTGGGCAGGTAGATAGCCTGAACACTGATTGTTATTGTTTTCTGCATTATTCAGAGAGCCCTTCTAGAAGGGTCCTTACTAGTGAAGCACCCTACAGGTAGATGCTAGGTAAAGTATAGTGGGCCTTGGCTGCTTAACAGCAGGGCCATGATTTCAGCTGGACTGTCATGTCTCCGAGGTGTGGTTACTGAGAGGGGAGTCTCCCCACTGGCTCTGTGAGAGGACTCTCATAGGGCAGTGGAAGAAACCCAATCAGTGGCTCAGTCAGGCTTGTATCTACCCCAGAAGGCAGATTCTGCGGCAGAGGATTCTGTTAGTGGGTATAAGTTTGAAGGGAACGCATGACGCAGCGTCTTTGGTGGGAAGCAGAGTCCCAGGAGGGAGAGTACGGCTGTCTCTCCTCCTGTCAGAGGAAGCGGGTGTCCTGGGTGGCGGCCTGAGAATCCAAAGAGAGTGAAGCTGAGCTGCAGAGGAATCCGGTGTGCCGAGAACCAGCGGAGAGAGAGGGGTCCAGTTCCTGGAAAGCCTACAAAGGTCATGAGTACTGTGGACTGCCCCTGGGGGTCTGCCTAGTGTCAAAGGGGACCACTCCGGAGAAGGTTCTAAGGATCCAGGAGTCAGCTAGCTGTTAAAGGGGGTGCCTAGCCAGAGGACCCTGAAGTATTAGAGGGGGTACCTAGTCAGAGGACCCTGAAGTATTAGAGGGGGTACCTAGTCAGAGGACCCTGAAGTATTAGAGGGGGGTACCTGCAGTTTGGGCCCTGAAGAATTAGTGTACAGTGTGGTGTACAAAGTTGAGAGTTTCAGCAGCGCAAGTATCTCCACAAAGCTACCTCAGCCAGTGCAGGGCCGGAGGGAGCTGTTCAGTGACTTTTGAGCCAAAGCAGTGTCAGGAGTCAAGTGTTATACAGTCCTGGATCTTCTGAATTAAAGTCGAGGTTCCAGCACAGTTTCAGTACTATAGTATCTATAAGCGTCAGAAAGCGCTGGTCGGCATTCAGCTGGCGTCAAGACAGCGCCAACAGACATTTTCCTTCAAGTGTCCCAAAGTGTACCTAGTTGAGCCAGAGGAGTATCCCACTCATTGCCTTCTCCAATCCCCTAAATACAATAAAACAAACAAACCAAAGATGCCGGATTGGTCATTGTCTCAGTTCTCACACCTGGGTTTACAGCTCAAATGTGCTGAAAGTGTTACCGGTAACAATGGCAGACCCACCTTAGGCTCAAGGCCTAGAAATCCTGCTACACTAGTGAACGACCGATATTGTATTTTTGTTTGTTTTTGTCATCGGATATCGGTATCCGCCGATATTGGCCGATAATTTTTTTATTTCTTTTTTCACAGGTACAGTTGTGGAGGGATTTGGGGGTCCTCTGCACTTAAAAGCGTTCAAAACAGCCAAGTTTGGCTGTTTTGAATGCTGTCATTTTTTTAAATCTGGCGCCGAATACCCGGAAGTGATGTCTTCTGGGTTTTTACATTGAGACCCGGATGAGCTGCGGAAGAAGGCAGTGGGAATGGGGAACGTCCCCCCCCCCGCTCCTTGTAATGACAGCCGAGCGGCTTCTCAGCCGCATAGGTTGTCATTACAAGACAACTGACCATCGGCTATGGACGCCGGTACCGGGGTGATGCCTCTAGCTGCAGGCATCACTCTGTTACAGCACTTTCCTGGAATATCAGCAACCTCATATATATCGGGGAAAGTGAATATTGGCCCCCGATATATCGGCATTGCCGATAATCGGTCAATCTCTAGTCCAAAATTTTTTTCAAATGTTGGCAACTATGAGACTGAGACAGAGTGCAGAGTGAAGAGAGTGGAAGAGGTCTCGGAGGAGCTAGCCAGCCACCCACCCATCCCCCAACCACCCTGACCTGTGTGCAGAGCCAGAGCAGCAGCAGCAGGAGGATTGCCACTGCAAGAGGAGCTGGTCTGTTTGGAGGGAAGGCACCCGATTTGGAGGCTACCAGCAGTAAGAGTGGTACTGCAGAGGGATAGTTTCGCTAGGAGGGAACGCACCCCGACCTGGAGAGGGTCATTTAAGCACGATTGGTCCTAGTGTCATAAGGCATATAGGACCCACGAGTTCTGGTGAGTGTGAAATGTATCTACCTTTCACGGTGAAGGGATACCAGGCTAAGAGTGAAAGCACCTGCACTTTAAATACATTTTTTGGACATTTTTCATCAAGAAGTCACTATTGTTTTTTGCACTTATATTTAATGGACTGTTCACCTACAATTGTTTGTGCACATGAACTTTAAAGATTTTTTCTGAGAGTGATTTATTTATTTATTTATACATATCCTATTTATTAAGCACCTTTATTGTCACAACATATATATATATATTCTTTTCAGATTTACTTGTATTGTTATAATCTATGAATTTTTATTGGATGGTTTATTAATTTGTAGCAAGCGCTATAGGTAATCACCTACCTATTGATTACTTTATTCACCAATTAGCACATGCACTTTACTATAGCAGCTGCGAATCACCTTATATTTATATATTTATTTAGGCCCTATACATCCACAGGTCTCCTCACGTGGCGCGTGTAATATACTTTGTATATTTTACCTACATTCCTTACCATACCAGGCCTCGTCTGGAGAGGATGTAGCGTTGTAGGGTCCTCCTGGGTTTGTTACCTGAGAAGAAAACTGTTCCCGCTCCTGGTGCAAAGGACTGGCAATGGGCCTGTGCTAGGGACCATAAGAGAGAAATACGGCCTTAAATGGGACCCTCAGAATAAAAGATTGCTCAGTCCATTGTTGGTCTCGGCTTAAAAGCACACAATTTAATGTTGCTGGTCTAAAGTAATGCTATGAGCTTGTGGGGCTGAAGATAATCCTAGTTGCTATTTTTGGGCATCCTGTAACTCTCTCTCCCCAGAACTTTGAGCCCCGGTTCACACTTCTGCGAGTGCCGGGTTCGTATGTAATGTCGGAGCGCACTGCTCCGACATTACATGCGATCAGCTGTGCGGTGCGAGTTTAGCCATACACTTTGTATGGCTAAATTCGCGTCGCACCCGCAGCAAACTCGCACAGGAGGCATTTTTGCAGCCGCATCAGGATCGGATCGCACAGCGGTTCACACTTGTGCGATCCGATCCTGTGCGAACTGCACGATCGCACTGCGATATGCGATCAAACTGGGGGTGTCGTTAAGATTACATTGACACCCCCAGCGTATCGCATATGGCAGTGTGAACTGCCGGGGGTGCGTGTGCGATGCGGGAACAGGCTGCGAATTCGCAGCCTTCCCGCATCGCATTAGTGTGAACCGGGGCTAAGCCAATAAATTCTACAAGCAAAGATTGTAGAATTAGAATTGGATGTTAGTCAATGGGTCACTGCTGGTGACTTGATGAGTGCTTGGGACAACAGTAAGTCATTGCATTCACAGTGAGGCTAGGAGGAGTCCAACAATCCAGTCACTCTTTAGGGGGTAAGCACTGCATATGACATGGTAAGGAATAACCACCATCAAAGATTAAAAAGGATCTATTATTTACTAATACTATTCATGGGAATAATTTGGGATAGGCCTCTGCCAAAGTACAGACAATTCTAAAAATGTAAGCAAGAAAGCACATAAAAGCTTATTAGCCAGTATTAGGACTAGTACTGTGAGCCTGTAGTGCCGAGGCCCTGAGATCTTGCCTGTATAGAGACACAGAGGAATCAGCAGTAAATGATAACACAAATAGGAAGAACTATAAAGGCACAAATAAAGGAGGCAGCAATATATTATTATTGAAGACCCCGCAAACTTAGTAGTTCTTGCAGTTTGGCCATTATTTGCATTGCTGTAAAAGGAGTGGGAAGTGGCATGAGGTTACCTTTTTAATGTTGAAAAAACTGTAGCCAGCTACACCCACATTAAGATCAATTTAGAAAGCTAACCTGCCAGAGAAAAATTCTTATTCTCAAAAAAGGGACAGTTATTTTCAGTTGAGTCTATTGAGATTTAAAAATTCCAGACACATTATTATTATTATCATTATTATTGTTATTATTATTATACAGTATTTATATAGCACCAACAGTTTACTCTGTGCTTTACAGCGCGAGGGCAGACAGTGCAATTACAATACAATTCAATACAGTTGGAATCAGAAGACATATAAAGATTTATTATTGCTGTGTTAAACCCTTGTGAATTATGCCTATTGTATATAAATCCTTCCCTTTAAACTGAATACATTCAAAAGTTCTTTTTTTTAGTTTTGTCTATGACAGAAAAGGGTTTCAACCCTTTTACTGCTATCCGTGTTCCTGTTGGGGAGATTACCCTTACCTTCTGTCCAGGTGGCACCAGTCAATGAGAAAACAGAGAGCAATAGCATAGTTCCCAACTGTACCTGATTTCGAGGGACTGTCCTTCTTTCGTTGCAAAGACTCTCTGTACCTCTATCCTCTTCACTTTTCCCTCATTTTGGTCTGATCTGTATAATTGTAAAAAAAAATTAAAAAGTGTTTCCCAGGGCTAAACCTTTCATCCAATTTCTAAATTGTTGCATTTGTAAATTCCAAAAAGGAACAGACGTGGTAAAAAAAAAAGTTTACAAATTCATTTTTTTGTACAATTCTTGTTTAGGGGGGGGGGGTGTCCTATTCCTACATAATTTTGCTAATATATGTCACTCATTCCCATCTCAGAAAGTTGGGACGTATGCAATAGGGTAGAGACTTGATAATATCCCTGACTAGGGTGACCACGTGTCCCTGATTGCCCGGGACAGTCCCGCATTTTGCAGGTCTGTCCCAGGTCTCGGGCACCTTCATTCCAGTACAACACAGTGTCCCGGGATGAAACTGACACAGCTGATGCAACTGTTCAGGACTCTTCATCGATGAAGAGAACAGCTGTATCGATTGCCAATGTTGTCATCTCGGTGCGCCGCGCAGTGCCCTGCCTCTCCTGAAGAAACACAGCAAGAGGTGGCTAAAGCCCGCTCCCCTTCCTAGTTGGGCACTTTCATAATGGAGGAGCCGTGAGCATTAGCCAGCCCTGTTTTCAGACCACTGACGTCACTCCCATCAGCCGGTTTTCGGCATGTTTTACAGCCGTGGGAGCCCCGAGCGTCCCAACTCCCGGATGGAATACTGGATGCTGCAGTGCTCAGTCCTCCTCCTTAGTGTGTTACAGACATCAGGTAAATTAAGTACTAGTAGTTACCTATGGCTAAATCTAGTTTTGTGCATTAAGTGCATTATGCATAGATTTGTACATATCAAGTACCGGAAGCTCATTTTAGATTAGTCTTGAGGCTTCTTTTTTTTTTTTTTTTTTCTCCAGATCCCGTGAGGTCATTTGTATTCCTTTTGTAGTCTAAAGTATGTTTTTTTATTTTTTATATGCAACTTTAGTGCCTTAGATATAAAGAGCATTTGTTTAATGTATATTAGCCTAACACTGAAATAACAATTACATTATTTGAATGTAAGTGGCTACTTGAAACTGCAATGTAAGGCTAACATACAATAAACAAATGCTTCCTCTATCTAAGGCACTAAAGTTGCATATAAACCTCACTCTGCTCTTGAGCAAGACCACCCGCCAACAAAATGACTGTATTATAAGCCGAGTGACATTTCGTAAATAGGTAAGGGACCGGGCCACCCAGTGACGTCACATGGTGGCACCAACTCCTTGTGACATCACCGACCGGTGCATGCTAGGGGTGGTGTCTCTGAATGGCAGTTTGGAAATGTGGTCACCCTTCCCCTGACAGATTTTTCTTTTACCTGTTCTCCACTGGGGAGATTTCCCTTCATGGCCTTTTCTTCAAATCTTATAGAAAGTGAAAGGAAATATCTCACTAAAGTGAGAGAAATCTTCCTTTAACCACTTTACCGCTGAGTACCCTAGTACTACTGCGGCAAAGTGGCTCTTGTAGGTCTGACGACGTAGACCTACGTCGCCAGACTCCTCCCCCTGTAGGCGGCGCTCGCGCGCCGCCGGAGGCGCGCTCCCGCTGTTTTCATTCACAGCGGGAGTCAGGCCAGGGGAGGAGCAGCGGCGATCGCCGCTGCTCTGCCCCGATCGTCGGGGAATCCAGTTTGGAGATCCGCCCGCCTGTGTAAACAGAGCGGGCGGATCTCCTCAGTGACAGGGAGTGACAGATCGGACTGTTCAGCATAGCTGGACATCTGATCTGTCCTTGTCTCACTCAGTCACCTCCCCCCACACATGTCAGTAAGCACCAGGCATACATTAACCCCTCCCTCTCCAATAAAATTAACCCCTTCCCTGCCAGTGTCATTTTTACAGTAACAGTGCATATTTATAGCACTGATTACTGTAGTAATGTCATTGGTACCCCCAAAAGTGTCAAAAATGTCAGTCAAGGGTCCGATCTGTCCGCCGCAATGTCGAAGTCCCGCAAAAAAAATCGCAGATCGCCGCCATTACTCGTTAAATAAAAAACACCAAAAATGACATAAATCTTTCCCTTTGTTAGTAAACGCAATAACTTTTGCGCAAACCAATCAAAATACGCTTATTGCGATTTTTTTTACCAGACATAGGTAGCAGAAAACAAATTGGCCAAAAATTTAAAAAAAAATTGGTTTTTACATCTTTTTTGGGGGGAATTTCATATAAAAAAATGTTAAAAATATTGTTATTTTTTCAAAATAAACGCTCTTTTTTTGTTTATAGCACAAAAAGTAAAAATCGCACAGGTGATCAAATACCACCAAAAGAAAGCTCTGTTTGTGGGAAAAAAAGGACGTAAATTTCGTTTGGGTACGGCGTCGCATGACCGCGCATTTGTCAGTTAAAGTTGCACAGCGCCGAATCGCAAAAAGTGGCCCAGACGTAAGACAGCAAAATGCTCTAGTGGTAAAGTGGTTAACAGCTGTCACTGAATCAAAAGTCTTCATTGAAAGGTTCCCATTCCCATTCCCGTATCAGGGACATCTCAAAATTTAGTATTTTTAATCAATTTCAATGCCAGTGACAATGCTCGCCAGGATAAATAGAGCCTCAATCTCCCAAGCTCTGGCTTTATATACACTTTAACAACAACGTACCCAAAATTCCGAGGCATGGTAAAGGGGCCCTCTTCGTGACACCACCAGTATTTTCAGGATTCATTAGGAAGAGCGGTGTAATGACAGTGAATTCTGATGAACCCCACACTGTGTGGAGAGAATGGGGAACTAGTACTAAACATCAGGTCACCCTCATTTTCCAAGTTTGAAAGTCAAATTTAAATGTCATGTCTGTGTTGGCAGCCAGAGAAAGCGACAGGTTGAACATAATAGCTAACAAAGAATGCAGATGTTGTAAACCACTACTAGTCCTAAATAGTCTCCTAATGAGACTCTTATAAATGGCCCTCTTGAAAACTGGTGAGCATTAGCAATACTCATCTGTGATGCTAGATCTTTTGCTATATTAAATAATAAGAATCTATCAGCGCAACTTCTGTATATTAAATAAAGGGTTCTAGGTCCGGGGTGAATAGGACTCCCACTCCCGTATTACATCCAAACATGGTAATATATTTTATCAGTATTATACTACGTTGTGCCACCTTCCCACCATTTGCCATACCGTTCTATAACCTGTAATGCTCTGAATACTTCCTGAGATTCCTAATAATTTTTATTGTCTGATACTGCACCATTCATTTGTTGCTCTTTTTTATATGCTTATGTACATGCATTGGAACATATTGAAAATTTGAATTTCCTGTTTTATTTGTTATGTTTATATTCTCTTATATAAAACTCAATAAAAATTTATTGAATGAAAAAAATAAAATAAGTTAAATAAAGAAAATTCCGGCAGCTCTCACTCGCTGTGTTTTCACTCCATAACTAAACCTCAATAATCAAGAAATAGTGCTGCGCCAGATATATAATTCACTCTCCACCGTGATTACGTGAAATTAATCCCAAATAGAAAATCATATATATAAATAAATATAAATATTCAATATGCAAAGAAGTGAAATATCTAAAAAAAAAAAAAAAAAAATCACCTTTACGAAAATGTGAAAAAAAACATCATATATTCATGTAAAAAAAATATATACAGCAAAAAGTGAATAAATGAATGCAATTAAAGAGCATCTGTGCATCAAAAGTTGTGATCGACCGATATTTTTTTAATAACGATACCGATATTTTGGTCATCGGATATCGGTATCGGCCAATATCTGCCGATATTTTCGGACATGTAAAAACATTTTTTTTTTTATTTTTCTAAAGGTACTCCTTGTGAAGGGATCTGGGGGTCTAAAAGACCCCAAACCCCTCCTCGGCACTGAAAAGCATTCAAAACGCCAAGTTTGACTGTTTTGAATGCTGTCAGTATTTTTTATTTGGCGCCGAGTACTCGCAAGTTATGTCATGACATCACTTCCGGGTTTTTTTACATGGAGACCCGCGTCTTCTCTTCGGCGGCGGTGGAGGTAGGATGCCCGGGTCTCCCGGTGGGACAGGAGAACCAGGCATTCCACGTAAGGCGGTGGGAGGGAGGGGGCGTCCCCTCCCGCTCCTTGTAATGACAGCCGCGCGGCTTCTAAGCCGCATCGGTTGTCATTACAAGTCAGCCGATCGTCGGCTATGGACACCGGTACCGGTTTGATGTCTCTAGCTGCAGGCATCACCACGGTACAAGCCCTTTCCCTATATATCAGCAATATCAGTAGACTCAGGGGCTGATTCCGATATATCAGGAAAAATGCATATTGGCCCCCGATATATCGGTGTTGCCGATAATCGGTCGATCCCTAATCAAAAGTCCCAGTGACAACCAAATCCACAGGATCCAGAAGATCCCTGTAGTCTCCAACACCTTCATGGTGAGCAATCAGGTGCTTTTAAATCCACCACCACTAGGCAATCAAGCCTCTCACCTTTCTATCTGACCCATGTGTCACCAATGGGTCAGATCAGTGGCGGTTCTACATTAAATTGCTCCCCGGGCAAGACTCCCTCCCGGCCCCCCCCCCCCAAAAAAAAAAAAAAATAACATGACAACATAACAATAAATGCAGAGTGCCACAGCATTGTTGCCCCCAATAAATGCAGAGTGCCACAGCAATGCCCCCAATAAAAGCAGAGTGCCACAGCATTGCCCCCAATAAATGCAGAGTGCCACAGCAATGCCCCCAGTAAAAGCAGAGTGCCACAGCAATGCCCCCAATAAAAGCAGAGTGCCACAGCAATGCCCCCAATAAATGCAGAGTGCCACAGGAATGCCCCCAATAAATGCAGAGTGCCACAGCATTGCCCCCAATAAATGCAGAGTGCCACAGCAATGCTCCCAATAAATGCAGAGTGCCACAGCAATGCCCCCAATAAAAGCAGAGTGCCACAGCAATGCCCCCAATAAATGCAGAGTGCCACAGCAATGCCCCCAATAAATGCAGAGTGCCACAGCATTGCCCCCAATAAATGCAGAGTGCCACAGCATTGCCCCCATTAAATGCAGAGTGCCACAGCATTGCCCCCAATAAATACAGAGTGCCACAGCAATGCCCCCAATAAATGCAGTGTGCCACAGCATTGTTGCCCCCAATAAATGCAGAGTGCCACAGCATTGTTGCCCCCAATAAATGCATTGCCCCTTTTCAATGCAGAGCGCCACAGCAATGCCCCCTTTAATGCAGAGCGCCACAGAAATGCCCCTTTAATGCAGAGCGCCACAGCAATGCCCCCTTTCAATGCAGAGCGCCACAGCAATGCCCCCTTTAATGCAGAGCGCCACAGCAATGCCCCCTTTCAATGTAGAGATGCCACAACAATGCCCCCTTTCAATGTGGAGATGCCACAGCATTGCCCCCTTTCAATGTGGAGATGCCATGCCAGAGTGCCAATTTTCAATGCAGAGCGCCAGCGTCCGTTTACAGCACTTACCTCCCTTCTCTTCACGTCTCTTCAGTCCTCGCGCGGCGCCTCCTCTTCGGCCAATGGCGTGAGGTTTGCCTTTCGGCCAATCAGGAAGCGGGAGGACCCGCTCCCTGATTGGCCAGGAGGAGGATCAGTGTGACAATAGCGAATTTTCATTCGCTATTGTCACACAATGGGGGGGAGCAATGCTCTGCTCTTCGGCTCGGCTCGGAGTCGGCTGCGGCGGTTTTAGGCATGGGCGAACGGGGCTCGGGCGGTCCGGTACCATTTGATCCACGGACCGGTACCGGTCCGCGGCCCGGGCATGCCGCCCCCCACGTGTTATGAAAAAATGCCGCCCAGGGCAGCTGCCCCGTTCGCCCGTGCCTAAAACTGCCACTGGGTCAGATAAAGCAGTTCCCTTCCGGGATATGGATGGATGAATCAATAGAGGACTTGCAGCTGACAGGCTGTTCACAGGGACCACACCGGATCAATCATATATATTCGTGTTAAACACCATCAGGCATAATGACAAGGGGGAAAGCAAAATAAAATCTAGTGCTCTCTGCTAAATCAGAAATGGCGTTTATTAAAATAAAAAGACAGACTTACAAAAACGGCAAGCTGTAGCAGCGGTTTAGTATAGACAGGCAGAGACATGATGACGTATGACCGACAGGCTCCTCCCCTTACGTCGAGGCATAGAGCGCTGACTTCTCCGGTAGGGGCTTTTGGTATGTTAACCTACAGCTGAACTGCAGAGTTAAGTATCATATACTCTCCATAGTTCGTACTGTAATGACATTACCTTCCTAAAATGGTTACAGTGATATAGAAGAAGGTACCATTTAGTTTGACATCAAATACAACAAATTGTACAGCCTAACAAGTCTCATTAGATCTTTTAGGGGAAATATGCATAGGGTCTATATCATATTTGGTATCTAACAAATTGTAATTTTATTCTGATAAGTTATATGCTGATTATTAGTGTAACACCGTCATAGGTAGGTGATAGTGAGAAAGTATAGTTTGAGCTCTGTCTGCTTACCAGAAGAGCTGCTGGTAAATCTATATTGCTATATTGTTCTCTGCTTACCAGAGAGCAGGATCTGTTAATGAGGTCTGCTCATTGTGCTCAGGATGCAATACACATCAAAGTGAGCATGTGCAGAGTGCCCCCAAGGCTCTGTACTATCAGAAGATGGATTGGGGACTGTGGAAGAATGGGAGGAGCAGAGAAGACCAAGATCAAACAACCTTTTTACACAATGAGGAGGATTAACCCCTTAGGTTCCACAATGAGTATAACAAGCATGCTTTACTGCATATACAGACTGATTTTACTGTTGTGGGTTTAGTCACATCTTAAAAAAGAAAACTAATGCAGCCACAACACCTACATTTTGGTAAGCTGCAATATATTACATTTTTGGTTTTGGGTTTATTACAGCTGTAACTTTATAGCTCGCCTACCCCAGTGACAATCACTTTCAATTTGCTTGAGCTCAGGTTGTTTTCCTGTGAGCTGGAAAATCTCTGCACAGAGTGAGGCTGAAAGTGTAATTGTCACAAGAGAGATTTCATTTCATAGTAAAGGCAGCTTTCAAATACAATAGACCAGTCTTTTTTAAGCAGGGTGCCATGATTGCACCCTGAGGTCCCAGCTGGGATCTTCAGGGGTGCCGTGGTAAGATGCCTCAAATTGTCCAAAAACCGTCAACAAGCCAGCAGGTGGATTAAGCTTGCCTTTTTCTGTTACATAAAGTTAACCATTACAATCTTGGGCACTGTGCAGGCCAGCCATCAGTGTTCCAATAACCCATGTCACTGGTTGATAAGGAGCACAATAGACGTCTGAACAGCATCCTTGTTTCTTTGTTTGCTCCTCCCCTGTCCCCCAGCACTGGGGTTACATTAGCTGAGTTAGGCCTCTTGCATGCGGAGAAAAAAAACGCAGTGTTTTTTACCGATTTGAAATTAGATGCATTGTTGTTTATCGCAGGGGTCCCCAACCCCCGGGCCGCAGACTGGTGCCAGTCCATGGCCTGTCTGCAGCTGGGCCACGAAGGCTGCACTGTGAGAAGTGCGGCAGGCGAGCGGAGCGATGACATCATCTCTCACCACCCGCCCCGCTTCAGAGCTGTTCTGCTCTCACTCTAAGTTAGGATGGAACCCAGCATCTGCGCAAGTGCCGGTTTCCCTGCTCAATCACCGTAGCGATGGTGGAAAGGCTTCAAGAAAAGCCTTTCACAGCAGAAAAAAAAAACTCTTACAAACTGCCTTAAATTATTAAAGTGACACGCTGCATCTGGTGGCAGGTGACGTGGCAAGTGACAAGCTGCATCTGGTGGCAGGCAACGGTGGCAAGTGACACTCTGCATCTGGTGGCAGGCGATGTGGCAAGTGACAAGCTGCACCTTGTGGCAGGCGACAGTGACAAGTGACAAGCTGCATCTGGTGGCAGGCGACGGTGGCAAGTGACATGCTGCATCTGGTGGCAGGCGATGGTGGCAAGTGACACGCTGCATCTGGTGACAGGTGACATGGCAGGTGACAAGCTGAATATGGTGGCAGGCGATGTGACAAGTGACAAGCTGCACCTGGTGGCAGGCGACAGTGACATGTGACAAGCTGCGTCTGGTGTCAGACAATGGTGGCAAGTGACATGCTGCATCTGGTGGCAGGCGATGGTGGCAAGTGACACGCTGCATCTGGTGATAGGTGACATGGCAGGTGACAAGTTGCATCTGGTGGTAGGCTACAGTGGCAAGTGACACGCTGCATCTGGTGACGGGTGACGTGGCAGGTGACAAGCTGCATCTGGTGGCAGGCGACAGTGGCAAGTGAACAAGCTGCATCTGGTGGCAGGAGATGGTAGCAAGTGACATGTCGCATCTGTTGAAAGGCGATGGTGGCAAGTGACACGCTGCATCTGGGGGCAGGCGATGGTGGCAAGTGACATGCTGCATCTGGTGGCAGGCAATGTTGCAAGTGACATGCTGCATCTGGTGGCAAGCGATGTGGCAAGTGACAAGCTGCATCTGGTGGCAGGAGACGGTGGCAAGTGACACGCTGCATCTGGTGACAGGTGATTTGGCAAGTGACAAGCTGCATCTGGTGGCAGGCGATGATGGCAGGTGACATGCTGCATCTGGTGGCAGGTGACAGAGGCCAGTGACAAGCTGCATCTGGTGGTAGGCTACAGTGGCAAGTGACACGCTGCATCTGGTGACAGGTCACGTGGCAGGTGACAAGCTGCATTTGGTGGCAAGCGACAGTGGCAAGTGACAAGCTGCATCTGGTGGCAGGAGATGGTAGCAAGTGACATGTTGCATCTGGTGGCAGGAGATGGTGGCAACTGACACGCTGCATCTGGGGGTAGGCGATGGTGGTAAGTAACATGCTGCATCTGGTGGCAGGCAATGTTGCAAGTGACATGCTGCATCTGGTGGCAAGCGATGTGGCAAGTGACAAGCTTCATCTGGTGGCAGGAGACGGTGGCAAGTGACACGCTGCATCTGGTGACAGGTGATGTGGCAAGTGACAAGCTGCATCTGGTGGCAGGCGATGGTGGCAGGTGACATGCTGCATCTGGTGGCAGGCGACAGAGGCCAGTGACAAGCTGCATTTGGTGGCAGGCGATGGTGGCAAGTGACATGCTGCATCTGCTGGCAGGCGATGGTGGCAAATGATGGTGGCAAGTGACACGCTGCATCTGGTGACAGGTGACAAGCTGCATCTGGTGGCAGGTGACATACTGTGGATTGGCAGATTGGCTGTGGAGACTGCCTCCATCGCCAACCCCCCACACCCGGCACCAAACCCCGGCACCCATCCACTCCCCACCACCTTGGTCCTTTCTTCCACAGAACCGGTCCCCGGTCCCAAAAAGGTTGGGGACCACTGGTCTATGGGAAATTACACTCAGCTGAGCATAGGTGTGCGCAGCCTATTGCATTAGGGTGTGCACCTCAAATCTCAAACACACATGCATGTGTGTGTCTACATGTATATAGCCCTGGTGCATTCATCTCCCTGCTGGCACAATGAAAGATAAATGCTTTAGCACTTCTCTTATGGCTGAGCTGGTAAGAGTGAGATCTTTCCCATCTCCCTGCCTGCACGCAGAGCGATAATGCTAATGTGCACTAGTTGATAAGGGTGTGCCCAGGCACACCCGGCACACCCTGTGCGCACACCTATGCAGCTGAGTAAAGATCAGTAATACAGCGCTGAGTAGTGAGTACTGAGCAGTAAAACAAAAATAGAACATTCTACATTCGGGTGCAGTCATTTACTCGCACCGTGTTTACTTAAATATAAATTAGTATATTACAATACTGCCGATATAGAAGAAATGTATCTTCTATACGTTTACGCACCTTTAGTATTTTACAAAGCAAAGTGGGCGCTACCTTTTTATTTCAAACAAAAAGTGTATCAAGAACAGAAACTAACAGAAATATTAGTGCACTTTTTCAATTATGCATGAATAAACATATAATGAAAAAAACAAAAAACAGTCCATAGTAATTCGTGAATAGTGATCTAAAAAAAAAGTGCAAAAATATATATGACCAATCACCGTGCTCTTCTACAAAATATTTGTGCTCCAATCTATAGTGCTCCACCCAATGTGCAAAACAAATATACGCTCATCGGAACCCTTCGGCCAACAGAGTGACCATCAGGCATACTACTAGCCAAATACACCTCACAGAGAGTCAAGGCAATATCCTGCAGCAGCTTTCTTTCTCCTCTCTCCCACTCTATATACTGCAACAACAAGCCCCAAAACTGACCGCAGGAAGGGAGTGTATTGCGTAGTACATTTTATTAAAACCAGGATACATAAATTTAAAACATATGCACTCACATGCTAGTAAAGAAAAATAGGCATAATACATGTGCAGCTTCCCAGCTGGTGTATCCCGCATCATCGCTCGCTTTCCAGGGCTGGCGTGCGTTCCACCCTTTACTCGCCTATACTCAACATTACTCAGGTCACTACAAACAAGTTTTTTACTCACGTACTTTCTGTCAACAAGTTCCAAGTTCCTGAGTAAGGCCTCATGCACACAAGGCGTTAGAGAAAATGAGCTGCAAAAACCACAACCAACGCCAAGAAAGAGCAGCTGTAAAAACATGCTTTTAGTAGCTTTTTCCATTGGCGTTAATGCGCGTTTAGCCACATTAGCTTTTAGCAGCATTTCTCTGCCTCTATTTAACCACTTCCATACCGAGTCATGTAATATGACGTCGGCAAAGTGGTTGTAAGGATCCGGGCCGCCGTCATATGACGTTGCCCGGATCTCCCCTCTACTGCTCGCCCCCGGGGGCGCGCAGTGCGGCGATCGGGGGTGAGGCTCGTCCCTCGGACATAGCCCATCCCTGATCAAGGTAAACAGCCAATAGAAATTGGCTGTTTACCATGTGATCGGCTGTGTCAATCACAGCCGATCACATGAGCTGCTCCAGCACGAGCCGCTCGTTCTCTCTGCAATGCGGGCCCCCGGGGGCGCGCAGAGCAGTGATCGGGGACGAGGCTTGTCCCTCGGACAGAGTCGATCCCCGATCTAGGTAAAGAGCCAATGAAATTGGCTCTTTAAAACGTGACTGGCTGTGTCCAATCACAGGCGGTCACAAATGTCAACAGAGAACACGGTAACTAACTGTCACCGTGTTTTCCTCCTCACACACCTCAAAGTACCCGAGTACCTGTCACCAGCCCATCAGGCCATCAGGTACTCAGATGACAGGTACTCAGGTACTCTGATGGGCTGGTGACAGGTATTCGGGTACTCTGATGACAGGTACTCGGGTACTCTGATGACGGGTACTCGGGTACTCTGATGACAGGTACTCGGGTACTCTGATGACAGGTACTCGGGTACTCTGATGACAGGTACTCGGGTACTCTGATGACGGGTACTCGGGTACTCTGATGATAGGTACTCAGGTACTCTGATGGGCTGGTGACAGGTATTCGGGTACTCTGATGACGGGTACTCGGATACTCTGATGACGGGTACTCGGGTACTCTGATGACAGGTACTCGGGTACTCTGATGACAGGTACTCGGGTACTCTGATGACAGGTACTCGGGTACTCTGATGACAGGTACGCAGGTACTCTGATGACGGGTACGCAGGTACTCTGATGACGGGTACTCGGATACTCTGATGACGGGTACTCAGGTACTCTGATTACGGGTACTCGGGTACTCTGATGACTTTGAGTACCTGTCAACGGAGTACCCGTCATCAGAGTACCTGAGTACCTGTCACCTACCCATCAGAGTACCCGAGTACCTTCCACCTGCTCATCAGAGTACCTGACGCCTGAAGTACCCGAGTACTTGCCGCCTGCTCATCAGTACCCATCACTACTCATCAGTACTCATCAGTACCTATCACGTATCAGTGCTGATCATCAGTACCCATCAGTACAGTATCACCTATCAGTATCAGTACTACTCATCACCTGCCTATCGGAGTACCCGAGTACCTGCCACCTGCTCATCAGTACCAGAGTACCTGTCACCTGCCCAACAAGGTACCCGAGTACCTGTCACCCTTCATACAGCCACCATGTCCAAGTCCAAAAAGGTTTATATACGTCCTCCGTTTAAACCTAAATACCGGAGTTATGGCAGCAGATAGCTGCCATAACCCTGGTATTTTTTTAAACGGTGGACGGTTGGCTTTCCGATAAGGGTGGTCCCAGCGGCAGATTCACCGTGGGATCACCCTTCTGGGATGGCAGAAGAGGCGCCCCCCCCCTCCCGCCGCATTCCGGTCCTTTTCCCCGCTTACCGGACCCGCCGGCAGCGGGGAAAACGATCCGGTCCCAGATCCTCACAGACAGGATGTCGAGTGAGGGCAAGCTTGCCCTCACTTGACTCTATGGTCTTGGAGGACCGGAGCTACGGAAAATGTTGTTGCCTAGCAACCGGTTTAAAGGTCCTTTTTTTTTTTTCATTTTATATAATAATTTTTTTTTTTCTATCTTTTAGTGTACTTGTGAGATCTGAGGACTTTTTGACCCCAGATCTCACAAAAAAGAGGTCCTGTCGTGCCTATTTCTATTACGAGGAATGTTTACATTCCTTTTAATAGAAATAAAAATGATACATTTTTTTTTTTTAAACGGTGTAAAAATAAAAAATAATAAATAAAATAAATAGTAAAAAAAAAAAAAAAAAAAAATTAAAGCGCCCTGTCCCCGTGAGCTCGCGCGCAGAAGCGAACGCATACAGAAACCCCGCCCACATATGTAAACAGTGTTCAAACCACACATGTGAGGTATCGTCCGGGATCGTTAGAGCAAGGGGAATAATTTGAGCCCTAGACCTCCTCTGTAACTCAAAGATGGCAACCTGTAGAAATTTTTAAATTGTCGCCTATGGGGATTTTTAAGTACCAAAGTTTGTCGCCATTCCGTGAGCGTGCGCAATTTTGAAACATGACATGTTGGGTATCTATTTACTCGGCGTAACATCTTTCACATTATGGAAAAAAATTTGGCTAACTTTACTGGTTTTTAATTTTTTAATTAAAAAAAGTGAATTTTTTCCAAAAAAATTGCGTTTGGAAGACCGCTGCGCAAATACGGTGTGATAAAAAATATTGCAATAATCTCCATTTTATTCTCTAGGGTCTCTGCTAAAAAAAAATATATAATGTTTGGGGGTTCTAAGCAGTTTTCTAGCAAAACAACTGATTTTAGCTTGTAAACACCAAATGTCAAAAATAGGCCTAGGCAAGTGGCTAGAATGCATGATGATGCTCCTTGGATGTTAGGCCCCTCTATAAGGCTAGGCTGTGAAAAAGTCTCACACATGTGGTATTGCCATACTCAGGAGGAGTGGCAGAATGTATTTTGGGGTGTAATTTTTGCTATTTACATGCTATGTGTTAGAAATATCCTATAAATTGACAACTTTGTGTAAAAAAAAAAGGTTTTCATTTGTTTCCCACATTTTCCAAAAACTTGTGGAAAAAAATGACACGTTCAAACGACCCATAATGCCTCATAGAATATACGTTGGAGTGTTTGCTTTCCAAAATGGGGTAATTTTTTCCATTGTATTGGTGCTCTAGGGCCTTGAAAAGTGTGATAGGTAGTAAGAAAGTTTTATGTGTATTTATGCTCCTAGAATGCCTGAAGGTGCTTCTTGGACGTGGAGTTTCTTTTTGTGGCCAGGCTGTGTAAAAGTCTCACACATGTGGTATCGCCATACTCGGAAGGAGTAGCAGAATGTATTTTTGGGTGTCATTTTTGCTGTGTACATGCTATGTGTTAGAAATAGCTTATAAATTGACAACTTTGTGGGAAAAAAAAGAAAAAAACATTTTTTCTTCATTTTCCCAAGAATTGTGGGAAAAAATTACAACTTCAAAAAACCCACCATGCCTCTTACTAAATACCTTGGACTGTCTACTTTACAAAAAGGGGTAATTTGGGCGGTATTTGTACTGTCCTGACATTTCAGGGCCTCAAGAAAGGAGATAGGCAGTCAGTACATCTGGTGTGATCAATTTTCAGTAATTGGTACCATAGCTTCTAGACTCAATAACTTTCACACAGACTAAATAATATACACTAATTTGGGTTAATTTTACCAGAGACATGTAGCAGTATACATTTTGGCCCAAATGTATGAAGAAAAAATAATTTTTTGCAAAATTTTATAATTGAAACCTAAAAAAGTGTTTTTTTTTCAAAATTTTTGCTCTTTTTTTGCATATATCACGAAAAAAAAAAACCCAGTTGTGATCAAATACCACCAAAAGAAAGCTCTATTTGTGTGAAAAAAATGATAAAAATTTTGTTTGGTTACAGTGTAGCATGACTGAGCAATTGTCATTCAAAGTGTGAGAGTGCTTAAAGCTGAAAATTGGTCTGGGCAGGAAGGGTGTCTAACTGCTCTGTATGGAAGCGGTTAAAATCAATGGTTGCCTAAGAGAGCTGTCTTTGATCAGACTTTCAGCCTATTGATTTGAATAAAAGTTGCATCCAAGTCGGATCATGATGATCCGACTTTTGGTGCGACTTGTGCTCTGACGACTTGTGCTGTGACGACACAAAAGGCGGGGTCTCTGGGTGACATAACTGGATGGCCATGCCCCATGACTATATAAGAAGCCACAAAGAGCGGAGCTGGCATAATCACGGGAGACAGCGTCGAAGGAGGACCAGATTGGCAGCGGAAAAGACCGGAGGAAGAACACTGGAGGGAGAAGATCAGAGGAAGAAGACCGGAGGGAGAAGACCTGAGGGAGGAGACCAGAGGGAGAAGACCTGAGGGAGAAGATCGGAGGGAGATGATCAGAGGAAGATTTTTAATAAAGGACTTCTCAAAACCATCTCTTGTCATTATTTACACTACACTGCCCTTTTTTGGGGTGAATGGGTAGGGGTACAGGAAAGGGGACTTCCAGATTCCGATAATCCCCCTGCCCACAGACCCCACAACCACCGCCCAGGGTTGTCGGGAAGTGGCCCTTATCCCCTCTCCCCTTTCTTGACCTGCCAGGCTGCATGCTCGGATAAGGGTTTTGTATGGTCTTGGAGGGGGGGCCCCACATGTTTTTTTTTTTATTTTGGCTTGGGGTTCCCTTTCAAGATCCATACCAGACTGGAAGTGCCTGGTAAGGAACTTGGGGGGGAACCCACATAGTTTTTTTACCATTTTGCCGTGGAGTTCCCTTTCAAGATCCTCAGAGCACAAGTCACACCACAAGTCGGATGATCATGATGACGACTAAACATCAGTAATATATTACATCAGTGTGCAACTGGCCTTACAACCCCGTCACACCCATTGCGCCATTGAAATCGTGCTACTTTACTTGAAGTAGCATGATTTCAAAAGAGCATTTCAGTGCTACCTTAGGTGTAACTTGGAGGACATCTGTGCAACTACATGCACAGATGTATATGCAAGTTGCACTTGAACTTGCAAAAAGTAGTGCAGGAACTACTTTCAAAATCATTGCGACTACGACGGAGTCAAATCGCATCACAAGTCGCACCGGTGTCACCGGGGGCTTAAGGAGAGTAACTGCGGGATAAGAGAAACATTGAATACTAATGAGCACCAACGTGCAAAGGTATATTTGCTTTGTAAAAATCAATCACCTCTAACGCTGGGTGCTCTACATGTGTGGATGCCGCTGCACTTATAATATATAAACTAAAAATAACTTGTTTTTTCACATTTTAGAATTGGGTGCATCATTTTAAAGAAAGCCTTGAGTGAAAAAAGTTTGAGAACCGCTGCAATAGACTGCTATTTCATCAGAGACTGTTACATCATCCATCTGCCCCAGACTGAGAATTTCCAAAGAAAAGTTATGTCAGTTGTGAAGAGACGGTGGGTGTCGATGGTGAAGTTAATTAAGAATTGTACTGCCAAAAAGCGTTGCTGTTCAAGTGTCACAACATCTGGCCATTTACTTGTGCCTATTAATAATAGAAGACTAAAGCCAAAGTTATCTTGGTAATTTGTTAGGCACTCTGAGGCTCTTATGAGGAACATAATGATATGGGAGGTGAAAAATAAAGAGCACTATGTTCTTAAATGTTATTTTAATTTTAAATATTACATTTACTAATTTATAATTGTGTGTGGTCTCCCATATTGAGCATAAAAAAAGTCATTTTTTTTTCGGGTCGGTATCTGACTGCGGTCAGACTGTAATTTTTTGCATTCTTAGTTTGGATGTGGCTATAAAGCCTGGTACACACCATTTGTTTTTTTTTTGTTTTTTCATTCAACCCAGCAGGTTGAACGAAAAAAACCTCACCATTCAGATTGGAGCCATTGTACTAACAATACGATGTTAGTAAAGCAATCTTCCTGCTGTGCTATTGTGTTCTGACAGGGCGACTGTCCCCCCCTCCCCCCCCCCCCCCCGCCAGAACACAGCACTCTCAGCCATTCGGCTGCCATACACACGGGTCGAACGTGGCCCAACTTTCAACCCATGTGTACTGGGCTAAAGTCAAAAACCTATTTGTTTACCTGAATGTCAGTGTTGTGTACCTACAGGAAACACAGAAAGTGTGTCACCAAAATATGAAAATATGAAAATCACCCCTAAGGCCTCATGCACACAGGACATTTTTATAGCTGCTTTTACCAGCATCAGACATTTTATTTTGCAGCCTAAAAACGCCTCTCCATGTTATTCTATGGCCTCATCCACACACAGGCTTTTAGGAGCTGTAAGTGGCATAGGGGTTTTGAATCTGCAAAAAAAAAAAAAAAACAGGGCGTTCTGAGGACTGACGTTACAGCTGTAAAAGCGTCTGACACTGATAAAGGCTGCTAAACATGCCTTCATGCTGGATACGGCATTAAGCCACGTCAAACGCTTTTTTTTTACATGTCAAAATCAATGGTTCCCTTTTAAAGCCATCTTAACTGATCTGGCTTTAAGCCCATTGATTTGAATAGAAGTCGCATCCAAGTTGGATCATCATGCTCTGAGGATCTTGAATGGGAATCCCATGCCAATATTTAAAAAAAAAAAAAACGGCATGGGGTCCCCCTTTAAGTTCCATACCAGGCTCTTTGAGTCTGATATGGATCTTGAAGGAAAATCCCATGGCAAAATGAAAACAAAAAATGGCATGGGGTCCCCCCTCCTCAAGAACATACCTGACCCTTTGATCTGATATGTTTAAGGGTCCTTTCACACGGGCGGTCTGTATGTCAGTTTTTCCTCCCATTTTTCAGCCTATCCCAAACGGACATAATACATGTCAATGGGATTGCGGATGTCAGCGGCACATCACACTGTCGCTGGGGAATGGAGACTGGGCTCCCAATTCCCAAAAAATCACACTGCCGCTGGGGAGGGAGGACACTGCTCTCCTCTCCCTGGACTTCCCACTGCCTTCCTGGCATATCACTCTGCTGCTGGTTGGCAGGCACAACTACCTCTGCCCCCTGTAACTCAGCCAGCCGATGGGGAGGGAGGACGCTGCTCTCCTCTCCCTGTACTTCACACTGCCTTTCCAGCATATAACTCTGCTGCTGGGGGGCAGGAACAACTACCTCTGCCCCCTGTAACTCAGCCTGCCGCTGGAGAATGGAGACTGGGCTCCCAATTCCCAATAAATCAGGCTGCCGCTGGGGAATGGAGACTGGGTTCTCCTCTTCCCTTAACTGTACCTGCCGCTGGAGTTCCTCCCAACGTGCCAGCTGGCCCTCTCTCTCTGCCCTGTCTAGCAGAGTCCCGAACACTAAGTTCTTCACGAACCGCTTGGATCTCTCCAGTGGATTGGGTCTGAAGAAGTTCAGCCGTAACCACACCATATGGTCATATTCTCTCAGAGAGTATCTGTACTCCACTGCTGGTTCCATCCTGTTGCTGTAAGGGTCGCTGTACTGAGACATGCGTTGCCCCCAACTTGTAAATCCACGGAATGGTGCCTCCTGTAGCTGTCCTTCTGGCTGTGAGAACAATCCCGCCGCTTGCCACCAATTGTAACGGAACAGGGCACCCCTGAGCAGGTACCTCCATTGACAGATGCTCCTAGTGCTTCCCGAGGGCTCCAAGCACTCCACCAGACACCGTAAGCACTTCAGACTCCACGAACCGCCGCAGCTTGGTTAGGGTCTTGGCATCTCCTACCCACCTTGGACCAACGACAAGGCTCCAGGTTCCTGTGGGTGAACCTCTCTTTCCCCAGAGAGGGCAGCAGAACAAGCTCTTACACAAGCTCTTACAAGAGCTTAGTGATTCTCTAAGGGAGTATGGAAGACCATAGCAATCCCTGCAGCAGATTCCCCCAATAACGAGACAAAGCTCCGAGTTGAGGGTAAAACAGGAACGACATTTATTGGAAGAACACAGCACACTTTTATACAGAAATTAGAACATCCTTCCCCCAACAACCGCTTTCCCATTGGTCAATTGTAAAGTACTTGCAGTTCCCAATAAGGTCCTCTCCAGCCCATGCAAATGAGGACTTGAAAATGAGTCAACAGGGATTGGTCAGATATCTTTGACCAATGCAAGGAGACAGAAGCCCCAGGGGGCAATCAATGTAAACTATAGTCAGACACAGAACAATGGTTCCCTAACGAGGCCTCAATACACATTACTCTGAGTGTGAATACATCCCTTAGCAGACAACAGGTGGGGTCATTAGCACACCTGACAATGGAGTGAATGGTGAGCCACCTCAGACAGCCCGTTTCCTCAGAACTTCCTGGGATGACCGTATTAGGAGTTGACTTCCTGTTCCTTACAGTTTACAGGAATACGTTTTAGCTTCCAGGATAGAGGCAAGACTCCATTAGCCACATTGGTTAAAGAAACACAAAAAGACACAAAAATGCATAACTCCCAGTCTACTTAACAGAACCCCCACATTCAACCCATCCCCAGATAGCCTGGATCTGAACGCTTAACATATCCAAACAGCGCTCAGATGCCACAAACACAGTCAAATTGCCATGGGGTTTACGTTTAGCATGGGCTGATGAGAGAGGGTCCATAGTCACCTTGCAGGAGGCGAGCAACGAGGCTTCTCCAACGCCCAGTGGCGAGATTGGTCTCGTCACAATCTGCAAACGGATGGGATGATAAACGGACATATGGACCGGATGACACAAGTGTCATCTGTGTCCGTAAAAAAAAAAAAGTGCCGGAGCGGATCAAAAAACAGTCCGCCCCGTGTGAAAGGACCCTAAATCAGTTTTTTTTTTGCTAGAAAACTACTTATAACCCCCAAAAATTATATATTTTCTTTTAGCAGATACCCTAGGGAATAAAATGGTGATTGTTGAAAATTTTTATGTCACACAGTATTTGCACAGTGGTTTTTCAAACGCAATTTTTGGGGGAAAAAATACACTTTAATGAATTTAAAAAAAAAACACAATATATACCCTAATTGTTTTTGTAAAATATGAAAGACAATGTTATATCAAGTAAATAGATACCTAACATGTCATGCTTTAAAATTGCGCTCGCTTGTGGAATGGCAAAAACGACGCTACTTAAAAAACATCCATAGGCGACGCTATTGAAATTTTTATAGGTTACCCATTCGCAGCGATACCTCACCGTTTACATATGCCTGCATGACTTACGTATGCTTACGTGAGCACAGAGGGATGGGGGCGTGTTAAATTTTTTTCTTTTTTTTTTTTTTATTTTAACACTGTCCCTTTAATTTTTCTTATTTTTTTTATTTCTGTAAACATCCCTTGCAATAGAAATAAAGATGACAGGGCCTCTTTATGGAGAGATTTTGAGTCAAAAAGACCCCAAATCTCTCCTTTACGTTTAAATTCAAAAGATCAAAAAAAATTTGGATCTTTTGCTTTAAAAAAAAAAAAATTGTTTACTTCTAACCTGGATCGGAAGTGACATCATAACATCGCTCTGGTCCTCCAAGGCCATAAAGGCAATCAAAAATGATCTGGTCGTTTATCGCTTCTGTAACCAGCCACACCGTCGGATCGTTTCTCGGATAGCTTTAGCCATAACCCCAGTAAACCACTTCAAAGCCGCAACGTATACTGTATATACATATTGCAGTCTTGAAGTGGCTAAAGAGATGCCCTACTGCATGCTTTGCTTCTATCCTCAGCCCCTACTTCACTACAAGACAGGTGACAGGTAGTGTAGAGATAGGCCACCGCGCACACATGTAGGGATACTGGCCCAGGTGAAATCCTTGAAAAAATGTTTCTAGATTATGTAGCAGGCAGTAGGTGCACTCCCTGGGACTTACAGCAGGAGGAACTTTTCATTGTAGTTTAATCAATGTCAACGTTTCAGTTTCCCAAGAAAGTGTAGTGACGTAGAGGTGAGGGAAGTAACCATAGAAAGAAGCAGGGGGGGATTTTATCCCAATTTCCAGATTTTAGTTTTAAAAATTCTGCAAAGACATATCGAAGAAGCAAGGTATGGGTGGTGGGACAGCTAAGTATAAAAGGTTTTCTTTTGCAGGTATGGGTGGTGGCACCAATGACCATCAAAGGTCTTCTTTTGCAGATATGGCTGCTGGGACTGGTGAATATTAAAGTAGAAGTTCAGGCAAAACGCTAAACCTGCTCTGTCACATTCTAAACCTAATCTATTTAACCCTGTAAAGCAACAATCGCTATACTTACCCATTTTGCAGCCAATCCGGTCCAGTCTCAGCATCAGCTTTTAGCGGCGGCTTCAGCGTGGAGGCGGGTGCAGGAGAGGCAGCCAACAGCAGAAGCCCCATACTAAGTCTATGGGTGACGTCACTTCCCAGGCAATTCACAGCCATTGTCGGTCCTTTCCTGCAAAGAGCTTCCGTCGCTGGAGAACAGACTGGAACGGCTGCAGAAAAAATAAGTACAAAGATTTTTGCTTTACAGAGTTAGATAGACTATGGTTAGAATGCAGCACAGAGCAGGTTTAGTGGTAGTTATTTTTTGCCTGGACTTACACTTTAAGGGCTCTTTCACACGGTCTGCCTCCGTAGGCGGATCCGTGTTGCTCAGCGAGGATCGATCCGCCGATCCCCGCTGAGCCGGCGGATGACAGCTCCGTCTCCGCTTGCAGTGCGGAGAGGGAGGTGTCACAGCTCCCGCTGCTCTCTATGGGGGATCGGATGAGAGCGGACCGCCTGTCTGCTCTCATTCGATCCGATCCCTGAACGGATGGAAAAATAGGGTTTCCATCTGTCCGGATTTCACGGACAGGATCTGATAAGGATGGCAGCGGGTGTCAGCAGAGGTGTCTCCGCTGACATCCGCTGCCCCATAGAGCTGCATGGAGGATCCGATCAGATCCGCCTAAAAAACTCACAGGCGGATCTGATCGGACCGCCCGTGTGAAAGAGCCCTAAAGGTTTTCTTTTCCTGTTACATTTTTAATGGTGACAGGGTCACATTAAATAAGCTATATGCCATGCTTGACAACTGGCCTTAACCAACAAGAAGATGAGGTTTAATGTTGAAAAATGTAAAGTAATGCACTTGGGTGCCAGAAACCAGAAAGCAAGCTACTCACTGGGGGGGGGGGGGAACCTCTGGGTGAGTCTAGGATGGAAAAGGACCCGGTGGTATTGGTAGACAATAGTCTTGGCAGTGGCATGCAATGCCAAGCCACTGCAAGCAAAGCCAACAGAATACTGGGATGTATAAAAAAGGGGATTCACTCCAGAAATAAAGAGATTATTCTCCCTCTCTACAAGACTCTGGTCCGGCCACATCTGGAGTATGCTGTCCAGTTCCCAGCTCCGGTCCTCAGGAAGGATGTGCTGGAACTGGAGAAAGTCCAGAGAAGGGCAACAAAAATAGGGGAATGGAGGGCATCGGCTATGAGGAAAGACTACAAGCACTGAACTTATTCTCTCTGGAGAAGAGACGATTGAGGGGGGATATGATATCAATGTACAAATACTGTACTGGAAACCCTAGCATATGGAAAAACCTATTCAGAGAAAGGGAATACAATAAGACACGTGGCCACTCACTAAAACTAGAGGAAAGGCGGTTTAACCTTAAAGTACGCAGGGGGTTCTTCACTGTAAGAGCAGTAAGGATGTGGAATTCTCTTCCGCAAACAGTGGTATCAGCAAGGAGCATCGATAGTTTCAAAAAACTATTAGATGGGCACCTTAAAGACCACAACATACAGGGGTATACAAAGTACGGTTAACAGCAAACACACACACACATCATAGGTTGAACTGGATGGACTGATGTCTTTTTTCAACCTCACTATGTAACTATGTAACTAAGAAGGCCAGACTCCTAAGGATCCTTTTACATGGGTTCTCGGATCAGACTCATCTGTCATTTTTTCACGTGGACCTGATTGAAGCCTCCAAAGTCTACGGGCAGGTGGATATATTCTGTCCATTTACATCTGCTTACCTTTAAGTTTGTCCAGGTCTTGTAAAAATATCAAAAAAAATTGTGCCCTGTTGCTTTTTTCTGGACCTAAACATGACTAATTAAATGGTAGCCTGATGTATCATCTGTGTTTCCATAGACCAAGCATGGGTTCGGAAAGGTCCAAGAATGGAAAAAACTGAACAGGCACAGATGTCACAAAAGTGAAATTTGATTTAGCAGGGGATCTGTTAATGGATCCTATGCAGATTGGACTAGCAAAGCCCAGGTAAAGGGAACCTGAGTTTGGAAAATCCTTCAATCACAGCTTCAAATTAGCCATTTTAAGAGGGGAACACCTACTCACTTACATTGAGATGGAGAGATAGATGTAACCCATGGCTTTTTGCTTTGCTCTATACAGTACAGAGCCTGTCTCCTTTGTCTTCAGTTTTCAGAAGAATAATAGGACAAAGGCTCCAGAAAGCGAGAGCTCCTGGAATTATTGAGGATGGTGACATGCTGACTGTGCTGGCCTACTTCCTATAACATTATTAGATTTATAGAAGCGTTTGCTCTAACCAGGCAGCTCTGCTGTACAAGCAAATGCATATCATAATTATAGTGCACAAGGACAGTTCCTCCTGCTATCTGCATTTTATGATGAATTATCCTTTTTTTCATTAAGTAAATATTGGAGTTTGGATCACACCCACAATCTATTCTGAGTTAACTTTTCCTCCTGCTGTGACCCAGTTCTTCCTATGTGGGCCATAAAAGCATGGCATTCAACAAGGCTAGGAGGCTTCTTACAGCTTTAAAGGGGAATGACTGTCAAAAATGTAACCAAAAACTATTTATACATTGTTATTATGACTATGTAAAATTTGTATGTTCTCAAAGAATTGTTTTTTTTTTATTGGGTCTTCAGCTATATTTCTGGCAAGCCATCATATAGGTTTTGTAAATCTGTTTATAGGCCATCGGCGTTTAAAGAGGTTGTAAACCCTCTCTTGGAACTTGTGCCTATAAGTAAGCCATTAATAAGACTTACCTATAGGTACTGTAAATATCTCCTAAACTTGCACTATTTAGGAGATATTTACTTTTAATGCAGCCGATGACATCATCGGCTCATGCGCTCTGAAGGAATGGCCACCCGTTCCTTCAGAGCCCTGTGCCGTGAACGGTGGCTCCTGTAATCATGCCTCCGGCCAATCAGATGGAACCAGGAAGCAAGATGGCTGAACATGTCGGCCATCCTGTCGCTGAGCGGGCGGCACTGCGGGGGCTTCGTTCTCAGGTAAGTATTTCATAATGAGCTAGTATGCGAGTTTTTGTTTTTTCCTTTTTTTGGGGTAGGGTTTACTTACTCTTTAAGTGGTTGGTAAATATTAACAAGGAATTATGGCTAAAGCTCTTTTGGCTCTACTTCTCCTGTGGGTCACAGGAATGCACTTCGTTCTGCACTTCTGTGACCTGTTTTCTGCCAACAGTGTCTGCTGTAGTGGTGTGCCCCTTTATCCAGATGCAGGTGCAAGTCCCTTTAACGCAATTCCCCACAATCCTCTGGGCTTCCAGCATCCCCTGTGTTCCTGGACACGCCCAGGGAGTATAAATGCCAGCTCCGTCCAGCTTCCTGTGCTCAGAGAGATCCTGCCTGATGGGACAGCAGTGACTGGGCAAGTGAGCTGTCCTCAGGTGCTGGGTCCTCTTCTAAACAGTCTGGTGTGTGGGCCACCAGCAGTGAGCAAAAGAGCATGCAGCATCTATCCAAGCCCCAGTCACTGGAGAGGACTTTGTTACAGTCCATGTTACAGTCCATGTGGAGAAGCTGTCCAAGCAGTGGGTTGGTCCTATCTACGGCCCCCAGAGCCTCCTGATCGAAGTCAGCATCAGCAGTGCCAGTGTGAAGTCTGTGCCAGCAGGAAATCCTCTCAGCTCACAGTCTGCTGAATGAAGATTATCATCTTGGAACACGTGAGAAATCTTCTGCTCTCTATCCTATCAGTAAACTGAACTCAGAGCACTCTGCTGCCATCTAGTGGTCATTAGTAGAATCGCAATATACTTGTTTTCATATGTTTTATGACTGTTTCCCCCTTCCTCATATTGCTGTTTTGTACTGAAAACCCCTGTCCACATGATGTCCTGTGTAATCTACATTGGTTTTCATTGTTAAGTAAAGTAGAAATTGCACATTACCACTGGTCTGATCATTTGGCTGATACCGTTACATAACACTGCTATGAGCTTACGTCACTCAACTGGTCCAGGCTCTGGATCTATCCCAATTTTAATGCCTGATCCACCAATATGCTAGAACTGGCAGCTGGTTCAGCCTCTCAGTCAGCCGCTAGGAGACTGAGCCAGCCAGTCCCACCCCCTGCACAGCATTGCGCTCCAGTGAGATCTGGAGGGGCAGAGCAGAGAGCCAATGACTGACAGTCAACAGCTCTCTGCTCACTGAAGGCTGAAAACTGAGCGATTAGCAGTGTTTGTTTGCTCAGTTCTTGGTCTTAGAGGCGTAGAACAAACACTGCATCCACCTAGGTGAGTATAAATGTTTATTTTTTTCTTCAATTCCCATACTTCTCTTTTAAATTAGATTTAAAACAAGCCCTCACTGACCTCTCTAGTTAAGTAGGCAAGTATCAGCAGCAAAGGGGGAGAGCGGAATTAAAGTGAACCTGTTTATATGTCATAAATGGGAAAAATACAGGTTAAAGCAAAACCAGCCAATCATTTTAGAAGTCTAGGTGAGAAATTTCAGATGTCTTAAAGCAGTAGTTAACGTGTTTTCTACCCCAGCATTTTATATTCTTGATATGTGACTTTCTGTTAGATAACATTGCCAAAATTTCCTCATTTTAGGCCAATTTTTATTCTGCTACATATTTTTGGTAAAAAAAAATCCCAATACGCGTATTTTGATTGGCTTGCGCAAGAGTTATCGCGTCTACAAACTAGGGGAAAGATTTATGTAATGGTACCAATGGGATTGTGACCAAATTGGACCGCCGGGCGCCCTACGGCCGCAGCGCACGTTCCTTGGCCTCCACGCCTCCCACGTCTGGGGTGACGTCGGACCGCCAACTGACTACCCGCCTTCCAATCAGGGAAGCTTACGGAGGGAAGGCTATCTTCCAGGAACGCCGGGCTGTACCGTTGCAGAGTCTACAGGGTCCACCTCTTTGGGAATCCACTACTCCGGCTTGGGCACATTCAGCACGGACGGTATTGAGAGGAGTTTGCTATGTGATCTTGATGCCCACACAGTGATTCTGTTTAGTACATCCATATACATGGAGTTTATCCATTAGGCAAGCCACTACCTTTTTGCACTTACTTATCATCACTACGGCACCATCAGGCTGAACCCTCCATTTGGGCTATTTGCTACTCCAGCCATTAATCCACCCCCCCCCCCCCCGGTGGGGTTTAACTCTGCCTACACACGGGACTGTCCCCTTCAGGACCATCTCCACTACCTGCACTTAACGGCATCTGTTTGCCTGCTGCTATTTGGGACTGTGCAATCTGTTATTAAGCCATATTTCTGGCCCAGCAATATTCACTTACTGCATCCCCCATCTAATATTTTGGCAGTATCCAACCCGGGTTGATACCCTTATCCCATTGTGTGTTGCTTTGTTTTTATAATATTTTATTGTTTTTGTTGCTACACCTGCTCACACCCTCTTTTCATACAATTGGCTTATTTGCTACAATAAAGATTAAATTAATTTTTTCACCCACCACGGTGTCCTTAGTTGATATCTTTAGGGGGACCCTTCCTCCCGAATCTGTTGGTACACTGTTGATGTCTGTGGTACACAGATGTTTTATGCACTGGTACAGATGTAATGGGGCACTGACAGATGTTTTGTGCACTGGTACAGATGTGATGGGACACTGACAGATGTTTTGTGCACTGGTACAGATGTGATGGGACACTGACAGATGTTTTGTGCACTGGTACAGATGTGATAGGACACTGACAGATGTTTTGTGCAATGGTACAGATGTGATAGGACACTGACAGATGTTTTGTGCAATGGTACAGATGTGATACAGGCTTGTGACAGATGTTTTGTGCACTGGTACAGATGTGATAGGACACTGACAGATGTTTTGTGCAATGGTACAGATGTGATACAGGCTTGTGACAGATGTTTTGTGCACTGGTACAGATGTGATGGGACACTGACAGATGTTTGGTGCACTGGTACAGATGTGATAGGACACTGACAGATGTTTTGTGCACTGGTACAGATGTGATAGGACACTGACAGATGTTTTGTGCAATGGTACAGATGTAATTGGACACTGACAGATGTTTTGTGCAATGGTACAGATGTGATACAGGCTTGTGACAGATGTTTTGTGCACTGGTACAGATGTGATGGGGACACTGTCGGATGTTTTGTGCACTGGTACAGATGTGATGGGACAATGACAGATGTTTTTTGCACTGGTACAGATGTTTATGGGGGCAATGTGACAGATGTGTATGGGGACAGGGGTGATTGGTGTACTGTGTGTGGGGGATCTGTGACAGCTCTGTGTGTAAAATCATCCTTACACACAGAGCTGTCACAAACCCCCCCCCCCCCCCAACACTGAGGCATGTCTCTGTTTACACTGTGAAGGCTTTGATTGGACACAGCCGTCACGTGATTGGGAGGGCCAAGACTCCCTAGGCATGAAAACCAGGAAGTAACTAAAGAAATGTAAAAAACAGTTTAGAACAAGTACATATGATCTACTTCCCTATCTATTTACTAATGCTAGCAACTTGAGGATTCAAAATAGTCAATGTTGATTAAGAGACTGTAGTTCCACTCTAAGTTATACTGCAATAAGAAGGGCTCATCTTAGGGGGAGGGGGTAATTTGTGGTAGGACCTTAAATGGCAGAAAAGTACAATAGTTTGTACTGGGGATCAATGCTGCCTTTGCATATATACAGTGAGGCCTGGAGGAGAAAATGGACAAAGGGGCGGCATGACTTAAGGAGGAACAGGGTCAGGGAAGGGCCAGCTAGGTCAGAGGGGTTGCAAGGGGAGTAGTCCTTACCTGATTGGAGGAAAAGGCTGGGTGGGCTGGAAGCAGATGTGAGGGGCAATGTAGATAGGTGGTTTTGGGTTCAGTCCAAAGAATTCAGGAGAAGAGGTAACTTCCCTCCCAACCGCCCTTATGTTAAGGGTTGCTAAGGAGTACAGGTTGTGGGAATAATTTTTGTGTTTTTTTACTTTAATTGAGTTTATACAAAAAAAAAAGAGAAAATTAAAGAATAAATTAAAATAAATAAATAAAATAATACATGATTATGTCTGTTGTGCATTTTGTCACAGCAGTTGGTGGGTCAGGGGGTCTTTGGGGGGGTCAGTGATTACTTACATTTTACCTATGGTGGGGACCCATCTAGGGTATGGCACTCCCCATTTGGTTTGTGGTGGTTCTCCCAGGAGCTAGTTCCCTGGGGGGGGGGGGGGGGGGAGTGTTTGTGAAGTCGTAACATCTTAGAGCCAGAGTTGGGGAGCGGCTGAGGACAGGGGCGATTACAGTTAAAATTGGGCCTTAAGGACACCCAAAGACCCCTTGTTGTTGGGCATTGTTAGAAGTTCATTGTTGAATTTTGTACTTATTGTTATGGTAATATGATGTTATTTATTCTTTGGTTAATAAATTGGCTGCTGTGGCCGTATTAAACCCCATGTCACGCAGTCTGCGTCTTTATTCTAGTGCTTAAGGACCCAAGTTGAGGAATCCTTTAGTCATGTACATCCATACATATTACAGTTCCTCTGCCTCTCATTGGAATACATGTTCCACTGTGCATTTCCAGTTAACTTGGCTACTTAATATTCTCTACCCCCTATGGATTAAAATATGAGATAAGGATGATCAATAATGCAGCATAGTCAGTCATGAGTAATAAAACGCTGACCTCTGTGTAAAAGGAAATATTGATCCATCTGCTAAAATGCAGCAGCTCAGTCAGAAGGAAACGTATTTCACCATTGTGAACAGCCCGCAGGTAGCAAGTTACGGCTTATATAATTTTCCACCAAGCCCCGAAATCCCAGACACGCTGGTTACATAGAAACACATCTGCACACAGTAAGAATGCAGAATTGTTCTTCCTTGTTTATCACTATAGCAATGTTTCTTCTATTTATCATTTAAAAGGCATCTACAATATTTTTAAATATGAGAATGTCATTGGAATAAAAAGGAACTTGTCATGTACAAAATGTTCTTAAGCTAAAATTATTTTCTAAAAGAGGATATTACAAAGTGCCTACAGGTGTCTGGAGGTCTTACATGAACCTTCAGCATAGACATGGAGTCTTGACATGCTTCCCATCCTACAACTATTCAATGGGTGCCTCTTGGTTTGCTAATAAAGATTTGTCATTGGATAGTGGGATGGTGGAGGGTGAAGTTGATGAACATACACTATATTGTCAAAAGTATTGGGACACCTGCCTTTACACACACATAAAATTTAATCGCATCCCAGTCTAATGCCTCGTACACACGCAACGATTATCGGCCGACCGATCGGCCGACTTTTGTCCAGTGTTGTTGTGTTGGTTGAAATGTGCTCTAGACTTGCACTGGACTTTTGTTGGCCAACAAAAATCTACTTCAGAAGTGATGTCATGTGCTGGTTTACTTTCCGTGTGTTTTTTCTTCTCTGAGCATGCCCAGTCTTGCTCATCAGATTTTTGTCTGCCGAAATCTGTACTGACTGACGGAAAATCGGCCGTTGTGTTGACGGCCAACAAAAATTTTATAGCCTGCACACCAGATTTTTTTCGGCCGAAAAGTCGGAGTCAGTTGTCGGAAGCATCATACTAACAAGCCGAAAATCGGCAGATCGGACGTTGACCGAAAATTCACGGCCAACTATCGAAGCGTGTGTATGAGGCATTACTCTGTAGGGTTCAAAATTGAGTTGGCCCACCCTTTGCAGCTATAACAGCTTCAACTGTTCTGGGAAGGCTGTCGACAAGGTTTAGGAGTGTGTCTATGGGAATGTTTGACCATTCTTCCAGAAACACATTTGTGATGTCAGGCACTGCCGTTGGACGAGAGGGTCTGGCTCGCAGTCTCTGCTCTAATGCCCCGTACACACGTGCAGATTGTCGGCCGAAAAGATTCGGCCGACGACCGATCGGCCGATTGTAGGCTTGTTAGTATGATGCTTCCGACAGCCGACAGCGCACTTTCGGCCGAACAGAATCTGTCGTGCAAGCATTAAAATTTTTGTATGCCGACACCAGAACGGCCGATTGTTCGCCAGTCAGTACAGATTTCGGCCGACAGACAGCAGATTTGCAAGACTGGGCATGCTCAGAAAAGAAAAAACACAAGGAAAGTTAACCATCACATGACATCACTTCTGCAGTCGGCTGTTGTTGGCCGACAAAATTCGTGTGCAGTCTTTTGCACTTTTCAACAGACACGACAGCCCTCGGACAAAAGACGGCCGATCGTTCGGCCGACGATCGGTACGTGTGTACGAGGCATGATTCATCCCAAAGCTGTTCTATCAGGTTGAGATCAGGACTCTGTGCAGGCCAGTCAAGTTTCTACACCCCAAACTCACTCATCCATGTCTTTATGGACCTCGCTTTGTGCACTGGTCCAAATTATTTGGTGAAGGTGGGATTATGGTGTGGGGTTGTTTTTCAGGGGTTGGGCTTTGCCTCTAAGTTCCAGTGAAGGGAACTCTTAAGGCGTCAGCATACCAAGACATTTTGGACAATTTCATGCTCCCAAATATGTGGAAACAGTTTGGGGATGTCCCCTTCCTGTTCCAACATGACTGCGCACCAGTGCACAAAGCAAGGTCCATAAAGACACGGATGAGCGAATTTGGGGTGGAGGAATTTGACTGGCCTGCACAGAGTCCTGACCTCAACCCAATAGAACACCTTTGGGAGGAATTAGAGCGGAGACTGCAAGCCAGGCGTTCTCCTCCCTTCTTGAAGAATGGTCCCGTAGACAGACTCCTAACATTGTGTACAGTCTTCCCAGAAGATTTGAAGCTGTTATAGCTGCAAAGGGTGGGCCAACTCAATATTGAACCCTACAGACTAAGACTGGGATGCCATTAATGTTCATGTACGTGTAAAGGCAGGTGTCCCAATACTTTTGACAATATAGTGTATAAACAGTGTATCTAGATTCAGCAGTTTGAAAAAGCAGCATGAAAAAATTGACTGAGGACTAGGGAAGCTTGCAGGTCCTCATGGTGCTACCTTTATAATGTGCTAATCAGGAAACTATATATATTTTTTTAAACATGGCAGGTTTACATAAAAAAGGGTTCCCTAGGTTTATGTTTATCCCCTTGGTGCCCAACCTGAGGACCGAGGACCACATGTAGGCCCTTGGTACCTCTTGTGCACCCCTCTGACCTCAGTGGTAAGACATGTGGTCATAAAAGCTCTACCACCTAGCAGTTTTTCTGGTTTTTAGGGTTGAGTTCCACTTTGACGGCTAAATTTCACCTGCTTCTTGTGTTGAATCTGAAACATGTATTTCAGTCACTTTTGAAATGGCAGACACTGCTATATTCATCACAAATACTGTCATCCAGTCACATGAGCAGATAAATCACATTTCTTGGGGAGATCAGTACATACATTGTGTACAGAAGGCTTTTAGATTGGCCAGGATTACAAGAAAGCAATGTTTAAAGTAGAACTAGAGGCAAAACTTTTATTTTTCATTTTAGAGAGAGTGGGGATTTTTTGTTTTCATTACCTGTGCCCCCATCCCTTCACTTCCTGTCCCATAGCCAAACAGGAAGTGAGAGGAAATCCCTGAAAATTAAGGGAATTCCTTGGGGACCCCAAGATCACCAGAACTAGTCTTCTCATTGGAAGATTTCCCCTCTATTACTTTTTTGGGGACAACCCAAAATTTTGGATTTTCTTTTACTTTCACTTTCATTGATACTGGTAAATGGGCCAAATAGAGAGGGGGGACTCTCCTTAAAGTGTTATTAAAGGCAGAATTTTTTTAAATTAAAAATAATAAACATGACTTACTTGCTCTGTGCAGTAGTTTTGCACAGAGCAGCCCCGATCCTCCTCTTCTCGGGGTCCCAGCCGGAACTCCTGGCCCCTCCCTCCTGCTGAGTGCCCCCACAGCAAGCAGCTTGCTATTGGGGCTCCTGAGCCACTGCTGTGTGTGTCCATTCACACAAAGTCAAGGCTTGGCCCCACCCCCTGCTCTCTCCTCGTTGGCTCACCGGATTTGATTGACAGTAGCAGGAGCCAATGTCTCAGCCCATGAAGAGGGAGAGACACCGGAGAGCAAATGCTCTCCTGCACATTGCTGGATCAAGAGGGAGCTCAGGTAGGTATTGGAGGGCTGGGGGAGCTGGTGCACACAAACATTTTTTTTACCTTCATGTATAGAATGGGAGGAGAGTGCAGGAAGTCAGAGCTGGCCTATCCAAGGAATGATAGTGATTGGGGCAAGTTTCCCAATTCACCCTTACATCAATAACAGCCAGTCACAGCAGCCATGGCTTTCCACAGACATGAGGTTTTCATCCAATCCGGGTATTGCATTGCCTTAACTAGCACAGCACCAGACTGCGAAGCGGTTAGCACGTTACATTGGTGTGGATGCCATGCATTTTTGGGGTCGGGTACAGTTATTACTGAGCTAAGGTGCGTTGGCATTCACAATGAATGGGCTTTCCTAAATTATAACTAGAGGCAAAACTTGTTAGTTTGTTTTGGTTAGAGTGGATAGATATCACATCATGTTAGGTTTTTATTGCCATCTATTCACCTTTTCTGTTTGTTATGTTTACCATTATCATAGAAAGTAAAAGTGAAAGAGAATCCTGCATTTTGGGGTGTCCCCTGAACAAAAATAAAGGGGAAATCTTCGCATGGGGAAACTAGTTCTGGTGACAACCAGGGATTCTCTTCCTTTGAAATGATTTCCTTTAACTTCCTGTTTTGGTTATTGGACAGGAAGTGACGAGAAATCTCCCCAGTGGGGCACAGATGGAAAAAAAACAGATAGGGGTCATAACCCTCCCTTACTCTATCCAAAGTGAAAAGAAAGGTTTAGTCTTTGGTTCTACTTTAACCCAATGCATTTTAACACATGACATAACTGGTGTGATTCCAGCCTTTGTCTGGAATCAATCCAGCTAATTTTATAAAACAGGAAACAGCAGAGGGCGGCAAATAAGTGCAGGAACTTTGCTGGTCCTTGAAAACACACCAAGGCTGCACTGCAAACAGCACTGGGTGGATTCTATGCTCTTATCCTTATGTATCTCAGGAGCTGCCATTTGTGATTTTTATTAAAGTTTTTTTCAATATACTGCGCTTAGTTGGCACCCTCTGCTGTTTCCTTTATATATTGCAGAGATTACTTCAGTCTCATTGAGGAGCTGCCATGGATATCTCTGGACTAGGGTTGCATCGATACCGGTATCAGTGCCCATACTGAGTATTTGCACAAGTGCTCATACTCGTGCAAATTGTCCAATACCGAAACTGATACCTTTGCGATACGATTAGAGCTCTTACAAAATGAATGAGCTCAAATTGCACTGCAAAGAATAGCATGCGATTTGAACAGAAATGCGGTGGGATGTCACTTGTCATAGTGACTTCTACCTGAGTTCACACAGGAGCGGTGCAGGAAACTGCTCCCATTCATTCTGTATGGGCTCAAATTATGATGCAAATGTACTGTTACCAGTTAAAGTATTGGCACTCGTACTTGCCTATAAAAAAAGAAAAAAAAAACAGTATTGGTGCAACCCTACTTTTGGACAAATGCGCTTTTTAGTATATTGTTTAAACACACAAACAGGGGAGTCGGCAACTCTGGAGATTCCATCTGAAGTCTTTATCATAACATGACCATGTCAAAAGTAACAGTTAACGCGTTTCGGTAGCAAGCCTTGTTCACAGCACTATATTGGCACTCGTACTCGCCGGTAAAAAAACAGTATCGGTGCAACCCTACTTTTGGACAAATAGACTTTTTAGTATATAGTTCAAACGCACAAACAGGGGAGTCGGCAACTCTGGAGATTCCATCAGAAGTCTTTAATAAAACATGACCATGTTAAAAGCAATGGCTAAAGCAGTGTTTCGCAATCTTTTTCCAGTCAAGGCACCCTTTATAATTATGGATGATCTCGAGGCACCCTTTATAATTATGGATGATCTCGAGGCACCCTTTATAATTATGGATGATCTCGAGGCACCACATTCTAAAATGTATAAAACTAAACTTTTCCTTTTTCCTGCCCTTTCTTCCCTCTTTACCCCACTGTCCTCTTTCCTACTTTTTTCTGCTTTTTCGTTTTTCTTCTTACCTTTTTTTTCTTCCCTTCCTTATTTTGATGTTTATTTTCCTTTTCTATTATTATATTTATTTTTATTTTTTTTATTTTTATTTAGTTTATTTATTTCTCTCATTTCAGCCTAATGATGTATGCTACAACAAGGTGTCTTCTATAGGAGCTTAGGTCCTTATACATGATATCTTTTGAAGACTCTCCATAGCTAATTTATGTTTTAACGTCCTTCTTTTCACTGTATCAAGCAAGATACGATTCATCCTTTTGCTCCATAATTGTTATGGTTGTTAAGTTTATAGGATGAACTTCCTCCATGCCGGCTCTCCCCCCAGGTCACAGTTTAAACCCAGTAGGGGTGTCCGGGAGGAGATCTTGGCCCTATCCCCTTTCCCATTAATTGTGTTTTGTCTCTATAGTGCATTTTTAGGTCCTGCATTTGTAAGATATGTTTTATCCATTTATGGGCCTTGTTTATGTATCTAGACACTGACCTGATCATCTTTCTTGAGTTTATTGTATGTTTGTAAATTTTAATAAAATCTTTTGAACGTGGAAACTAAATTAATAGTTTTACATATTGCAGCAGCATCCACACACGTGGGACATCCAACATTAGAAGTGATTCATACTTTTAAAGCAAATACACTTTTGCACACTGGTACTGACTAGTGTTCCAGCATTTCTTCTTCCTCATTTTCTCTCCCTCACACAGCTAGCATGACCCTAGCACCAGTGGCGGCCCGTCCATTGGGGGCGCTGGGGCGCCCCCCCTCCATATCCATGCATCCGTCCCCTAATCTACATGCAGGGCGCCCGACACCGGATTTCAATGTTTTTTTTTTTTTTTAAGCACGTGATTAGAGCTAGAGGCTCTAATGGGCTTCAAAAAAGGGTGGGTCCAGGGCGCAGAGCACTGCGCCCTGAGCCCACCCAGTTGTGTGACAATAGCGAATGAATATTCGCTATTGCCACACTGATTCTCCTCCTGGCCAATCAGGAAGCGGTCCTGAGACCCGTTTACTGATTGGCCGAAAGGAGAAGCCATGCTATTGGCCAAGGAGGAGGAGGAGGGAGGAGACGCAGGGGAAGCCCGACCCACGGAGGAGACGCAGGGGGAAGCCGCTGCCGCCACCGCTGCTGCCTGCCCAGGGTCAGTGAGCCGGTGTGCAGGCTGGAGCTGGTGTGGTCCGGGGGGGTATGGTGTGGTCCATCTGCTGCCCCCCGGCCCATGGAGCACCAGCCGCCACTGCCTAGCACTGACAGAGCAGGGAGAGGTGCTAAACAAGGATACCGTGCATGTGCCTGGTGTCCTCCTAATTAATCAATGACATCAGGAGTTGTTAGGTTGCTGGTGGTTGGCTTGCCCAATGCCCAAGGTTGTAATGTTGAACATTGAAAACCTGTGTCTTTGTGTAATAGAAAGCTTGATCTCCCGCTGGTTGGTACAAAGTTTTTGGTCAATTTGGCACAATTTTTAGGCATTTTAACAAGGCATCCCTGAGAAACCCAGAAGGCACCCTGGTTGAAAAAGGCTTGGCTAAAGCATTTGAGCAGCAAGCCTTATTCAAAGCACTGTGAACAAGGCTTGCTGCCAAAACGCGTTAGTCACTATTTCTAACTTGGTCATGTTATAATAAAGACTTCAGATGAAATCTCCAGAGTTGCTGGCTCTCCTGTTTGTGTGTTTGAAATAATGTCTATGGATGTACAGGAGGACATCTGAGCCAGGGCACCTGAAGTGGGTTTGCCCCTGTTAACTCATCACATCCTTGGTTTCACAGTCCAGAGCGGTGTTTTTCTGACTTTTTAGTATAATCTTACACCCCCACAGCAGCACATTCATATGTATAATTATAATGATAGCTGTATCTCTACATGCGCCATTCTCGATAAATCCCTGTTTAATAAAAAAAGGGAGACTCTGACTATCCCAATTTTCTGGAAATAAAATATACTAGAAAATTCCATTGTTGGCATCAAACTGATTGATAAATACAAAATTTCACAACTGACAGGTCTCTTTAAAGATGTTTTCGCCTTGTACAGCATCTCCGCAGCACATCTGTGTCATTTCGCTCAAGTAATATTGCAAGGGTGAGCAAGGTCGCGGCGAGAAAACACAAGAGAGAACTCGAGAAAATCCAGGAATATGAACCAAATGAGTGCTATGTGACATTTTTACCCATCATGCCTTGCACGGCCCCACAACGGAAGCGAGAGATGACAGCGCCAACATTTTCTTCAACTGCTCCTACGGGTGTCTTTTTATTTATATCAACATCATTAAACATCATTAGAGGCGAGGAGAAGCATATTACAGAGCATAAGCAATCACAATCTAGAGGTTTAATACCTGTAGCTTTTATTACGTGGAATAGCTCTTGATTGTATTTTGTTACCTAAAGTAATTAAGAGCCATATTTCAGAAGCAACTAATGACTTTCATTCACTACAAGATGGAGAAAGGCTGCTGATGTTTGGTCTGCCTCTCAAAGGCTCTTATCAGTTATAGAAGGCGGAGGACAAAAAAAGACTGTAGATGAAGGTTCCTCAAACATCACAAGTTGTCTTATCCATAATCCCCTTGAGGTCACCTAGGATGCTATAAAAAGCAACATAAAGTGATTATAAATGATCACCTTGCAAAACAACCCATTCAGTTTAACCACTTCCCGACTGCCCGCAATGTACTGTATACGAGCGTCCGGTATAGGCAAAATTATGTACCCGTATGCTGGGTGGGGCGCACGCATGGGCCCCCACTCCGCCGGGCACTCGCTGTGATTGTAGTCAGCGGGAGCCTGTCAGCAACTCCCGGCCATTAAATCATGGCCGGGACCTGCTGATTGGCTGTGTACAATCACAGCCCAGAGCTCTGTGTTGATAAACAACACAGAACTCTGTACACAGGAAGCGATCTTTCAGCAGGGTTGATAAACTGAGAGATCTCTTAGTAAACGCAGCACACTTTAACCACTTGCCAACCGCCCAGCACAGGTATACTGTGGCAAGCTGGCTTGGCTGTGCGAACTGCCGTACCTGTACAGGTCCGCCCCCATTAGGAAGCGGGGAAGCCGATCCACGGGCCCCCGCGATCGCTCCCCGCTGAGAGAGAACGACGGTCTGCTGTCTGTTGTAAACACAGCAGACAGTTGTTCTGTCTGGAATGATTACAGAGCGTTCATGATCCTTCTTTATAGGAACACAGGTCTCTGTATCCCTCCCCCATACAGTTAGAAAACACTCCCCTAGGCTCACACTTAACACTTTGATCGCCCCTGGGTTAGCTCATTCCCTGTCAGTGTCATTATTACAGTAACAGTGCATATTTTTAGCACTTAGTGCTGTAGTAATGTCACTTTTTTTCCCCCCAAAAGTGTAAAAAATGTCAGTCAGGGGTTCGATCTGTCCGCCGCAATGTCGCAGTCCTGCGAAAAATCACAGATCGCCGCCATTACTAGTAAAAAAAAAAAAAAAATGACATAAATATTTTCCCTTAGTTTGTAGACGCGATAACTTTTGTGCAAACCAATCAAAATACGCTTATTGGGGCTTTTGATTACCAAAAATATGTAGCAGAATACAAATTGGTCTAAAAGGATGAAAAAATTTGATTTTAAAAAATTTTTTGGGGAATGTTATATAGCAGAATGTGAAAAATATATATATTTTTTTTTTTAAGAATTGTCACTTTTTTTTATAGCGCAAAAAATAAAAATCGCATAGGTGATCAAATACCACCAAAAGAAAGCTCTATTTGTGGGAAAAAAGGACATCCATTTTATCTGGGTACAGCGTCCCATGACTGCGCAATTGTCAGTTACAGTAACGCAGTGCCGAATTGCAAAAAATGGTCTAGTCATTAAGGGGGTAAAACCTTCCGGTCCAGAAGTGGGTAAACACATTACACATAGTAAGGCACATATATAACTAGTGTTGAGCGAACACGGACCCGAAAACTTTACTGTATGTTCGGGTTTAAAATCCGTGTTCGGTCATTTTATTTCCCGTTTTGTATGTAATGGCGCGCTTTTAATGGCGGGCTTTCAACAGCCAATCAACAAGCATTTAACTGGTGTGCGCCATCACAGCCATGCCTACTAATGTATTAGTAGCTGTGATTGGCCATCTGAAGCATGTGACCATGTCTTTATAAGTTCGAGAGCTCCAGCGCGCCGCGTCATTCTGCTGTAGTTTAGAGACAGAGCACACATCATACGTGCTGGCTGCTGATTAGGGACAGACAGTGATTCTGTGAAAAATTGTGTCCGAAAAGAATGCAGGGACAGGTCGGAGTGCAGGCAGGGAAAGTTATTAGAGCATTTTAGGGCCAGGCTGGAGATTAGGCAGGGTCAGTGTTCTACATCGATTTTGCTGTGTGGGGGGTGGTGCAGTGAACGATCTTATTGAGCATATTAGGGACAGGCTGGAGATTAGGCAGGGACAGTCTACATCGATTTTGCTGTGTGGGGGGTGGTGCAGTGAACAATCTTTTTGCCCTCACTTGAGCCCACTGAGGAGAAGGGAGAAAAAAATCTATTTTTATCAGTCTGTTGTGTGCAGCGTTCAGCTATATTTCACTACAGATTGCTGTTCTAATCTGCTATTAAAAAATTTATTTAAAGGGGATTTTTTTTTTAAGAGCACTTGCCATGCTCTTAACTACATTTTGCTGCCATTTGCAGCACTCTAGCCCTTTCCATTGGTGTTTTAGAGCCATTTTAGTGCCTGAAAGTTTGGGTCCCCATTGACTTCAATGGGGTTCGGTGTCCGGGTAAAGTTCGGAAAAAGTCCGGGATCCGCCGAACACGGACATCCAGGTGTCCGCTCAACTCTATATATAACCCTTTATTTATCCCTTAATTTATCATTGCACATTATCACCCATATACACTCTTTCTTTCTAGCCACCATCCTGACAGGCCATGCTGGACGGTTCTGTTTGCACTTTTTTCCATCTGTCCTGTTTTGCGCTGCCGGATGATTTTGGATCCTTTACCCACAGCTCCCAGGTCAGACGTCTCCGTCTCTGGCTGTCGGTGGGACTTTGGCAGGCAGCATCCTGCATCTTTGTGAGTATGAATTCCTCAGCAGTGGCGGCTGGTGAAGTTTTAGGATGGTAGGGTGACAGACCCCGCCTTTCCTTTTGACTTCTCCTACTTTTCATAAGATCTCTTGATATGGGATATATTGACAGACCTCCTATTATGGGATATACTGAGAGAACCTCTATGAAATAATAGGGGTTCTCTCACTATAACCCATAATAGGGGGTCTCTCAGTATATCCCATAATAGGGGGTCTCTCAGTATATCCCATAATAGGGGGTCTCTCAGTCCCAGTATAACCCATATTAAGGGGTCTCTCACTCCCAGTATATCCCATAATAGGGGGTCTCTCAGTGTATCCCATAATAGGGGGTCTATCAGTATATCCCATAATTGGGGGTCTCTCAGTCCCAGTATATCCCATATTAAGGGGTCTCTCACTCCCAGTATATCCCATAATAGGAGGTCTCTCAGTATATCCCATAATAGGGGGTCTCTCAGTATATCCCATAATAGGGGGTCTCTCGGTATATCCCATAATAGGGGGTCTCTCAGTCCCAGTATATCCCATATTAAGGGGTCTCTCACTCCCAGTATATCCCATAATAGGGGGTCTCTCAGTATATCCCATAATAGGGGGTCTCTCAGTATATCCCAGAATAGGGGGTCTCTCAGTCCCAGTATATCCCATATTAAGGGGTCTCTCACTCCCAGTATATCCCATAATAGGGGGCAGAGGCCCTATTATGGGATATACTGTGAGAGACACCCTAAAGGATATATTGAGAGACCCCCTATTATGGGACATATTGACTGAGAGTGAGAGAGACCCCCAATATGGGATATATGCTGAGAGGCTCCTATTATGGAATATACTGAGAGAATTCTGCCGTGCCAGGACAGGATCGCTCTGCGGTCATTGTATGAGGGGAGGTGGGGGAGCTGGAAATTATTTGGGGTATGAAATGGGAATGTAGGAAAGTCATGAGGTTCTACATGTGTACAGTGGACTGTACATGTGACCTCTGTGTCTGTGTGTTGGATCTGTGTGTCAGGTCTGTGTGTTGGCTTACCTCCTCCTTCTCGCTGCTGTGAGTCTCCTCGGCTGTATGTCCCCTCCCTCTTCATAGCCAATGGCCAGTAAAATCACGTCTCTTTTTAGCCAATCAGGAAAGGGGTCTCACGACCCGCTTGCTGATTGGCTGGGAGACGAGTCAGTGTGATAATAGTGAATATTCATTCATTCATATTGTCACACAACTGGGTGGGTTCGGGGCGCAGTGCTCTGCGCCCCAGGCCCACCCTTTTCTAAAGCCTATTAGAGCCTCTGGCTCTAATCAGGGTACTGAAGAAAGGAAAACGCTGCTCCAGGTGTATAGTGTGTGGTAATTGCCAGGAGATAGGATATACCATAGAGTGCTGGCCCCGGCCCGCCTCCGTGGGAACACTTGTAGAAAAAGAAATAGCCGCACATCCAGGGATTCCAATAATTTTCAAATACCTTCAATTCCAAAATGTTGCAAGTGATGACACCAAAGACACCAACATGAAGTCTCGTAGACGCGTTTCACACATACATCTTGTGCTTGACTCTTGGCTCTAATCAGGTGCTTAAAAAAAAAAAAAATCCCCATTGAACTCCATGCGTCTGACATGTAGATTAGGGGGCCGGACGCATGGATTGGGGGGCAGCGCCCCTGCGCCCCTAATGTACAGGCCGCCCCTCTTGCTCAGCCTGATTCCCACATTTCAATCTGCTTAATACATTTCCATGATCATTACTATGTTATATTTTTTAACCATTTTATTTTATAGATTATGTCAATGCATCAACCCCTAAAGAGTGAGACTGAACTCACAAAACGTGTTGGGTCACCATAGATGCTACAGTGTTTCCCCCGAAAGTAAGACCTACCCTGAAAGAAAGACCTCGTGTTATTTTTGGGGAGGGCTGCAATATAAGCCCTACCCTGAAAATAAGCCCTAGTTTAGTGTATGAAAAATCCTAGGATGCACTTTATTAGTGTTTTAAATAATGTCCAATGTGTGTTTTTTTAATATAATACTGTGAAATACCTTCCTTGGATCGCCACTCCGCTCTCAGCTGATTCTATCTTTCTCCTCTCATACCGTAGCTGTCAGAGGGGGATCTCAGCCCCTCCCCTCTGCAGTTTACACAGAAGCACCGGTATTCGATTAGAATTGTGGGAAATACCTTTGCTACACCGGCTCTTCCGTGACCCCCAGGTGTCAGCGGGGGAGAAGAGGGCGGCAGATCAGCTGAGCCCGGAGCGGCGATGTAGAAGGTATTTCACACTATTGTAATCTAATCTACCCTGCGCTTCTGTGTAAACTGCAGAGGGGAGGGGCTGAGATCCCCCTCTGACAGCCACGGTATGAGAGGAGAAAGACAGGAGAGAGTGGGAGACACAGCAGTGATGTAATGAAGGTATTTTACACTATTGTATTACAAAAACACACACTGGACATATATAAAACACTAATAAAGTGCATCCTAGGATTTTTCCCGTTTTTTATAAGTGATCACATACCAGGGGCGTACATAAGGGGAGAGTCAGGGGGGTCAAACCCCCACCCTCAGAGCACCCCCCGGAGCATCCTTCAGCTAAGCTGAAACACAGATATCTCTTTTCCTCTAGCACATCCATCCCCCACAAAGTTAGAAAGCATTCTCTAGGAGCACACTTAACCCCTTGATCACCCCTAGTGTTAACCCTTTCTCTGTCATTTATACAGTAACAGTAACGATAAAAGCTAGAGACCCTAGATCTCTTCTCTACCCTTCAAGCATCAAATAAAAAATAAATAAATAAATTGATATAAAGCCTTAAAATTTAAAATATTGTTTACATCCGCACTAGACGTCGCTTCCGACCTCCTAGACCATAATGGTGAGGAGAGAGGATCTGATTTATCCTCATCTCTGGCATGCCGCAGCTGCCGATTCGTTTCCCAGGCTCCCTGGTGAGCACGGTAAGCCCGAGAAATACTGGTAAGGGGAGAGGGGGGAATGACCCCTCTCACTGCTTCTAAAAGTGATCCAGCTGCTAATCAGCCACTTGGATCGCTTTTATCAGAAATGGAATTGCCAGCTAAAAAAAAAAAAAAAAATCGGTTTTAATGGCTGATAGACGTGCATGACAAGAACATTTGTTTTGTTTATTTTCTTTTGGATTCGTTAATCTAGTTATTTAGTTTAATTAAATTTGGTTGATTCGTTCAATTCGTATTCGGGATAGGCATTCAGAATTTGTTTTATGTCTTTTTAGAATTTTCTTCGAATCTACTGATTTTTTCGATACAAAACGTTCGAATCGATAACTTTTGAATCGGTCAAAACGAAAATGATTTATTTATTTTTTTATTTTAATGTGGCAAAGCGAACAAACAAAAGAAAAATCTTCATCAAATTATTGCAATGACTCTTTGCAATGACTCATCTTTGGCTTAACAAAAACAGAATTATTTTAGAATGGTTCTCTAATGACACACGGACAGTCTTTGATTTCAGAAATAGGTTTATAGTTCGAACTCAACTGGAATTCGATGTAAAATTCCATTCGAATTGAAATTTAAATTTCTAAAATTCGTCCGAATTTCGTTTAGTTATTTGGAGCATTTGGGAAACTTTGTTTATACTCCAATTTGGGTATTCTGATGTATCCGAATATATATATAAATATATATAAATATCCGAATGATCCGAATCTGAATAATGAAAAATTAGTCTTAATATTTATTCGGAACGAAACAAACTGCACATGTCTAATGGCTGACAGCTTCAGCCATATCCTCCCAAACCACTTCAAATCTGTATCATAAATGTACATTAGGGGGTCTTGAAGTGGATAGAGAAGCACCTCTGTGGCCTGCACACAGGGCCTGGACAAGGGGTGGGCAGGAGGGAGAGTTGCCCTGGGCACAATGGTTTATTGCAGGGATGGGGGGTGCCTTGACCCTTACCCTAAGGGAAGGGAGAGGGTGCAGATTGGCATCCTTGCCCTGGGAGCTGGATGACCTTGTCCCGACACTGCCTGCACCCACACTGTATCTTTCTTGTATTATTGAAGATACAAGTTTCTCATGCAGAAATTTTACATTATCCCAAGTTTCACAGTTGGGCTGTAAGTGTTCATGCACACTGGCTCAAAGAAATGCTGCTTCTAGAGGAGTTTAGCGTTTTGCCTGTAGAAGCAGCCAATGTTTTCCTATGTGTCCATGCACATTAGAACATTTAGAGGCATTCTTTAACCACTTCAGCTCCCCAAGGTTTTACCCCCTTTCTGACTAGGCCATTTTTTGCGATACGGCACTGCTTTGCTTTAACTGACAATTGCACAGTCGTGTGACGCTGTACCCAAATAAAATGTATGTATTTGTTTCTCCATAAAAAGAGCTTTCTTTTGGTAGTATTTGATCACCTCTGTGGTTTTTATTTTTTGAGCTATAAACAAAAAAAGAAAAACAATTTTGAAAAAAGAAAAAACAATATTTTTTACTTTCTGCTATAAAACATTCCCATTAAAAAATATAATTTTTTCATCAATTTAGGCCAATATGTATTCTGCTACATATTTTTGGCAAAAAAAAAAAAAAATCCTAATAAGCGTGTATTGATTGGTTTGCGCAAAAGTTATACCGTCTACAAACTATGAGATAGATTTATGGCCTTTTTTCTTTTTTTTTTATTGTTTTTGCTAGTAATGGCAGCAATCAGCGATTTTTAGCGGGACTGTGACATTGGCAAATCTAACACTAAGTGACACTTTTTGGGGACCAGTGACACCATTACAGTGATCAGTGGTAAATAAAAAAATAAAAAAATGCACTGTTACTGTATAAATGACACTGGCAGTGAAGGGGTTAACACCAGGGGCGATCAAGGGGTTAAGTGTGCTCCTAGAGAGTGCTTTCTAACTGTGGGGGGACTGGATGCAGTGGAGGAAAAGAGAGATCTGTGGTTCAGCTTAGCTTAGCTGAAACATAAGATCTCTCTTTAAGAGCCCATTCAGACTAGCGCGACTTGTCAGGCTGTCTGTATGTGGCGGTCCATTGAGTAGTACAGGACCCGTTCTAATAGGAGCGACACAAGTCGCTACGACTTAGAAAAAGGGTCCTGTACTACTTTGGGGCGACCTGGGAGCGACTTGCATAGACTTCCATTATGTAAAGTTCCTGCAAGTTGCGCCGAAGTCACGGTGCACAGCGGTGCACGCGACTTCACAGGTCGCCCCCCAAAGTCGGATCGCCTCAGTGTGAACCGCCTCTTACTCCCCGATAGAACAGCGGTCTGCCTTGTTTACATAGGCAGACCGCCGTTCTGTCATTCCTCCGAACAATCAGACATCGCGGCCGCTGGTCCCGCTGATGGCTCCTGATTGGCTCCCGCTGTGTCCAATCGCATGCCCCCCCCCCCCCCACATCTAATGCTCAGATTCATATACATGAGCGTAATTTTGGTCAGCCGGGCCACCATGCCGCAGTTTATATGCAGTGGGTGGTCCGGAACTGGTTAAGCTCAGCGTTTAGAGGCAGAAAAAGAAAAAACATTTTTGTGTTTTTGAGAGAAGTTTTCTGGCAGAAAAAAAACGCTAAATGCACCTAAATGCCTGTTCAATAACTAGCATTTTTTTTTCTGCCAAGAGTACTGGCATTTTATTAAGCCAGCATACATGGACCGTAAAGAAGAAGTAGGACCAGGGCCATGTTCAGATGGAACCCCGGTTTCAAGCCAACAGCTCTATACTCAATTGTACAGAGAATGCTTCAGCTGCCAATTCAGGAAAACAAACTCTGAATGATCTTTTTAGAAGGCTGGGAATAGTTTGTGTCATGTGACACTTTAACTTATATTTGTTCCATTGCACATTTTAACCACTTTACCACCGGAGGATTTTGCTGTCTACGTCCAGGCCACTTTTTGCGATTCGGCACTGTGCGACTTTAACTAACAATTGCGCAGTCGTGCGATGCCGTACCCAAACGAAATTTACGTCCTTTTTTTCCCACAAACAGAGCTTTCTTTTGGTGGTATTTGATCACCGGTGCGATTTTTACTTTTTGCGCTATGAACAAAAAAAGAGCGTACATTTTGAAAAAATAACAATATTTTTCACATTTTTTTATATGAAATTCCCCCAAGAAAATGTAAAAATCGAAATTTTTTTAAATTTTTGGCCAATTTGTTTTCTGCTACCTATGTTTGGTAGAAAAAAATCACAATAAGCGTATTTTGATTGGTTTGCGCAAAAGTTATTGCGTTTACTAACTAAAGGAAAGATTTCTGTCATTTTTGGTGTTTTTTTTTTTTTAACGAGTAATGGCGGCGATCTGCGATTTTTTGTTGCGGGACTGCGACATTGCGGCGGACAGATCGGACCCTTGACTGACAATTTTGACACTTTTGGGGGTACCAGTGACATTACTGCAGTAATCAGTGCTATAAATATGCACTGTTACTGTAAAAATGACACTGGCAGGGAAGGGGTTAACTTTATTGGAGAGGGAGGGGTTAATGTATGCCTGGTGCTTACTAACGTGTGTGGGGGGAGGTGACTGAGTGACACAGGGACAGATCGCATGTTCAGCTATGCTGAATCCTGCAATCTGTCTCTGTTTGTCACTTAGGAGATCCGCCCGCTTTGTTTACACAAGCGGGCGGATCTCCAGACTCGATTCCCCGACGATCGGGGAAGAGCGGCGGCGATCGCCGCTGCTCCTCCCCTGGCCCGACTCCCGCTGTGACTGAACACAGTGGGTAGCGAGCCTCCGGCGGCGCGCGAGCCTCCGGCAGCGCGCGAGCGCCGCCCAGAAGGGGAGGAGTCCAGCGACGTAGTACTACGTTGCTGGACGGAATCGAGCCACTTTGCCGCAGTACAGTCAACGTGACCGGTCGGCAAGTGGTTAACCAAATTGTAAAAAAAAAAAAAATCAAAGACCAATATACAGTAAATGAATACTGCCACATGCTTTTTTTTTTTTATAAGTTATGTAAGTAAATGGAAAAAAGAAGGGTGGATGGAGAATTTACAAATGAATAAACTCCCAAAAGTCACTGCAGCACAGCCATTTGGATCAACTGGAAATGTATACAGAAATTATCCATGAGTCAATATATTCATGTTACCTATTGAGACATGTTGCCAGGAAGTCAATCCTTAGTGTCCAAGTTCATTCAAAATATTGAAATGCATTATTATTATGAATCATTTCTTCATATTGAATAAGATTATTTATTTCTTCAGGGGCTGAGAGTTATGCCTTCCCTAGAAGGAACTCCATGTACAGTATCTCACAAAAGTGAGTACACCCCTCAGATTTTTGTAAATATTATAAATATTATATAAGGAAAACTTATTTTCTTAAAATAACTTAAATACCATACATTATAAACTGCTACACTTTCATTTTCTAAACTTGTAAAAAATACGAATGCCAGTTTCTTGCAATATGGATACTAGACGTTCTGTTCAACGATCCTCTACAGATATTTCCCCAGAGACTTGCGCAATGTGCTATATATATTTTTATTTTTTTATTTTTTTTTAGATGCCAACTGAGTAACGTTCCATATCAGGAGAGGTAACATCTATTTTCCTTACACTGTGGCACTAACTCAAGATATACAGTATCTCACAAAAGTGAGTACATCCCTCACATTTTTGTAAATATTTTATTATATCTTTTCATGTGACAACACTGAAGAAATGACACTTTGCTACAATGTAAAGTAGTGAGTGTACAGCTTGTATAAGAGCCCATTCACATTAGCGCGACTTGTCAGGCGACTTGTCAGCCTGACAAGTCGCGGTATGTCGCGGTCCATTGAGTAGTACAGGACCCGTTCTAATAGCAGCGACACAAGTCGCTCCGACTTAGAAAAAGGGTCCTGTACTACTTTGGGGCGACCTCGGAGCGACTTGCATAGACTTCCATTATGTGAAGTCTCTGCAAGTCGCGCCGAAGTCGCGGTGCACAGCGGTGCACGCGACTTCACAGGTCGCCCCCCAAAGTCGGATCGCCTCAGTGTGAACCGGCTCTAACAGTGTAAATTTGCTGTCCCCTCAAAATAACTCAACACACAGCCATTAATGTCCAAATCGCTGGCAACAAAAGTGAGTACACCCCTAAGTTAAAATGTCCAAATTGGGTCCAAAGTGTCAATAATTTGAGTGGTCATCATTATTTTCCAGCTTGCCACTGGAGTCCTCTTCCACTCTTTCATGATGGCATCACGGAGCTGGTGGATGTTAGAAACCTTGCACTCCTCCACCTTCCATTTGAGGAGACATGCTTGGCCAGTCCATCACCTTTACCCTCAGCTTCTTTAGAAAGGCAGTGGTCGTCTTGGAGGTGTGTTTGGGGTTGTTATCATGTTGGAATCCTGCCCTGTGGCCCAGTCTCCGAAGGGAGGGTATCATGCTCTGCTTCAGTCTGTCACAGTACATGTTGACATTCATGGATCCCTCAATGAACTGTAGCTCCCAGTGCCAGCAGCACTTATACAGCCCCAGACCATGACACTTCCACCACCATGCTTGACTGTAGGCAAGACACACTTGTCTTTGTACTCCTCACCTGGTTGCCACCAAACACGCTTGGCACCATCTGAACCAAATAAGTTTATCTTGATCTCATCAGACCACACCACATGGTTCCAGTAATCCATGTCCTTAATCTGCTTGTCTTCATAAAACTGTTTGCATGCTTTTTTCTGCATCATCCTTAGAAGAGGCTTCCTTCTGGGACGACAGCCATGCAGACCAATTTAATGCAGTGTGCTGCGTATGGTCTGAGCACTGACAGGCTGACCCCTTCAACCTCTGCAACAATGCTGGCAGCACTCATACTTCTATTTCCCAAAGACAACCTCTTGATATGACGCTGAGCACGTGCGCTCAACCCCTTTGGTCGAACATAGCGAGGCCTGTTCTGAGTGGAACCTGTCCTGTTGAACCACTGTATGGTCTTGGCCACCGTGCTGCAGCTCAGTTTCAGGGTCTTGGCAATCTTCTTATAACCTAGGCTATCTTTATGTAGAGCAACAATTCTTTTTTTCAGATCCTCAGAGAGTTATTTGCCATGAGGTGCCATGCTGAACTTCCAGTGACCAGTATGAGAGAGTGAGAGCGATAACACCAAATTTTAACACACCTGCTCCCCATTCACACCTGAGACCTTGTAACACTAACGATCCACATGACACCGGGGGGTATGCCTAATTGGGCCCAATTTGGACATTTTCACTTAGGGGTGTAATCACTTTTGTTGCCAGCGGTTTAAACATTAATGGCTGTGTCTTGAGTTATTTTGAGGGGACAGCAAATTTACACTGTTATACAAGCTGTACACTCACTACTTTACATTGTAGCAAAGTGTGATTTTTTCAGTGTTGTCACATAAAAAGATATAATAAAATATTTAAAAAAATGTGAGGGATGTACTCACTTTTATGAGATACTGTATATCTTGGGTTAGTGCCTCAGTATTAGGAAAATAGATGTTACCTCTCCTGATATGGAACGTTACCCAGTTGGCATCTAAAAAAAAAAAAAAAAAAAAAAAAAAAATATATATATAGCACATTGCTCAAGTCTCTGGGGAAATATCTGTAGAGGAACGTTGAACAGAACGTCTAGTAGCCATATTGCAAGGAACTGGCATTCGTATTTTTCACAAGTTTAGAAAATAACAGTGTAGCAGTTTATAATGTATGGTATTTAAGTTATTTTAAGAAAAGTGGAGTTTTCCTTTAAAGATATGTTATGTAAAAATAGCATTTACCCTTGAAGAACAATTTCATTTTAGTTAAATTGGTTGTAAACCTCAGACATTAAATATGAACAAAGCATATCCCTTTATAGCAGCCTTTTTCAACCAGGGTGCCCAGGAACCCTGGGGGGCCTTGAGGTTTCTTCAGGGGTGCCTTGGCAAAATGCCTAAAAATTGCCCAAAGATGTATACAAGCCAGCAGGTGGATGAAGCCTGCCTTTTAGTTACACAAAGCCACAAGTTTTTATTGTGCACCATTTCAACCTTCCGGTATCCTAAAAACCAATTATGTCATCAGTGTTGATAAGAAGGGTGTTGATCACCTGTGTAGCATCCTTATTTGACCCTCCTCTGCCCCTCTCCATCAGCACTGGGGTCACATTGGCTGAGAGATGGAGAGAAACTGAGGGAGAGGAGAAACACTGGAATACTAGTCAGTACTAGTGTGCTAAAATGTATTAGCTTTCGAAGAATAAATCACCTCTAATGTTTAGTGTCCTGCATGGGTCGATGCTTCTACATTATGTAAAACTATTAGAATAATTTTTTACATTTTAGAATGATGTGGCTTCATAATTTTAAATGGTGCCTTGAGAAAATCCATCATTTTAAATGGTGCCTTGAGATTGTCCATAATATCGAGGATGCCTTGAGAATGTATATGATTTTAAAGGGTGCCTTGAGATTGTCCATAATATAAAGGGTGCCTTGAGATTGTCCCTAATTTAAAGGGCACCTTAAGATTGTCCATAATATAAAGGATGCCTTGAGATTGCCCATAATATAAAGGGTGCCATGAGAATGTCCATCATTTTAAAGGGTGCCTTGAGATTGTCCATAATATAAAGGGTGCCTTGAGAATGTCCATAATATAAAGGGTGCCTTGAGAATGTCCATAATTTTAAAGGGTGCCTTGAGATTGTCCATAATATAAAGGATGCCTTGAGATTGTCCATAATATAAAGGGTGCCTTGAGAATGTCCATCATTTTAAAGGGTGCCTTGAGATTGTCCATAATTTAACCTCCCTGGCGGTATGATTCTTTTGGATTTTAGGTGCTGAAAGCGGTACCATTATTTTAGGTGCTGAAAGCATGTAATTCTTGTGAATGAGCAGCCCAAACCAACTGTATACATTTATTATACATATTATATATATATATATATATATATATATATATATATATGTATGTATACATATATTATGTATACATATATTATATATATATTATATATATATATATATATATATATATATATAATGTATACAGTTGGTTTGGGCTGCTCATTCACAAGAATTACGTATATATATATATATATATATATACGTGTATATATATATATATATATATATATATATATATATATATATATATATATATATATATATATATACGTATATATGTATATATATATATATATATATATATATATATATATATATATATATATAATATGTGTGTGTATATATATATATATACTGTATATATAT